>NC_090921.1:1260949188-1261275438 GCF_040938575.1 Ambystoma mexicanum
TCACGTAGGTTGTTGCCCACTAACATATCAATAGAAATGGGACAATGCATATGGGTCACTTCCCATAGTAGTAGAAACAGGACATTTCATCTCCCCCTTTCTTAAACACAAAGCTTGGGGTCCATCAGTTCACTTCTTCTATCCATCTCGATAGTTTGCGTGTCACTCTTCACGAGGGACTGCGAGCGGGTGGGGTGACACTTGTGGGGCAATCACTGGCACTTTCGTCGGCAGCTCTGTTTTCTCTGTACTCAGAGTCCAGGTCAAAGGAGTCCTCTTCTTAGGTGTCGTGAGTGCTCTTTTGTGTGTTGTCTCCTTTGAAGCTTCGAAAGAATGATGAGTTTCATGTGAGGGTGCCTTGCGGGCTTGCGACTGTTATCATGGACCCTTGTATGTGTCACAGTCATGGGTTGAGGTTTGAATGTGGGCGTGTCTTTGGCATCTTGTGATTGTCGCACCAGCACTTGGTCTCCTATCTGGATGGTGCATGGTTTTGCCTTTCTTCTTGCATCCGCATATTCTTTCATCTTTGCTTTGCTCTCCTTGTCCTTAGTCCGTGCCACCTCCACATGCGTGTCGGGAAGGACGCCATTTGGATTGTGTGGCAGCGTGGTTCTTACCACTCATCTGAACATCAGAGCCGAGGAACATGCTCCTGTCGAGCTGTGTGGTGTGTTTCAGTAGTCTCTTAACAGAGTGCATATGGCCTGCATGAAAGAGCCTTTGGTGATGGAGCAGACCTGTAGAGTTTGTTTGAGGTCCCCCATGAACCTTTCCACCGCTCCATTGGCCTGTGGCCACAGGGGCGTGATTTTGCAATGTTGGAAGCCGAGGTGTTCCGCAAACATGGCGAAGTCATGTCCGCTAAAAGGTGGTCCGTTGTCTGATTTTACTATGGTTGGAATTCCATAGTCCGCAAATGTCTTATCTAATGCTGGTATGACGGTTTGTGCGCTGGTGGAGTGAATGAGGTGCACCTCTGGAAATCGGGACATCTCTTCGATGATGACCAGCACATATTTGCCATTGGCTAGTGGACCAAACATGTAAATTGCCACCTTGTCTCATACCTGTGCAGGCCTTGATGACATTTTGAGAGGCTGTGGAAAAGTGTGCGGCACAATGGCGTTGCACGCGATGCAGTTTCCTAATAGCTGTTCTACTTTTTCGTCCACTTGGGGAAACCATACCTTGTTCCTTAGTTGTCGTTTTGTAGACAACACTCCCCGGTGTCCCGAGTATGCTAGTACAAGCACCTGGTCCTGCAGATCTGCTTGGATGACGATTCTGTTTTCTTTCAGCAGATCCCTTCTGGTGACATAGATAGAGTGTCTCTGATTAGCTTGAAAGTGTGAAAATGACTCTCTTCCTCCGGTGACATGGGTTGTTCTTGAGTGTCCTTGGCGTGCCACTGCCCTGACTTCAGACCCTCTTGTATTCGGAGGAGTAGGTGGTCTTTCTTCAGGGCTTTTGTTATTTGGGCACTTGTGATTGATTTTGGGAGTGCGCTGGTTATTATATACTGTATGTACTGGCTTGCTTTCCTGGACTGGCGCTCGTCATGGGCTGGGAGTGGGTATCTGGATAAGAAGACTGCCGGGTTGCTGTCTTTCCCCGGGTGGTGTATGATTTTGAAAGAATATTCTTGCAGCCCAAGTCCCCACCTTGCAGTTCATGGTGGCATTTTTCGCTGTTGGGTTACCATAAATGGTGTTGAGGGCCTGTTGGTCGGTGATGATGGTGAAAGGGCATCCATAGAGAAACAGGTGGTAGTGTTCACATGCCCATACGATCGCTAGACTTTCTTTTTCCGGTTGAGAGTATGTGCATTCAGTTTTGAGAGGCTGCGGCTTGCGTATGCTACGATGCGCCTCTGGGAGGTGGGAGATGCTCCAGGCTGTGTTTGGGCTAATATTGCTCCTAGTCCGACGGGGCTGGCATCCACTGTCAGTTCTGTGCTAAGGTCTGGGTCATAGTATGCAATGCAGGAAGCTGACACAGTACGCTTCTTGATTTCTTGGAATGCTTCTTCACATTCATGGGACAAGTAGAATTCTTGATTTTTCCCAGTGAGTAGCCAAAGGGGTGTGATTACTGATGCAAAGTCTTGAATTTATCGCGTGCAGTAGCTGGCCATTCCCAGGAATGATTGTACTGCAGACACAGTGCCTCTACTAATGCATGCACCTTCTCGGGGTCAGGTTGTAGCCATTGCTTGAAAATATGTGTCCAAAGAATTTTAAAGTAGACTTGCTAAATTCACATTTTTCTGGGTTGAGTATGAGGTGAGCATCCTCCAGGGCTATGCATACTTGTCGTAAGGTGTCGTTGTGTATCTCTTGCGTGGTGCTGAAGATCAGGATGTCGTCACTATAATGTAAGCAATTTGGGATATGCTTGATGACCTGGTGAATTTCGTTTTGGAATACTTCGGTGGCTGATGATACACCGAAGATAAGCCTTTTAAATACCTAAAGAGTCCTAGGTGCGTGAAAAATGTGGTGATGTATCTGGAGGACGGGTTTAGTTCAAGCCGATGATAGCCCTTGTTTAAGTCTAATTTTGAAAATACTTTCACACCATGAAGAAGGAACATCATGTCCACCATTCGTGGTGCATGATGCCGTTCCCTTTCTATGGCCACGTTGAGAGCCCTCATGTCCTCGCAGATTCGTATGCTGGTGCTGTTTCTTTCCTGGGCATAGGTACGATTGGGGGACACCTATGGGGTGGGACCTGATGCGGGTTCAATTATGTCTTGTTCTAGCAAAGCTCGAATTTCATTTTCCACGTCTTTGAATATTGAGGGGAATGTCACTGTAGAGTTGAGCAACCGGTGGTACCTGTGAGTTTATGTGTAATTTGATCTGTTTGTCCTTGAGATTCCCCAGTCCTTTAAATAGCAATGGGAACATTTTCCGTATCATGTCCTTCGGGTTGCTGGTGTATGCCGGCATGATCTGGTACATTATGTGGATGAGGCCCATCTGGATGGCCGACCGGAAGCTCAGTATGCTGCCTCCTTTTAAGACATATATTTTAACTTTTAGGCATTTGCCCTTGTATTGACATTTGGCAGTGAACATGCCACAGCATTTGAGAGGTGTGTTTGACCCATAAGGGAAGATTTGTGTGTCGGCTTCTCTTAATTCTTTCTTGCTGGCTAGAGACATGTAGATGTCCTCACTGATCACGTTTACCGTGGTTCCAGCGTCGATCAGAAATTCACAGCTCTGTCCATTTAGCTGTAGTTATAATGTTGGGCTGTATTCAGTGGCAATGCTGTTCCCTATGGCATGTACATATCCTCTTTTTCTGTCTCCGCTGGATGAGGATTGTGAGTCTTGTCGACGTCGAGGGGATTCTTCCAGGTATCTGACTTTGTGTCTCAGAGTCCTTCTTTGTGAGTCCCGCCTGCTCCTATGTCGACTGGGGTGTCCAGTCAAAATGTTGAAAACATTTGGTCGAATGACAAAAATGTCGAAAAAATAATGTCGAAAAAAAATGTTCAATGCTTTCTTTTTTTATTTACATGTTTTTTTGGGTCTGCAAGTAAATAAAAGGGTTCAAACAGAAAAAATATTAAAAAAGGGGGGTTTGAGGGGAACCCCCCCATTTCGAACAAAAACAAACAAAAAGACATTCAAATTTTTTTTATTCAACATTATTTTTTTTGACATTTTGACTTTCGACCAAATGTTATTCGAAAATGTCACTATAAACCGTCGACTGGAGTGATCTCTTCTATCTTTGCGCCATTTCTCTCTATGCGATGAGTCACGTGGGTCGCTGTGGGAGCTGCACCTCCTGTTGGTGTGGAATCGCCCCGGGTTGTGCCGTGGGCTTTCCTGCCATGATCGATCATCTTGTCTTCTGGACTCTCTGTTGGTTTCCGTTGATTGGAAGAATCCGATGTTTCTGCATACTGAGTGGAAATTATTCTCACCCGCGCACTTGTCGCAGTGGTGTCCTATGGCTGCACATGGGCCGATGTGTGGGAGGTTGTATTAGCACCTGTAGCATTTCTTTTGTTCGGCTGGATTTTCTGGTGTGCGAATGGGGCTCACGGTGGCTGAGGATACAGACTGTGTAATTTTAATGTTTCCAAGTGATTTTGTCTGTAGAGATAAGGCAGAGTCTGCTCTTGCTAGCTGGAGGATTTCTTCCAGGGTTCTACTCTTTTGTAGCAGTTTCTTGCGGAATTTGGGTGATTCATAGTCTGCTATTGCTTGCGACTTAAGTACTTCATCTGTGGAATATCTGTCAAAGTCACAATACTTGTTGCATTTTCGTAATCTCTTCACAAAATTGTCCATATTTTCTCCTTTGTCTTGGGTGGTGGTGTGAAAAATATGTCTCTCGAAGTCTACATTCCTTAATGGCGCAAAGTAGTTGTTCAGTGAATCAATTATTCCTTGAAATGTGTCAGTATTATTCTCTGGCATTTCGAACACAATGGGCCTCATTACAACTGTTGCGGTAAGGCAAGAATGGTGCCGGTAGTGCTACCGGCGCTGTTGTTGCCATGTCACAACATTACGAGTATGCTCGCGGGGGCCGCGCTGCATGCCTGGTCAGACCAGGCATGCAGAGCGGCACCCACGAGCAGACCAGGATGGTAGCTATGGTACTGTTATGACCGGTACCGCTGCTACCATCCTCCCCATTCCCATTGAGCCCTATTGGGGCTCAAATGGGAATGGGGACGTACCGGCTCCGGGTCCTGCAAAAGGGAATTACCGGGCCCTCCAAGTTCAGAATGGCCCGGTAAATCCATTTTTGCGGAACCCTCCCAACTATGGCTACCTCTAAACTCGTAATAAGGCCCAATGTCTCTCACCACCGGGCCAAGCAAATGCATCAGAATGCCTCTTAGACAGCATTCCTCTCGAACTCCAGTTGCATCAATATAGATTTGCAGCTCCTTTAGCCATCTGGCCCATCTGGGCACCAGGCTGCTGGTGTCAGCGATGTCGAAACGTTGCATGGCCTGCAGCGGTAATGATTCAGTGCCACTGTCTTCTTTGGGTGTGGAGTGGCGGGCGTGGAGCTGGATTGAGGACTCTGTATGCTGCTGTGAGCCTCATTGCTGGACATGGTGGCGAGTGCTTTGCCTGAAGTGAAACTTTCACTTTCCACCTTGTTAGTTTGCTGTGCTGTGCCTTTGGTGGTGAGTACTGCCCAAGTTGGGCGCCCTTTGGTAGCAGCAGGGCCTTTTCCATGTGTTAGGCCTGGAATGCGCACTTGTAATTGGCTGCAGGTAAATATGAGCCTTTGATGTATAGTTCACACTGCGTTATGCTTAGAGGGAGGTATGATGTGTTTGTAAATGTCAAGGGACAGTTTCCTCTGTGGCCGTGCAGTTACGTGAGCTTATCGAAGGCCACACGTTTTGTTGGGCAATGATACACGTCTGTCCGGAATGCGTGCGTATTCTTAATTCTTGCGGCGGTACAAACGTCTGCTACATGTGCAGTTATCACCCACCTAACGTCTAGAGCACTTCACTGAGGTGTGTCTGCGAAGGTTGGGCCTGGTCGTGGCAATCTGCTTCTCTGCTCTGGGTTCTGAACCACTGGAATTTCCACTTTGGTACGAGTTTCAGCGGGTCACGCTGGATTCAATGTTGATCCTCGTCGCCATTGTTGTATTTCGACAGACATTGAAATGCGGCAAAGTAATCAAGCAGGAGACGAGTGAAGACGCAGAGCATGGCAATTAGATGTGGAATCATTTATTCAATCAAATGCGAACTGGCGTGCGGCGGGAGGCCCCGCCTACATCAACTCACGTAGGTTGTTGCCCACTAACATAACAATAGAAATGGGACATTGCACATGGGTCACTTCCCTTGATAACAGAGACAGGACGTTACAGCGGCCATTTTGGCACTGGCAGCCAACACAGCGACGTGCTCTACGATTCATTTTAAAGCTTTTACCGGGTGTATACTGAGCCAGAAAAACTGAGTATAACCTTGCAAAACAGACCTTTCAGTGTTGAACTCCCAAGCTCCGTGACAGGGAATGCTTTCACGACACAGCCTGGCCCAAGTTTCCTGAATCCAGGCAGAAATATTCTATGCCGTGTGCCATGGAATAGGAGGGCATGGGCAGTTTGTGGGCAAAGCATTTCGCCTGGACAATGTAGCGAATCTCCTGCTTATTATGAGTCTGCAGAGACCTCCCGGCTGCCAGCAATTTGGCTCTTGCAACGAAAAAGCAGTATTTGACAAATTCTTTGCATTTCGAATAACAATTTCAATGCCACACCATAAGGGGGCTACATATTGATATTATTATGCATACATCCCTCAGCAGGTACAACCGTGTACTGACGTATTTTTCTTTTCGTCTCTCTAAATTTGGAAATCAATGCTCACACTTCCCAAAATTGTAGCTTGCATGTCTTTACCATGCAAAAGTGGTGAGCGTACTGCGTCCGAGTGCCTGATTACGAGTTCTGTTTTATTACCCACTGTGATACCATTAAATTGAATGACTGTTACCACTCACAGTAAGCACGCAGTCACTTTAAGGGGTCTGCACGATTTAGAGTCATGAGGGACGTTCAGTTATTCCTGGGGATTGCATATTACCACATGTGGTAATTACTGCATGCACTGATGCGTCTGTGTGGGAGTAATTACCTCCACACAAAAGAGGGAGATATAGGGCCTCATTACAAATCGCCCGGTATGGAAACAACGGTGGCGGTAAACCCGCCGCCACCGTTGTTTCCATGCCGGGCGATCACAACTCCTGGACTCCCATAGGACTCAATGGGAATGGGGATAAACACCATTCCGCCTCCGTGATTCCCGGAAAACCGGGGTTGTAATGCCCCGGTAATTCCGGGAATCACGGAGGCGGAATGGTAATACGAGTCCAGCGGTAACCAGGCGGTTTTACCGCCACGGTTACCGCCGGACTCGTAATGAGGCGGTTCCTTCACTGCTGAGACTTGGAATTGGTCTCAATTCGAGTTTGGTGGTAATTCGACAGTAAAAGCCTCATTACGATTTTGGCAGTAGCCATGCCGTTATTGGCGGCATGGCTGCCGCCAAAATCGGGTCCGGGTTCCTAGAATGGGGAATTACCGGGCCATTTCGAGTTTGGAGGGCCCGGTAATTTCTCCCTCCAGGAACCCGGGCCCAGACCTTCCCCATTCCCATTTCAGCCCCCATAGGGCTGAATGGGAATGGGAACAAACAACGGGCCGAGTACAAGCGGCCCGTTGTTTGCTCCCTCTTCCCCTCGCAGGACCCGGTAAGCACACCTGGTTTCACCAGGCGTTACTTACCGGGTCCCGCAAGGGGAGCTTGTAATGAGGCGGAACGGGTTTAACGGGTCCGCCTCCTTTAGCGGGTCCCGTTAACCCGTTCCGCATTGGTCGTAACAAGGCCCTAAATCTGCCAAATTACCTCCAAACCTGAATACTGTTACTGCCACTTAATCCCGCTGATTTACAGCAGGATTACAAGTGGGGGTAGGGCAGTGTAAATCTCCATTTTCATAAGCCTCCAGGGGGATATCAGCGGAATTTCTGCTGGCGGTAATTCTGCGATTTCAGTGATTTTTGGTGATAAAGTGGAGGATTTACCTCCAGCATTTTGATGGAGGTAAATCCTTCATTTTACCACCAAACTTGTAACACGGCAGGGCGGTAATCCAGCGATAATAGAGCGGTAATAGAATTATCACTGCTTTACTGCCGTTTTACCCACACCACCATACTTGTAATGAGTCTCACATTTTACCACTAACACCAAACTTGCAATCATGTCCACCTGGGTATCAGTGTCAGAAAACATTCCCATCACTCACTTGAACCATTTGTTTTTAAGGTGCAGAGACAGAATGCTAAGGAAACTCGTGTCGCGTGCCTCTTCCGTGTCTGATCTGATGAATATTTGCCTCTAACATAATCAACGCCAGCATCCATCAGCCTGTGATCGGCCGGCACTCGAGCGTCCTCCGTGGGCTGCGCGGTGCCTGAGCGCGCGGTCAGAAATCATCCTCACTGCGGCGCCTCGTTCACAAACACACCCCCGGGGGCGAGGAGTGAAGGGCTCAGGGGAATCCGCGACCCATCACAAATGTAATATTCCTGGCATCACACTGCTAAATAAATCATACGTCAATACAGTTCAGGCGGCTTCAGTAGCATTTGAGGAGGAGTCAGGGCGTCTTCCTCCTGCCCAATGAGGAGCATCGGTCTCTTGCCGCTGCTTCTGAAGGTCCAGGCGAAGAGCAGGGTCTGTGAAATCCACGGCATGCGACTGTGTCCCTTTGTGAACACCAAGCAAAACCATTCGCGCGGGAACCCACCCTGCGATGTACTGCGAGCCGATTTAATGAGATTATGTTATTTCATTTATGCTATGTTAACTCCTGAATGCATATTATGACATCTCATGCATATCACGACATGCCATATCATGAAATGACATTAAATAAATAAAATAAGACATGCGATATATGGACATGTATCATACGTCATAATGTGTTTTAATATATCTTGAGGTATGTCACATGGCATGCTATGATCAGCGTGTAGGTGAATTTTCCACGAGCACAACGAAAATTCAGAATTCACAGCATTACTTCTGCTTCTGCAGATGCCACAGAGAGCAGCAACCTCCGCACGTGTGCCGCCCGCCGCTGCGTCTCATCTTCAAATTCCCTGCACGAATATGTTAGGGCAGAGTTTTGCCCCTCCCCTAGGCCAATACGCATAAACTCATTGGGTCCGATTCACACAAAAAGTGCAAAGTCCCTGCAAAGTACTTAGCGCCTAAAACAACTTTGAGCCTACTTGCGCGCAAACACATTTGTGCGTGTTCCGCGAATTCTTGGATTCAAAAGTGTTAAGTTACCTGAGGCACAAAAGAAATCAAGATGCGCCCAGAATGCCCACAAAACTCACCAATGCAAACAAAAACCATAGCCAAAAAACAACCTTTGCGCCTACCTTTGCCCCCCATCCAGCACCCCTGGGAAACTGCGTGTCATCCCCCTGTAACCCGAGGTAGTGCCCCGGTGTAACTGTTCGCGGTCCCCCCCCGTAAGTCAAGGCAGCACTGCAGCAAAACTGTGTGCGGTCCGACTGTAACTCAAGGTAACACCTTGGCAAACTGTTTGGCGTCAACCAGGGCTTTAAGTGGGGTAAGAAATCGAGGGGGGGCCTCATTTGGGGGCGTGGCTTGTGGGAGGGGCATGGCCTAAAAAGTACGCAAATCGTAGGGTATACACACAAATATATATAAATGTTATATATTTGTGTGCGCACCTTACTATGGTGTGTGTACTTTGCAAGCCATCTTTTATAAACGTAGAAATATGTTACATATTTCTACGTTTATAAAAGATGGCTTGCAAAGTACACACACCATAGTAAGGTGCGCACACAAATATATAACATTTATATATATTTGTGTGCATACCCTACGGTTTGCCTAGTTTTCAGGCCATCTTTTTTAAACATTTCAGGTTTATAAAAGATGGCTTTGAAACTACACAATTCAAGCCATCTTTTATAAAGCTTTGACTACGGACAACATTGTCCGTCGGCAAAGCTTTATAAAAGAGGGCTTGAAATGTGTACTTTTAAAGCCATCTTTTATAAACCTCGAAATATGTCGAGGAATCCCCAGGTTTGCCGAGGGTTAATGACTCCTCGGCGACCTGGGGAAACAAAGGGACAGTAACTGCCTCTGGTGACCTCTCGCTCGAGGGGTCACCAGATGCAGTTACTATGACTGACAGAAGTGGCAGCCAGTCACAGCGTCGCTGTGGCTGGCTGCCACTTCTGTCAGCTTGCCTGACTTCATTGCAGGCGCATCTCCCGTCGCGGCTCTGGCCGCGACGGGATAATGCATCCCGCCAATGTTGCGGTAGGGCGGGGGCCCCGGCAGGGCCCCGGCTCAGTCCCACTTTTTGGAGACTGCCGGGGCCTGGCCCCGGCAGGCCCCGGCCCACTTTAAGCACTGGCGTCAACCCATAAGTCAAGGCAGCACCCTGGGGAAACTGCATGTGGCCCCCCCGTAGCTCAAGGCAGCAGCCCGATGAAACTGCATGCCGCCAACCCGTGGGTTGGCGGCATGCATGGGAAACTGCGTGCGGAAACTGCGTGCGGTCCCACCATAACTCACGGTAACACCCTGGCAAAACTGTGTGGCGTCAACCTGTAAGTCAATGCAGCACTCTGGTGAAACTGCGTGTGGTCCTCCCGTACGTCAAGGCAGCCCCCACCAAAACTGTGTGCCATCAACCCGTAAATCAAGGCAGCACCCCGGCGAAATTGCGTGCGGTCCCACCATAAGTCAATGTAACATCATGGCAAAACTCCATGCGTCAACCCGTAAGTCAATACAGCACCCTGGCAAATCTGCCTGCGGTCCCCTTGTAAATCAAGGCAGCCACCCGGCAAAACTGCGTGCCGTCAACCTGTAAGTCAAGGCAGCACCCCAGTGAAACTCCATGCTGTCACCCCGTAAGTCAAGGCAGCACCCCAGCAAAACTATGGGCTGTCAACCGATAGTCAAGGCAACAACCTGGTGAAACTGCGTGCAGTAATCCGTAACTCAAGGCAGCACCCCAATGAAACTGTGTGCCATCAACCCATAAGTCAAGGCAGCACCCTGGCGAAACTGTGGACCATTAACCCGTAATTCAAGGCTGCGCCCCAACTGTGTTACGTCCCTCTGCAACTCAAGACAGCAGCCCAGCAAAACGTCAGACCTTCACGCCTAGTTTCAAGTGCCCTAAACTGCTGGCCTACACCCTAAGTTATAGCAGCCCCCTCAAGTCCTGACAACACCCCCACTGACCACCACAAACCCGAGGAGGCCCGCTCAGGTCCTGACCCACACACTACCGCCACTCATCTCCACCACCACCCCCAGGTACTCATGCTACTACCCCCATCCCTCACCCCACTAACCTCAAGCGTCGCAACCCACAGGCAGTCCCCTGCTACCACACAACCCCTCCAATCACCCCACTCACCTCTGCCACAACCTCCAGGCAGCCCTCTCAAGTACAGACACCAACCACCACCCCCACTCACCTCTGCCACAACCCTCAGGCAGCCCTCCCAAGTACTGACACACCCACTACCCCCACTCACCTCCACCACAAACCCAGGCAGCCCCCTGCTGCTACCTCCACCCCTGACCCCACTCACCTACACCACCACAATCCCCAGGCAGCCCCCTCAAGTCCTAACACTCAACTCCGCCACAACCCCAGGCAGACCTCTCAAGTCCTGACACCACCCCCACTCACCTCCGCCACAACCCCCAGGTAGCCCCCTGCTACTAAACCTCCCTCCCCTCTCCCCACTCACCGCAGCCACAACCCCTATGTAGCTCTCTCAAGTCCTGACACCAAACACCACCCCCACTTCCTTCCACCACAACCGAGGCAGCCATCTGCTGCTACCTCCGCCCCTCGCCCCACTCACCTCCACCGCCACAATCCCCAGGCAGCCCCCTCATGTCCTGACACTCAACTCCGCCACAACCCCAGGCAGACCTCTCAAGTCCTGACACCACCCCCACTCACCTCCGCCACAACCCCCAGGTAGCCCCCTGTTACTGAACCTCCCTTCCCACTCCCCACTCACCTCAGCCACAACCCCAGGCAGACCTCTCAAGTCCTGACACCAACCCCACTCACCTCCGCCACAACCCCCAGGTAGCTCCCTGCTACTACACCCCCTCCTCTCTCCCCAATCACCTCCACCACAACCCCCAGGCAGCTGTCTCAAGTACTGACATCACCCACCACCTGTCACGACCTTCAGCCCTGATCCCCACTGGCAAGCCCATTGGCCAGGTGGAATCAGGGCTCAGATCCCTAATAAGGCCTGGCATCCACTTCTCGGGCCCTCTTGGGGCCAGTCCTGGCGCCTTTGGCACCAGGCTCATCAGTAAGGAAAGACATCTGCTTGGGGAACTACTTTATTTAGGCTTTCAGCCAACATGGAGGCATCCACATAGCTTGGTTCCTAGAACATAGCTATGCGGTCTAGTGTTTTGGGTGTGGTGGCCTAGGGACTACTTTACCTGGACTGGATAAAGGCTAGGTCCTTTTCTGCCTTCTTAGCGTAGACCTCTCGGCATCTGAACTTAATTTCCGTTATCTCCTCCCCCTTCTGCTGGCCTTACGAGGCTTAGATATCACCAAGTCTTCATGTCTTTTTTTTTTTTTTTTTAGTCCTTTGTCTGTCCATTGTTTCTTTGTTGTTTCTGTCCCTTTCCTTCTTTTGTGAGCGCCCTGAGGCCTACGGGTTGGTGGCGCTATACAAGAATATAGATAGATAGGACTACTTTACAGTGGCTATTTAAACCACACCCGAACAAGACAACACGCTTCGCGTTACTTTGCTTCTAGCAACGTGACGCTCACCGTGTCCAGCTTTCTCACGAGCCTGGTGAATTCTGGACCTGCAGAAAAAACCTAGAACATCGTTAGCAGCAGAATCTTACCTGCATTCATCATCCTTCACTGCTCGCAGCTCCTGGGCAGCTCTGTTGGTGGAGTTCACCGCCCGGATCGAAGGACCTGAGAAAAGGAGAAAAACATCATTAAAGGAGGTAGTGGAGACATTACAACCACAAAGCGCTTAAAGACTTACCTGGTTGGTTGCTTTCCGGCGGCATAGCTCCGGAACTCCATCTGCGCTGGGAACTCACTGCGACCTACGAAAAAAGAAAAGCACAGGTCAGTGAGGACAAGACATCGCTGCGCTACGCAAAGCGCCTCCTTACCGCATCATAGCACTATAGCGCGCCATCATCTCCCGGTGAGACCCAGCATATCCAGTTCTCCAAGCGGACACTCCGCGCTCCTAGGTAGATGAAAAGAGACATTTAGAACAGAGAAAAGGCATGCAAGAATTACGATGCCATCAATCGCAATAAGACCTACCTGAAAGACACTACAAGGGCAGCAGTCAGTGAAGTAACTGGACCTCCCGTGCCTACAAAAGACAACGTGCCCCTGCCCAGAGAGCAGGACGGAGAGTCCACCGATTCTGACAACCAGGTGAGAAGAGAACCTGGAAGGGCTGGAAACACAAGGGAGGTGGGGGAAAACTTACCTTGGTCGCCCAGTCCTAATATAGTGTTCATTTCCCGGCGGAATCCCATCAACACCGAGACCACACGAGGGAATCATTGGGAAGGGCACCAACGACCAACTGGCTGGGTGGCGTCCCCGTGGATACCAGGTGAGCGTAACACCACCCCAATCACCTCTGCCCATCACACCTGATAGCCCCCTACAAGTCTGCCCCCCACCAGTCCAATGTGGAGCTGCAACTTAACTCAACAACTCTGGCCTGCCTCCACCATGATGTATACCTGCCAGATATCCTCCTCCAACACGATTAACTGGGAGCACTGATGTTGAATCCAGGACTGGAGCATTTTCCATCACTCCCTGGTAGACGACAATCAGCTGCACCTCAACAGGACAGCACACTGTTGCACCACCTCCACTGTGACCACCCCATGTACATGTGACATGGTAATGTAATGAGATGTGCATGTGTTTAGTGCCTATGTGCCATTGCAATGGAATGGCCTCAAAGCACTGCAAGTGAATGCCCTGGAGGACAGAAGTACAAGGAATCACAGATTGGGCATAATCATAACAAATGACTTGGTGTGTTTCAGCCTGTGCAAAAGTAATCCGGTAGGTAGGGGTGGCAAAGCCCCTGCCAGTGGCAAAAGCAGAACAGGCCTGTGTATGGGGGATGGTAAGCCTGCCAGAGAGTGTGTGACTCTGATGATAGGATATGTGTGTTGCCAGACTGAAACATCAATCATGGGACTCAGCTGCATTCTAGTGGCAGATGTGATGCATGACATGGTAGAGTGAGATTGCAGATGTGTGTGGGAGAGTGACCATGATTTAGGAGTGACACTTCAATCTGCCATCTACTGCACAAATGATGTGTCCAGCCTACCCATCCACAATGAGGCCACATCTCACCGCAACACCCACAATGCCAAATAGCCAGAACAGCGAATCAAGTGTGGGCACATACACATTCTCAAGCAAGTGCCAAGGGAACACCTAAACATCAGTGGACCAGAAAAGAAATAAACTTACAATAAACTCTACCTCTAGTATCAAATATGAAGATGTTAGACGGAAACCTGTGCAGTTACCTCTGGGACCACTGCAAAAGATTTAGGACTACAGGCGTTTGGCGGTGAACCCACTTGGTAGCAGTCTGTACCACACAGATTCACTTGGTAGCTGTGGCTGAGCAGTCAGACTTCCCTCAAGAAGAGTTGAGCAGTATGTGGAGTATACAATATAGGGCAATTCTTCACAGTGAGACAAGCAAACACGCAACAAGACTCAGTGTATAGATATTCAGGTATTTATTTATAACGGAACATGTATGAAAAACACTATGGCACTATCATGGCAAACACTTCAATCACAATTACTCTACGAAGAAGAGACGGTCAATCCCTCTAACAATATTTTGACAAGTCTAGGTTCTACCAGCATCACTTATTTGCAGACAGAGGTGTATGCCTCAACCTAGATGGCACTCTAATATTAGTTAGGACGGGAGAGAAAAATAGGCAGGTTACAAAATCAACACAGTTCAATACTTCACGGCAAAAATGCAAGGTAAGAAGGCAAGAACCACAATAGATCATAAAGTTCAGAGGCCAGGCCCACTCGGAGAGAGGCAAGGCGATATGTCCCAAAAAGTCTCTAGGGGAAATGCGTTCTAGTCTTTGTAGCAAATTGTTATCGGCAGATTGAACCAGTTCAGAACAATATGTGAGAAAGCTTGGAGGCGACCCAACGGAAAGGAGAGGATTAAGACACCTCACTCGAACCGATCGAAAGGGAAGCCAGGCGGACACGGTACCTTTTTTGTGGAGAGACAGCTCCGGCGGGGGCAGTTGTTCCTGGTGGTGGATGCACGTCGGGTCTTTGCCAAGAGTAGAGATGATCTCGTCGTTGAAGAAAAGTGAAGTTCGGTGCACCACCAGGGAAGAGACCAGCCGCGGAGTGCTCAGTCACAAGGCACCACCTTTTGGTCGCAGTACAGGCGTAGTGGCTATCCGGTTGCCGAGGTGCTCTGCACGGGCAATTCGACCACTGCGTCCTGAGGCGAAGAAAAAGCAAAGGGGACTGGTTGTTCCCACCAGTCAGGGGAAGAGACTCTCCGGCAGGGAGATCTCCTCTGTCGTCGGGAAGTGGTGAGTCGGTTCCGCAGGGCTCCACCGGAGGTGTCGTCGTGCAGGTCGGCTCAGCGTTACCCTCGTCGGATTCTTAGGTCCTGTGGCGACTTCTGAAGATCTAGTCCCAAAAGCCCTGCTTTTATGCAGAAAACCCCCATTCATTCAGCCTAGCTGTCAATCAACACATGCTAAGTGGTGAGCGGGAAGGCTCACCACTTGGGCCAATCACTCCAGAGTGCGACCGGAGTTGGCAAGGCAACTCGGTCCAGGGTGCCTAAACCCCCTCCCACACCCCTGTGGTAACCCAGACAGAATGGCACCACTTTGGAGGGTCTCTGTACAGAGGCCTGCCAAAAGTGGAACAAAGGGCTCAACCTTTGGTTTAGGAGTCACAGAGACGAACACAGACGCCATTTTACAAACCGAGTTCTGGCAGAAAATACCATCCGGTAAACTAATTTAAGATAAGTAAACTGATGGCATGTTAGAGATTAACAAGGAAAAAGTATCAATCTCCAACAATGGGAAGAATCCCATAGGGTTATGTTCGGGGTCGAACATAACAAGTAGTTTCCACTGCCACCAGCCAAAACTCGACGAGGGGGGATTGGACAGTGCCCCCTCGAATAACAATCCAGGAGTAATCGAATTACCCCTATTAGTACGTCCACAATAAGATGGTTTGTACTAGTTCTGTTAGTAAATTTAGGTCTAGTAAAGCCAATGGTGACTTTACATGCCCGGGGAGACAGTAGTCAGTCCCCGGGTATGGAGTCTATGAGGGAGGTCCGCTATGATGCCCCAGTGTTACGGCATGGAGGGTGCGGTGTAACACACATAGAAAAACATATGAGACCCTATGGAGTAAAAGACCCCATAGCCCATAGAACACATTGACATTCAAAGGAATTACACACATTCATGTCCAAGAGTGGGAGGAAAAGAGTCTCACTCTTGGCAGGATGGAAAAAACAAACTCCAGAAATCCAGCAAAGCTGCTGGGGGACTCACTAGGTTAGGAAATTCAGCCTAAACAGAGAATTCTCCCTAACAGAAGAGGCAATAGAGATGACACCAGATGCAACACATAGCGAAAACATGTGGAACATGTGGTGATACACATGAACAAGTAGTAATCCATCCCCAATGAGAGAATACAAACAACATCATGAGATATCCCCAGATCACCACTACCATACCCGTATGTACACTATTACACACACAACAAAAGCCTTCACTCCAACAACACCAACTCACTGACGCCAAACACGCAGTGCCCCTGCACACGGAATGGAATCAGAAAATCATACAGTGCCCCCTCAAGCTGTTTGAATGCACTACTCCTACATTTCAAGCACATGTGCACACCTTCCCCAGCAAACATCACAGTATAAACATGACACACACAGTGAGGCCACAATCAACATAACCAACAATTAACAAATGCACTGGGAGAACATTAAAAAAGTAAATGTACACACAAAGAGACTTTAAGAAACGTGGAACGAACTGAATCCTAACATGTATTAAAATATAACTATATACAAAATAAATATGAGAATGGTAAAGTTATCCATGGAAACAAAATGATAAAAGAAACCTTGACCTGAAGAACTATATAGATAGGCAGTCGTCTCATCCTCTCCAATCTCCAAAAATGCCTCCACCAGGCCTGAGTCACATTCTATGTCTTCCTCCCTTAGCCGGGCCTCCGTTGTTGCCTGGAGGGCTTGCAGTGTGGCCACCATCTGCTGGTACACATTATCTGCCGATCTGCAAGTACCCACCAGGATGGCAGCCCACCTCTTTGCCCACCTCAGAGTCAGCCCTGGCCACCATCACAGCTGCTTGCCTTGCATGCTGCCACTCCACCAGCAGTTGCCTCTGGCGTTTAAGGAACACCAACGACTATGCCTGCATGGCCCACCTTTGTTCCTCCTGCCTCAATGGTGTTAATTGCCTACTCAGGGAGGGGGGCTCCTGATAAAGTCTGCCTCCTCATGGTTGCTACCTGCTGGCGCCAGGCAGAGTGCAAGCTCCGAAGGTATGCCCTCGAACCTAATGTCTGTCATTGAGGTCGTACGACACCTGAATTGCCCTGAAAGGCCTGCTGACCTTACACAGCCTGCGCCTGAGTTGGTGTCTGGACAGGCACAGTGACCACCTTATCTGCCTTCTCAGGGACTTCCACCTTGGGTACGGATTAAGGCACAACCAGACTGTGTGGTAGTGGTGGGACTGGTGCACAGGGGGCGTGTTGGAATGTGTCCCAGAAGGCACCCTGGAGAATGACTGGAGCACAGAGGAGGAAGTGGAGGAGGGGGCCAATACATGGTACAGCCCAGGGAGCCCACCTAAGAGCAGTGCTGTGGCAGCATGCCCATGGCCATGAAGCAAGTAGCATGTACATCATCTCACATGGATGTGGTCTGCCTCGTGAGACCAGCCAGCAGGGGCAGCTCATCATCCCCGATGCACACATTAGTGAGAAGCAGGTCACTGGTCTGGGTGGAAGCATTCTGGAAGGTTGGAAGGTGGTCACTGTCGCAGCAGATGGCCCAGGTACAGGAGGTAGTACAGGAACCTCCACAATGGACTGCACAACCGCATGCCCCTGTGCCAGGGGTTCAGCATGAACACCCTCCTCGACACCCCCACCTCACCCCATGTGCTGGCCTGCAATGTCCTCCTCCTCCTATACCTCCACCTACATCAACCTGGATGACTACAAAGTGTCTTCCCCCTTGATGGCCCCTGAGTGGCATCACCCTGTCCCACCGCTGCTGAAGTGTCCCCTGCCACAATCACATACTGGGATTTACCGCCAGCAGCCTCGCTCTGTGGTCTAGGCGCTACCTCAGCCAGATCGCTCTCCAAAGAGGCAGTGTCACAGGGGCGTGGCTGGAGCCTGCGCCTTGGTCTGGAGGCCAGGTTCCTGCATCCTTGCTCCACAGCACAGCTTCCGCCCTCTTCGCCAGCTGCAGAAACTGTGAAAAAGCAAACAAAGAACATTAACATCAGTCAACAGTGTCAGAGCATGTATGGCAAATATAACATGAACAGTAACATTAAGTCAGCACAGCCATTCAATTTCCATGAAAATGGACACACGAATGTAGGGTCAATGATGATGACTCTCAGTCATGACACATTCAAATGTCAACACAACACATAGACGTGGGTCCACAAACACATTGCAAGAAACATTACATGGCACAATAACAATGCCAAAATGACCCAACTGTAACCTGCTGTGTTGCCCTGGGAGTCAGGACACGGGCCTAGAGGTGGGCAGTGAGTCCCTTGGTAGGGTGGCCAACAATAGAATGAATGAAAGCAGAGATGGTCTGGGGTACTGCTGGGAACACACTGGTGTCAAGACAACCAGTTGTATGCTGGATCCACAAGACAGTCATGATTGGACTACGCACAGCATGGCCATGTGAACACATGCTTGGCCATCTGTCCACCCAATGGCACGAAGCAACATGCCTCCCTGACAGCTTGACCTGTAAGCATGCAACACATAAATGCACAAATTGCAGAGGTGCAGGCGTGTATGCTGTTGCCCCCCGCACAAACATATGGCATGAGCACACATCAACTCTGACTTCACATGCAGTGGGATGACAGATCACATCACCGTCCCTGAAAGGTCAATGCACCAGCATGACATTCCCCAACATCCATGCACACGTATCACTTCCAGATGGTGAGTGTGTATGGCTTCACTTGAAAAAGTTCTATACATGAAGGTGTCTGCACGCACGCCCCTTACATGGCCACAACATTGGAATCTGGCATCCTTACTGTCCGAGCATATGTTACCATCAACTCGCATTGCATGTGCACGAAAAACACAAGTCACCAACAGTGCACATACCAGCGTATGTCCAACAACAGATTTCTGCCATATTTTTAAAAATGTGTCTTTATTGTGGTGTAGTCAAAAATTAAGACTTTTCACAAAGAGATTACAGTAAAATAAAACACAAGAAAATACATTTCAATTCATTCGATTATGACACATTTTCATTATTAGCAATTTAGCTTAACCTAAAGATCGTCCACTCAAGAGAGTAGGAGTTTACCTATCGACACACTGGGCCTCATTAGGACCCAGGCGGATTTCGCGGTGCTAAATGCACCGCGAAGCATGGCGGAAAGCCGCCGATAGCGCCATGGGGGTTGGCGGATTTACCGCCCCATTCCGACCTCGGCGGAGCGGTAAATCCCCAATCCCCATTCTGCCCTTCCCCATTCCCATTCTTGCCCCATAGGGTATAATGGGAGTGGGGAAGGAGTTAATTACGCCACCGTAAAATACGGTGGCGTAATTAACAACGAGGTCCCGTAGCGCCATGGTTTTCTCCGCCTGGTAAAACCAGGCGGAAAAGGCCGCCATGGCGCTACGGGAACTCGTAGTATGGCGGAGAGGTACGCCATGCACTACGCTGGCGTAAAACCCTCTCCGCCAGGGTCCTAATGAGGCCCACTGTGATAAAACTTCAATAAAATTAAAACTCTCACCAGTTTCACAGTTGAACAGCGGTGAGATTTAGCTCTTTTAACAGTTTCCCAATTTCCATTTTTAGGAGTGTTTCATAACCTGAGAACAGTCTCTACCAGAGGGGGCCATTGTTAACCACCAGTCTTTATCAACAAATCTTGACAATTTCTTCACTCTTCTTTCTAATGTCCCAGGACACTGACTCAAGAGATGTTTCAAAGTCTGTGGGCTAGTTCCATGATATAGTGGGCAGATATTGTCCCCATACTCCTCCTTATACCTAATGTGTAAAAGTTCCTGTGTGTGCAACAAATTGAGGCAGTGGCCCTCATTACAAGTCAGGCGTTAAGGGTTTAACGGCGCCGCCGGCACCGTTAACCCTTAACGCCTGATTCACACTTTAACGCCTGCTTTTTGCAGGCGTTAAAGTCCAAGGCGCTAAGCGACCTTGGTGCTAATTACGGCACCGTAATTTACGGTGCCGTAATTAGTGCCTTCCCCATCCCCATTATGCCCTATGGGGCAAAAATGGGAATGGGGAAGGGCAAATGGTGAATGGGGAATTACCGCCCCACTCACCTTGGAATGGGGCGGTAATTCCGCCATCCACCATGGCGGAATCCGGCATGGACCATGGTGCTAATAGCACCATGGTCCACCGCCTGACTTGTAATGAGGGCCAGTATCTAAATAAATACGACCTGCTACATGGATACAGAATCTCCTCAAATACGTGGACAACCACACTTGCGGTTTATCCACACCCGACAGTGACAGGGACACAATCAAGGTCTGCATCAATGCAAACGTCCTGATCCAATCAGCTCTTTTTGTTGACTCTTTCACTTTCATAGGATTTTGGATCAGATCTATTTCTATATGTTCATACCTCATGAGCATTTCCAGAGCTAAAGCCTTCAAGTGAATCAAATAGGAGTTGGTAGACCCCTCTAATGCACAACCTCATACAATGAGGATTTTGGAGGAACCAGGATCTGCCTATACAGAGATACCCATCTCCAATCCATCAATGATCTTTTAGAATGAAGGCCCAATGAATACCTCAGGCTAGCGATTAAGGTACAATTTGGGAGATTTAGTACACGTTTGCATAGTTTTCCCTCCAATCCATCCCAATCCATTGGTCTCGACTGCGGATTCACATCTAAACCAAATAACAAGGACAGGATGACCTTACCAACGTAGTATTTGATGACCGGCGTAACAGAGAATTCACAATAAACATTTATAATTTCCTTCAATTGAGTCCAAATTACAAAATGTATCCCTCCAGAATTGTTACTAGATGTAGCTTAGTTAGAAAGGATCTCACTATTGACCCCAGGTATGTTATTTCTTTAGCAACTGGGATGATTTGTTCATCTAAACACCAAACAAAAAGATGAACACCCTTACGTGGATGCTTAAATATGACAATTTTAGACTTTTGAGGGTTGATCTTCAAGTCATTCAACTTTGCATACACCTCCTGTGCACTTAACATACGTTGCAATAATCCAGTATGGATTGTATAATCCAGTAGCATGATATCGTCCACATAGGTAACCCAAGTAATTCTCTCCTTCCCAATTTTAGGACTTGCCAACGTGGAACCGTCTAGGTTCTTTGCCAGGTCTGATCGGTAGAGGTTAAAGGGAAAAGGGGCCATAACACATCCCTTTCTTACCCCCCTCCATCTTGATAGCATTAGAGAGTCACTTTTTTGTCAAGCCTTACCTGGAGTTGGGAATCCCTATGTTACTCAACTATTATAGCTAGAAGGGTTTACGGTAAACCCCAACTCCTCAATTTACCCCAGAGACATTCTTTGTTAACAGTATCAAAGACCTGGGATAAATCAATCCAAGCACCATAAAGTGTCGGGCCACCCTTTAAAAAGGACCCGCTACATACTGTGCTCATTACCAGGCCATTTAATGAGGTAGACAGACCCTTTCGAATGTCAACGTGATGTTTCGATAGGATTCCTTTCTGTTCTGCTCACTTTTCCAACTCTTTGAGAACCAAACTTGCAAAAATCTTTCCATCTGCATCTAAAAGCGAGATCGGTTGGTAATTTATAGGATCTGTACGATCCCCCTTTTTATAGATTGGGATGATGATGGCTCTCCTTCAGGAGTCGGGGAGATGTTTGCTGCTCACTATTTCCTTAAATAACACTGCCAATAAGCGGGACCAAAGACCAACATCAGATTTAAAAATGTGGTTACTCAGACCATTAGGGCCCGCTCCCCGAGAGGAAGAGGACTTTTTATCAGTTCTTCTATCCCCTCTTCTGTGATGCTTAGTTCCCAAGTCACTTTCTCTGAGAAGATAAGCTTAGGACCCAAAACAGTCCCATAGAGTTTAAAAAAATGCTCCCTCCACACCTTTTCCTGTATAACACCACTTTGTGGATTACTCTGCTCTACCGCTGTGGAATTAATCAAGGACCAGAAGGTTCTTGAATTGGTGTGACCCATGGCCCTTATCATCAATTCGCCATCCTGCTGCATGCGTAGATATTTATTCAATCTTGACCAATTTCTATACCTGTTTCTCAATGATTTTACTTCCCTCTGATGTACATCCTCATCTTTTTTTTCGATTTTAATACTCGCATTGCTTTCCTGAGTTCCCTCTTCTTTTCCCAAGTCCTATCATCAAAGCGATGACTATGATTTGATGTGATTTGTTTTCCCACACTGTCCAGAGGAATAAGGTCCCACAGGAAATTTACAAAGATTTTAGGATTACAAATTATGGCCAGATCATTGTCGCCCATAGTACTTGTGATGTTGTTCAGACTATTCATTAGATCAATTCCTCCTATGTTGAATTTCACAACTCTGTTCTTCCCATTATTTACACATAATTCCTCAAAATAGGATTCCTCCCAAATTTCATTTGGCTGGGAGAGAGTACCTTCGAAAATTTCATGATCACTTGGTCCCACATTTTTACACAGAAGTGTTTACATTGCACAAACAAGTCCTTTTAAAGAAAGAGATAATCTATGGTTGAATGCCACACACCTCTCTTCCAGGTAGCTGCTGGTGGGACATCCCCCTCAATGTTCCCATTGGCCATTAATAGGTTCCATGCATTCAGAAAGCGATACCAATTCTACCCGTTTAGTGTCGGTTCCTTGATGTGTCCCCTCCACCCCCAGACCATCAGTATGAATACATTGGGAGTTCAGATCCCCCATACAATTATACTGGAAAATGGAAACTGAACATGAATGCTCAGAAACAGATCTGAGAGTGACTGCTGAAAATCAGACAGGGATGAACAAAAGGGGTTCCAGTATAGATTGATCACTATCCAAACTTTATGAAGTGTACCAACTTCAATACCTGCTTTCACTGCCAGAATTCATGGTATTACGTTGCATAAAAGCTCTGAGGAACCACAGACTGAATTTCTGTATGCTTTCTACAGCCCTCCAGAAGGTCTCCCTGCCTCCTCCCCTAAGGCCAGCTGTTGGAAAACTGCAAACTCGTCCACTTTGAAGCTCGATTTTAACCATGTCTCCCGAAGAGCAATTATATCAAATTGATTAAAAACATAATGCCTCTTTACTGTATTGTTAAAAGAACTGGAACCCCTTGTATTCCAACCCAGCAACTTCAGTTCTTGTTTCGTTAGAGACTTCTCAGGGGACCCCAATCTTTGAAAGATTTGTGGCAAGATGTAAGGCATTAAAGCCCATACAGTGGCTTTAGCATCAGATGGTAGGGACTCTTTCCCATTTGATTGTCTATCTTTGGTGGCATCATTTTTATTTACATTCCTTCTATGCCTTCCATGTTGTTCTTACATTTTGCATTATTACTGCTTATATACAACATATTAGGGGAAACCTCATAATCCTGTTCCATCAACTCTTCACTTGCCTCTAAAATAGCACTTACAACTAACCTTGATTTTATATAAATTTTCACAATGTCTGTACATTTGGCATGTGGAAATCGAATATACTCAATGTCAACTGTAGACAGATGAAACTGGTCTGGAACTCCTTTTAATATAGATAGGATCGTACTTCGATTCAGGGGCCTTGACCTCATTCTTATCTTGACTACCTGTTTCATCCACAATTTAGGGACCGTAATTGCCTGTATACCCCACAGTCTCCTTTCTTGATGTGTGGATTGATGACCTGTCTGGTTACCTGTGCATTTGCAGTACACATTTCCTTGTTTCAACAGTGTTGCTAAACTTGGATTGACGTGTCAATCCTTACTCTTTTTTTGCTCTGTTAGGGTGTGGCCGATTGTGCAAACTTTGTGCTGTTCTTCAATGCTAGATTTTTCTTTCTAATTACCAGTCTCGGGATTGATGCCAACCACTGTATTTACGACCGGCCTCCCTGTATTTTCAACATGACTTCCAGATAACATGTTATCCTCGTTGGAGGCCCTGGTGATGGATTTTCCTCTCAAGAAGATCTGGGCTAACTTTCTTGGTTTCACTTGTGCTTCTGTTTGGACACCCACAGTTATTGCCCTTGGCTCCAATTCATCCTCCATATTTTTGGCAGCTGTCAGCTTCTCCGCTGATACTTTGATTAGATCTTTCTGCATTTTGTTCCACTTCAGCTCCTTTACTCTTTATTGATAGGTCTTTCTCACACAGTTCTCTCAATTTGATTTTATGGACAAATTGTGTTGCTTCTGAATTCCAGGACTTATTGCTTCTTTGATGTTTAGTTCTTTTTTCCCTGTGACTGTGTTCCAGCTGGTACCACCAGCGACTGGATCTGCTGTCTGTTTCATTTCTTCCAGGTTTTCCCATTCGGCTTGGCACTTGACTCTGTGGATTTCTTCCTAGGATTATTTTCCCCTGTACATTGTGATCTGGTTTTAAGATTATTTTGGTAATCCTCCTCAGATATGTGTGCCAATCGCACAAATACCTGCAAGGTTGACACCAAGAGGGGCGTGTCGTGCAAAAGATGATCCATTTTCTCTTGAATTACTTTATCCAGTTCATGTCTACAATTGCTCTGGTGTTGGTAGATAGACTCCAGTTTCATATCTTTCATCATCTCATTCAGGGATCATAATTCACCATTCGCACCCTGCCAGTTGCACTGCAGAGTCGTCAATATTTTCGATTGTTGTTTTGAATCCGAATGTATCTGTACCAGGGCATCCTCGATGGTCGAGTTTATTGCGGTTTTTAAGGCCACTAAGGTGCTTTCACTTTCCTACCTGTCTTTTGTCAGCTCCATGAGGATTCCTGTATGCTGCTGTA
This sequence comes from Ambystoma mexicanum, assembly GCF_040938575.1. Taxonomy (NCBI): domain Eukaryota; kingdom Metazoa; phylum Chordata; class Amphibia; order Caudata; family Ambystomatidae; genus Ambystoma; species Ambystoma mexicanum. Next base: position 1,260,974,184 of record NC_090921.1, read on the forward strand.
CTTCACCTTTCAATGATTCAAAGACCTTCACCAGAGAGGTTAGTACGAATTTCAAACCAGACAGAGTAGGGGTGGTATTGACATTATCACTAATCCTCTGGGAGTCGCTGGGCATGTTGATCAGTTGAATCCCCCTTTCTTGGATTTCTTTTGTGTTTTGGTTCATCTCTACAGAGTCAGTCCTGGAAACTGAGGTGGCATTTAGCTAAAAATATGTGTCAGGAGTGATTTGCGAATCACTTGACCTTCCGCCACCCCATCCCACGCCTTGGGGGTAGAAAGATGAGCTTCATTTACTCGATCACCTTGCTTCCCAGGGAACTCACTGATTTCAATCTGAGCAAAATTGTTTAGGCTGCTGCTCTTCCTAACTGGGAAAAAATCAGATATGGTATTTTTCAAGGTGATGACCGTAAGAGTGTATTGAATGTTTGTGGCTAAAATGCCTGCCAGAGCTAAATGGTTTGGTGTGGAGACAGTCATTACTTCCTTTCCACTTACCCGCCTGAGAACTATTGAACTTGATTGTCTTTGATGGAGTTTCCCACAGAGATTAGAACTCTAGACTGTGCAGTAAACATTAGCTTTAAAATTGACTTTGAATGTTTATCTTGTCCATTGCCAAACCATGTGATCTCTTCCAATTCTGGGGCTCTCAAGTCGCCCCCCATTACACCACTTCTCAAGTTGTAAATGTGTGTCATGCTATGGAAGAGACGCGCTAAAGAAAGTTTACAGACAGAGGTATATCCAGCAGCCCAAAAGCCGGACTAGCCCGCAGTCACTGCTTAATATGTGTAAATGAAACAGAGAATAATACTTAACCGGGAAGCTCAAAGGCCAGTCTAGCCCACAGTCGCTGCTCAGTATATGCCAATGACTCTGTCAAAAAACGTAATCTCTGTAGAAATTGATTGTGCCAGCTAATCACTTGTGCCAAATACTTTGTTGTAGAGGTTAACAGAAAAAGAAATGAGTGTCATTCATATACCCAATATGTTAGGGTTGTAGGATTTTACCTAGTGCCTTCCCAGGTACAAGGCGTGTGCAATGGCTCTTTTAAAGCACTTTGGGTGACAGACTGGGAGGAGATCGTATGTCGAAGGGTAAGGTGGAAAATGAGAAAAAAAGAAAAAAAAACAGTCACCTTGGCTCCTCATGGCGAACCACGGCAAACCACACTCACTGCCGCACTCCGCATTATCACGCAAGGTTCTGTTTTTATGCAGTGTTGGTTAGGGTTACGGTCCGCCTCCACAAGAAAAGGTATCCAGAGAAGAAAGACACCATGGCAAACCACGCTCACTGCCGCACTCCGCCGTCACACACAGCAAGCATTATCAGGAGGCTGAATGCCACTATGGATCACTGCAACACACATGCTGCATACAAAAGCGAGTACCTGCAATCATACATGACCATGCAGAACACACTGTAGAGCAGGGCACCACATGGCTACTCACCAGCAGCTTCCACACGTCATTGCCACTCACAGGTTCGGACATGGAGCTCCAGGTAGAAACTCTCAAGGCTCTGCAGCTGTGCAGATGACATCTTGTAGCAATCCGCACAGTGCACCTCCACGTTAGAACCTGTGTTGAGGGCTGATACAGCATTGGTATGGCTCTGTGTCTTGAGGTCCTACCATTGCTTCTGCATGGTCTGCATATTTTGGACTGACACCCCCTCCTGATTGATGGAAGCTGTGATGTGCACCCAGATCAGTTTATGTCCTTCAGGTCCCAGCTGCCTTGCTGGGTTGAAGAGGGCACCAACATTTCTCAGAACTCGACCCACCAGGGTGTCTGCTTCGGTGGAGGCGAAGTTGTTAGCCATCTGCCTCGCTGACATGGGGATGCCCCACAAGGATGGAGCAGACATGGCAACCCTTGAGGCAGGTGTGGGTGGGCTGACTGGGTCCTGGAAATGGGCTGTGGAGCTGTGTTGGTTGAAGTGAGAAGTGGGAGTCACAAGCCAGCAGATGAGGTGGTCACATGGCCTTACAGGCCAGGCACAGGAGCACAGGCAATGGTGGGTCAACAGGCACTCCAACGCAGTGCTGGTGGGAAGCAGGCAATCACTCTCATCCTGGCAGCAGCAGATTGCGAAAGGGGGAGTCAATAGAGGCAATAGGACGCAAATGTAATGGCACTGGAGGCAGGAGAACTGTAATCATGGTGTGAATCGCATTGTATGCAGCAGATCGTAGACTAAGTGGCCTTAGCGCATATGTTATATGCTACATACTGCATGCCTCCAGGCGTACACGACAATGATGGGGATATTAAACAGGTGTGATGCGCATCACTAGTTGTGCACAAGAAGCTACAAAGATGGAGGATTGAGAGCCACTGCCACACATTTGCGGGAGCTACACAAGCCGTTTCCTTCAAGTAACATGTACCACATTTCTATTTTTGGGGTTGCTCCTGTACATATGCGCATGTATCTTTTTCCATTCTGAGTCTTACTGATGATTGTGTATGCATTCTTTTGGCATTTGGGGTGCCACTGCGTATCATGTACTGCTTTTCTTTATTGCTTCTAAGGTTTCTCAGTATCATGTAAGCAATTTTAGTTTTTGGGGTGCCTATGCATATTGTGTACCGCTTTATTTTGGTTTTGGGGTGCCTTGGAGTCGTGCTGGACAACACATCTACGTAGTCCATCAAGTAGACTGTTCCCCTTCATATCTTTTTCTGTGACATATTTGGGGGTGCTTTTCATTTGTTCATTTTTTCTGCACCATGAGTGGGAAGGCCCCAAAAGGGAAAGGTAGAAGACGGGGATGTGGTGAGGACACATGTGCCCCAGCCTCAGGACGGCATGGCGTGCCTCAGCCCACATGTGACCCAGAACCTGTACATGTGTTAGAATGGATTTCTAAACTGTGCTCTGGTGAACAGATGTTTAGGTGGCCACCCTTGTTAGTGAACTAGGGAACACTCCTGTGATGTTAACCAGGACAATTCAAGGTAGCTTGGAGAGCAGCCAAGGATACGTCTCAGGAGCAGTGTGGGTGATCTGAGGTCTTGGATGAGCACACACAGTACAACAATAATTTTCCTTAGACAGTAGTATATCAAAAATATACAGTTTAGTAAGCCCATAGCAAACACAAGTGAATAATGGCAAACTCAGTAATGTCACTTCTTCAACACAACCTATGTAAAATATATGTACAATCACTTTTTGGTCAATGCGGTAAAGTTCGGTTTCCCACCAAAACCTGCTGGGAGGTAGAGCAAACAAACTTTGATACAGTGGCCAACTCCAGAGATAAATATCCCTAACTTAAAAAGTCCAGCCCTATGATGATTGGAGCCTTGCACTCAGTGTCAAGTTTGTACGTAAAAACGCTCAATAGTGCGCAAAGCTTAAAAAGGACAATAATCAACGGGAAGGCAAAGCTAGCAAGAGGAGTCTGGAGTGGTAAAATTCGGTTCTGCGAGACAGAGGAGGATCTGCTGTGGAGAACAGGGTTGTTCCCAACTTTCGGACAGCGTTAGGAAGAAAGAGTCACCCAAGCCAAGGCAAGGAAAAATGGGTTGGATGAATTAGGGATCACCGCCCTTAGTTCACTCCAGTTCCAAACTTGGCAGGCTTGGAGATGGTCACCTGGAGTCTAAAATCCCCTCCTTGGTTAAACCTCAATTTGCACAGGCACTGCGGTTGCAGACGTGGGTACGGTTTACAACTGGAGCTGGATCTCTATTCACAAATGCAGGACAAAGAAAGCACCAATGCAGCTGGTCTCAGGACACTTGAAGAAAGGCGGGAGAGTCACCAGCAGCAAACGCCACTGTTGCACAGAGACGCTAGGGTACCCAACTCTCACAGTCTGATGCGCGCTCCTCTCTTGCGGCCCAAAATAGCTGGATCAATGAAATTTGACAAGGAGATACTTTGCTGTGCTATCTAGGATTTCCCCAAAGCTCGAGGCAAAACTTGATGTAGCAATGCTCCAACTCAGGTGTCAAGGTAAAAGCTGGTCAGTCCACTGGAGGGCACAGGGAAACTTCAGAGAAGGCTTGTTTGCAGGGCAACAAGGAGGTGTTGAGAGTGATTGGTCCCATCACTCTAAGGGGTTAAAGCACCTTTGCAGGTCTTCAGAGATCGTGCGTAACGCAGGGCTCTACTGGGACAACAGCGGGCTCAGGGTGCCAAACCGTCTTTGCGTGGTTCCGGATATCTGCTTTGCTTCTCTGGATACTTGGCTCCATTTATAGATTGATTCGGACCTATGGGTGATCTGTGGGTCTGCACTAAGGCCCCTCCTCAAATCCCAATGTCCAGTGAATGCTTGCACCCAGCTGACCAATGAGGGGACCTTCCCCGCTCATGCACGCCAGCAGTGGTCCAATCAGGGACCACTGTGGTTCTCATGCTCTTGTGCACACCAGACATCGTGGCACCAGTAGTGTGGATTGGGACCAGACAGTCCCAGTCCACTTCCTGGGTACCCACACACATGACATGCATTAGCCCGCAAAACGTGTCGGCTTTCGCGGTTGAATGCATGCCCAATCCAATGCATGCTCAAAGACCAGGAGGCAGACAATTGACAAAATGGCCAAAGGAGAAGACAAATGTGGTATGGCCATGACGGACACTAGCCACAGTCAGGATCCAAACGCGGTAAGCGCGGTATAGCTTGCTAATAAAATGCAAAAAACACACTGCTGCCACCAGTCTACTCCTAGGCACATTGTCCAGTTAGCAATAAATCCTTAAGGGATGTCAACGGTGGCAACAAAGTCAAAAGACTAAGAGAAACAAAGTGTCTCCGTACTGACTGTCTGAAGGACAAGTCAATGTCCCCATAACGATGAGCGAAAGCCCAGTGGAGTGCAGTTGTAGGCTATGCTTCACTGGCAGAAAGGACAGGAGGCTGAAACAAAAGCAAAACATTGTGGCGTCTACAAATATAGAGGTAAAATAGCAGCAAGTGAAAGTTTAACTAACAATGTGGACATGGTCATAGGCAGAGAGGTGGACCAGCACCACCAAGGGCTACTAGATGCAAGAGGGGATGCCATGCAGAGTAGGAAGAGGCTCCACCCCAAGATGAGCCACAGGAAAAGGGTCAGCCAAGGGAGAAGCACTTCACTGATGAGGAGTTGAAGATCAGTCAGACAATTTGGCAATATGTGTCCAGTTTGCATGATTTGCTGCTCTAGCTGGTGAACTGCAATGTCCCTGGTTGTTGCAGGGATTATTACTCACCCAGTGACTGCACTCCATGAGAGGTCCACCCAGCACTCTTTCACCTCCTTAGTCCCCATTCCCTCTACCGGGCACTGGCCCTCCATTCACAAATGCGTGTTGGTGGAGGTGATGAGGGAATGACATCAGGGCAGCTCTCCCGGCAGGTAACGTTGGACACTGGCAATCATGTCTGGTTAAGTGTGCACCACATTGTCAGCATGCAGTGGCACATGGCTTTTCACGAGTCGTGATTTTGGGATGGTGACTGTGAATGCAGATGTGAGTTTGTCCACATATTTGTGTGTGTTTGTCCCCTTGAACATCCATGCACGTGCACTCACTTTCTGGTTGCACTTCCACACAGGACAGCAGGCTCAGGAGACTGTGCAGCACTAATTCCCTTGAGCCACTGGCAGTATTTGACAGATAGAAAAATACCACCTGCTAGACCAAGCACAAGTCAGTTTCAGACCCACAAAAGGAACAGAAACAGCACTACTATCCATCTGGGACGACCTAAAAACTAACGCGGACTCCAACACAACCTCAACCCTGATTCTGCTCGTCCACTCCGCAGCCTTCGACACAGTTAGCCATGACACCCTAACCAAAAGACTAGAAGACATAGGCATAACGGACATGGCACTACCCTGGATTAAATAATTCCTAGGAGACAGAACAGAAACCGTATGGATAAAACCCTTCAAATCCACCCCACGAGTTAACGACTGTGGAGTACCACAAGGGTCCTCACTATCACCGCTGTACTTCAACATCTACCAGACTGCAGTAATCAGAATCTTCAAAAAATACAACATTACATGCTACAACTATGCAGACGACACTCAAATCATCTTCAAAATCGAAGACACTCAAGCCGATCACTCAACCCTAATCGAGTGTCTAAAAGAAGTCTTTAACTGGATGAATACTAACAACCTGAACATCAACCCAGGAAAGACAGAAATCATGATTATATCCAAAAACCAAGAGAACAACACCTACATTCCATGGCCAACGGAAATGGGAACCGCACCAATACCATCAAAGCTAGTAAAAAATCTGGGAGTTCTGATGGACAACACCCTAAACTTAGAACCGCAAATAAATGCAATCATCGAGAAATGCTTCTTCCTCCTCCACACGGCAAGAAGAATCCTACCTTTCCTCTCCTTCACTCACAAAACATTCACAATCATCGCTCTCATCATGTTCAGAATCGACTATGTAAACAGCCTCTATCTCGGGATACCAGAATACCTCCTGAAGAAACTACAACAGATCCAAAATACAGCAGCCAGACTTCTCAAACTATCCAGAAGAGACCACATCACTCAGCCCTAAAAACACTGCACTGCCTCCCAGTCAAACATTGCATCACCGTCAAAACAATGTACATAACACACAGGGCAATCAGCGGACAAGGAGCAGAATTCCTACAAAAGAAAATAACATTCAACAAGCCAACGACTCTCCTCAGATCAAGCAATGAAATCCGCCTGGAACAAAAACCATACCTTAAGAAAAAACTTGGAGGCTCCTTCTTCTCCCACTTAGCCGCAAAAGCGTGGAACAGCATCCCGAAAGAAATAAGACACATCAAAGACCACCTACAATTCATAAAATTACTTAAAACCTGGCTCTTCAACACCACAGATTCAAACTGAAAAACCGAAACAACCGAATGGGAAACACAAAGAAAAGGATGACTAAATTCAGGATGACACTGACAACACCCAGAACAGACCACAGAAACTCTTACTACAACAAGAGAGACAATCCTAAGTCGAATAGGACACAAGCAACACCCATGAGTACAGAAATCAGCATCCCTAGCCAACTCCAGCCAACAACCTCACTCGCCCCATAATTGCTACCAGGTATCATACTTGTATAGAGTAGTGTGAATGTTAGCACTTGCCACACTTGAACTAGGTTGTGGACATTGGCATTGGCATTGACCGTATGGAATCATGAATGAAGGCAGGTGCCGTCCCTGGACGTAATTGCAAGTGTTGGTATGTGCCACGTTTCAAAGGCATGGGAGCTATAGCCTGCATAAACAACTGAATAAGATGATGAATGACAACCACCCACCACATATGGATGGAGTAGCCTTGGCTAGTCAATGCCGCGCACCGACTGGATTGGGAATGCTCTCTGGGCCAGATTTGAAGGGACGCAGAAACGCCTGCCTGCTCCGCATACAGACAGGTGTCACATAGGTGGCCGAGGCCGAACTTGGCTAAAGGTATGAATGTGAATGGATGCCATGTGTGAAAGGGACTGTGAGTATCGGACGGCCCAGATCAGGACAAAGATGCAGAGATGCACCCACACCCACCTGGAGAGGATACGGAAATTCAGCGCCTCACTTCCCACAGCAATGTCAATTAACCAATCCACTAACAATTTCACCCTTCTAAATACACCTCTCAAATTCTAACCAAACACAAACACAACCACAAGCCTACAACACAACAATCTGCACAAACCTAACTACAGTGCAACAACAAAACAAACCACACATACACTCGCACCACAGCACATGACGCCTACCGACCGTAAAACACCCCAAGCCCATCACTGCTCTCTTGCACTTTTCCAGCTTATTCCCACTAACTCACCCCCCTCCCCCATTTCCCTTTTTTGGAGCCGCCAGAGCACCAGGGGACCACTCTGGTAGTGATAGTGCACAGTATACATATCCTTTAACATTAACATTAACATAACATTCTATGACAGCATCCTCAGACTCCAATATCTGGTTATCTGCACTCTGCATTCTGATTGGTCACCTCTTGACTCACTGACCGTTCTCATGTCTTCTTCCTACCAACCTTTTCCTCCCCACTCCATGTCTCCTATGGTGTTCTGCAGGTGTACTCCCTGTCCACCATACTCTTCAACCTGTGCCAGCGCCCATTCCACACCCTTATCCGCTCACATAACCTGTCCTGCTACAACTATACGTCTTACAGCATATCCATTCACAGATAGCCATGACCTTGGCTGCTCCCCATCGTGACCTTGCCTCAGGACACTCAGGTCTGTGTGTATGTCTCCATGCACTTCACAGGTTTGGCACACTTGGACCATCTAGGTTTGTACTGGTTTGCACATGTGACCACTGACAGCCTTTACTTGTGTTGCCCATACGATTCACTTGTTGTGTATTGTTGTTTTTCTGTATGTTCTCTCCTCCTGATTGTATTGCATGACTTTTGTTTCCGTAATCCAGCACTGTGCGTGCCTGCACTGTATGTGTATGTACATTGTATGTATGTATGTATTGTATGTATGTACAATACTCTTATTTAATGAACCACTAACGTCTTCATTGTTTTTGTGCGCGTCTTCTGAGCAGGAGTTTGTTCTTTCACACGTTTGAGGCTACCGTCTGATCATTCCGGCCCAGAGTGGCCTTGGCTTCTTGGGGCTGGTCCAGCCTTGCCCTTCTTTGATTCACTTCTGTAATTATATTGCTTTTTAACTGCAACGCACTAGAAAAGCCTTCCTTTTCTGGTCCAGCTCTGCTAAAATGCGTAGTGGAATCGTCCATAGTTCACTCACTCCTATATATATATAAATATATATGTTGGCACATGGCGCAATCTATTCACCAGAGGCGTTGCTAGGGGGGCTTAGGAGGCTATAGCCCCAGGTCTTTTGGTGTAGCCCAGGATAGAATCTCAAGGTCTACAAGCAAAAGACTAGCTAGCCCCGAGCCCCAAAATCCCGACATAGTGTAGCCCCGGATCTTTTCCAGACCTAGCAACACCCCTGCTATTCACTACATAAGTAGCCTCAAGAATACTTTGTCTACTTGCGTTTCTTTGCATCTGTTCACGTGTAAAATGACTGAATGTCATCATCTTTTCTGTAGTATAAGCATCTTCATCTCGATCCCGAAATGTATTTTTTTAAAAATGTTTTACTTTTATATAGCGTGCAAGCAGCCCAGAGGCATTGTGGCATGTTGCTTATCTTCGATACTTTCTTATAGAATGTTTATGTTCTCTTGCCTCTGCATCTCTTCTGGGTGCGTCAGCCCTGTTTTGTGTGACGCAACTACTCTTCCCTTTCTCTCACTTTTCCTGCATTGTCTGGGATTTCATTGAAATGGCCATCATATTGTTGTGTATGCAGGTATGGGTTTCGCAATGGGAACCTTGCTTCCGGGATTCTCCTTGGTATTGGTATCATCACTGGCACTGCATGTATTTCACATTCAGGTTCCCAGCATATAGGCAACATGGGCACAATGCTTGAAGTGGGGGTGCTTGGCTCCTTCTCTACACTCCCCACTCTGGGCGATTCATCGACCACTCTCCCATCATCCTTCACATCTAGACATCCTTTTCTGAAGAAATGCTTTTTCGGGACCCATATCTTTATTACTCCTTTCAGGCATCCAGCTGATTTCACATGCTCATCTTTGTTTGAGGTCATAAGCATGCACTGTCCACTTGGACTGCAGTAGATCCATTTCCCCACATACATCTTATGTTGGTTCTTTGGGAACAGGAATTTCGTTCCCTCAGGTGCATGAATGCTGGATTTCATATAACTCTGATTTCTTCATCTGTTAGCTCCTTAGTTTTCCATCCTGACTCAACGTCAGTCATGATCTTCATTCATGTAGCTTTCTTTGCAGTCTTCTTGCATTGTGAAATAGCCAATCTGATTACACAGAATCCAAGCAAAAACATCAATATCAGGGCTCCAAGCGACTTGAACATGTATGCCACCCATTGTGGGACCCATGAAAAGAGTGATCCAAACCAACTGTCATCAGTAATATCTTCCACTTCGTTTACCATCTGGACGTGTAGGTTCGTCAGCATCTCTATGGCCTCTGTCAAGGTACCATTCTCGTCATCATGAGAAGGTATTAATGTGCAACATGATTCTCTAATTTTGGCACAAACACCTCCATCCATAGCTGTAATCATGTCCAGGACATACCTATTCTGAAGAGTCATCAGTCGTATGGCTCTCAGCTCTTCCCTGATAGCATTGAATCCCTTTATGGTAGTGTTGAATGTCTGCAACAACTCCCATCTGGTTATCTGTAACCACTTAGTATTTGCCACTGTCTGGATATTTGGCATGAATATTATCTTGAATATCGATGAAGTCTGACTGAACAATCTGTGTTCATAGCGGATGGAATCAAAGGCTTCTATTGACATGGCTGAGAAGTAGTTCTCTCTCTTCATTCGACTTATCAGCTTCACAGATCTCTTCTTCCTCAGATAACCATCTGCATTTGGAAACTCGCCAATGTTCAGCTCACTTTTAGGAATCACCAATGCTGGAACACGAATATTTACTATAGAACATATTTCTCTCCAATCCTTGTGCAGCTTCAGATACGCTCTGGATCCACAAGCCCAGTAGTGATCCATTATCACTGCTTTTCCGAATGCTCATTACTGGTGCCTCAAAAATTCGACCACAATTCTGGTTCTCCCAAACTTTTCTTGTTCCACTGTTTCTGAAACACAGCTTTGCAAATTCCAGAGGCACTATTGCACGGGCACTCCTTTGTCTTCGACCCATGTCAATCATTTTGCAAGTTTTGACCATAATGGTTTATACAGTTTTTCTGCATTTTCAACAGTTGGCTTGTAATGACCAACAATTACCCAATCTCTGCAGATTACCACACCTTCTTCGCAGCCATCTGGTGAAAGTACTGAACCCCAAATCTGCATTTGTCCTCTTTCCTTCCATCTTCGAATTTCTTCTGCAGATTTTCCTGGACTCTCCAGTCTTCTGTTTACTTCCCATCTGATTCCAGCTCCTTTTACTCCAGGCTGTTGGTATCTTATCACTTGATTTTTCGTATGCGCTCTTAGGCTTGTCTTTGTGACTTGAACATAGTAATCTTCATTCAGATCTGTCCATTCAGTTACCCATTTTAGATAGGCTGTTCGGCCCATGAACTGACCTCTTGTTCGGCAGTATGCAATGTGAGATTGACAATATGCTGTCAGGACATCTATTTCGATAGCTATGAAAATCTTAGAATTCCCCATACTATAAGGCAGGAGTGCACATAAATAGAATTCCTCCTTTGATGTCTCCTTCCCACTTCTTTCATGCGCTGATACCACATGTTCTTTCCCAAATGTGCTGTACTATCCAGGTAATCATTCAAGTCATGATCATCCTCCCTAATCCTTCTCTTAGGTCTCCATCTTGTCTCATGAGCTTTCTTAATCATTTCATGAATAATATCAGCATCATTTCTTCCTACTGTGGGAATCATAGGAACATATGTCAGTGAACTTGGTGTCTTTACATGTGCTACTGGCGTAGGGTCAGTCCCAAAATGTTTCTTTCTTTTGGCATAATACCAGGGGAACCAAATATCCTGGAAAACGTGCAAAGCTGACTTCCCTCCATAGGTAAGCTTAGATTTATCGGATACAGGACTAGGGTCTTTCATATGCGCCCCTGGAGTAGGAACAATTACATAAGGTCTCGGTTGTCTTGTAGTTGCCACATCTGTACCCTCCTGCTGCATAGGAAGATACACAGGGACCCTTTATTTACCCATGCTTTATTTGGGTCCACATAATAGACAGTACATACTGTAAGTGAGAGAATAATCACAATAAACAAGATGCAGGTATAAATGATATACCAATAGGCCCACTTGACGCAGCAGTAGCTCCTTGCTCGTCGTTGTGGCCTCTCATTATTAGCCATATTATTATTGCTGTTGATGTTGCCCTTTCCCAATCTCTATTAAGGAAGGAAAAATCAAACTTTATAACTGCAACATCATAACATACTCTGGCAGCATCTGGATCTGCTCCACACACTCTTCAAGCAGCTGACCGATTTCAGGACGATTAACAGGATTCCTGATATACACAAAGGAGTCGTCCTTTCACCAAACGAAATGAGGATGTGTTTCCAGTAAGTAATAGAAGACCAAGGACAATTAGTTCTGAATGTCTTCACTCGACAGCCTCATTCAGGATGCTCTCAGCATTGCTTCGGAAAATAAACAAACTTGCTCTTTAATGTCACGTTGCAATTGATTAAGCACCACTAGATTTCTTGGATCTCTAAGGAAGGTACGAACGTCAGCTTGCCTTCCAACAAGATGAGGACGTTCTTCAATCAGGAAATAAAATACCATTCCACCTAGTCTATTAGCATTGTCCTCAGATAGGGGAATTTGTGTTTTCCAAACTCTACTTAGGAAGCTAGAGAACTTGCTCTATTATGGCTGCAAGTAATCTCCTCACGATTGGACCATTTTTAGGATACTGAAGGAACAGATGAACACTAAGAGTTCTCCCCACAAGCACAGGGTATGCACGAAGAATGAAGAGAAAAACAGTAAGAATGATCCGGTGCCCATGGCCATCAGGCACTACCATGGGTGCCTCCAAAAAGAAACTCTGTTTGAAAGGAATCAGGGAACTGTTACCTCTTCCATTCGTCAAAAAGGAATTCCAGATCTGGCATCTTTTCCTTCTCGATCAAGACTTAAATGTGGCTCAGCCCAATGTAAACTCCTGTGGTTCAAGAACAAATAGCTTTTTCTTTCACTCCTTATTTAGTAGCTATAAAGAGTGTCTCGATAGAACCACAGTCCAATGTACTCTTTATCTGTCTATTGGACAGCCTCTGTGTCCTTCTGACTCTTCATTGATCTTGTCTGCACATGCTAAACTTCTTCTCCGAGGCTTGCTTCTGACTGGGGTGGGGGTTAAGGGGACTCTCCGGTGTAGACTTTCATGTCACCGAGGAATATCCAAGCTCATCTTCGCAAGAGTTTTACTGCTGAAGGTGTAACATCTTCCACAATGAAAGGGCCATGAAAGCGTGGTTCATGCCACTTGCGTACAAAGTTCCTGATTAACACCTGATCACCAGGAAAAAGTCTAGTCTGTAGTAATTTTTCTTGTCTGGTTGCTGTATGGTCCTCATCTGTGTTCTGAGCCCGACACCCTGTCCGTTAGAGTTGTTCTGAAATGACAGAGATACTTGTAGTCATACATGTTAAGTAGGCATGTTGCTCATTTCCTAACAATTCTGCTGTCATCTGGGCATCACTTCTAGCTCTTGATGGAGGAGTGAGGGGTGTCCTCATTCGCCTCACTGCCACTATTTCATGGGGCGTAAAATGGTGGTCAGAGGCTGGCTGATTCCTCATCGCATATAATGCAAGGGGCAGGCAATGTAACCATCTTTTCTTCAATGTGAGCTTCAGTTTAGCTATCCTTTCCTTAAGCAGGCCATTGAGTCTCTCACAGATTCCATTCGCTTGCAAGTGATAAGCCAAAGAGAACTTGTGCTTTATACTAAGCAACAAGCTTATTTGTTCAAAGACCTCATTTACAAAATGAGGGCCATTATCTGATGTTAACACTTCACATATTCCCCACCTACGAAACACTTCTCGTACTAAAAATTTCACTGCACAGGTGGAATCTGGATGTGTACACAAACCGGCTTCAATCCACCTTGAAAAGAGACATACTACTACTATCATATATCTGTATCCATTACAGATCTGCAGCATATTGACAAAGTCGATGTGTAAATGCTGAAAAGGACCATTAGGTCCCGGGATAACTCCTCTGACTGTACGCAGTGTGTGTCCAGCAGTAAACATTTGAAATACGATGCAGTTTACTACATAAAATGCAACGTGTTCTATCAGGTTCGGTACAAACCAGTCCTCTGCAATAGTTGCTGCAAGGATTTTTCTAGTAACATGCACAGGGTAGTGCAGCTGTTCCAACGCCACCCTTAATAAGGCTACAGGCACACCAGTTTACTAGTGCTTTCCTATCGCCACCATTTTGTGTGTCCACAGATCTTTCTCATCCTGTGGTGCACCCCCTTGAATTTCCATCAATTGAGTTTTAGACAAACTGTTAAAACTGTCATTCACACTCATCATCACCACCATTCTTTCATTCACATTAGGCGTATACAAATTCATGATCTCTCCTGAACATACAACTTGTTTTGGTTCTTCATATGCGGCTTGATTTCTGTGTGAAACAAAGTCAGTCTCTTAGTGTGAGCTGCACACTTAAAGACTGTGATGGCTACTGGGAGCTGTAGTGCTCTAATAAGTCTATCCAATAATGCAGCATGCTGCACTGTAGTGCTGTCCACTCTGAGGTAGCTCCTGATTTTCCAACATGCTAACCCTGCATGTACTGTCGACGTCACATAGGCAGAGTCACTGTAGACCATCACTTCCTGGTCTGTGTTTTTCTCGAGCGCAACAATCAGCACCACTAATTCTACAGCCTGTGCTGAAAAGTGAGACGGTAGTCGTGCACTTATCAATACTTCAAATTCCCCATTGGCCCTGTGTTTATCACAGCGGCATCTGTATATCTTCGCCCATCATTTTGATTGATTTTTGAAGGGCCATCAATAAAGAGGATTTCCCCAGCTGCTAAAGCATTTTTTTCACCCTCGGAAACCCATAATAGAATTCCTTATAATTCTAACAATCATGTGCATGTGTGTCTTCTGTCAGTGGTTCTGCTACAAACATGGCAGGCTTCACTATTCTACATCTGACTATTTTGATCGTTGGATTTGATATGACCACCTCATAGGCAGAAGCCATTTAAGTACCCGTAGATTTTTTCACAATAGCAAACAAAGCATGTTCAACAAATAACGTCATGGAACACCCCATCACTATGCTGGCAGCTTTCTCAATGGCGAACGCGGCGGCTGCCAATGATTGTTCGCAAGGGAAGTGACCCCTCATTACTGGGTCCAAAATATCACTGTGTTATGCTTAAGGCTTGTACCCCAATGTAGTTCTCTGCCTGAGTACTGTTGTCATGACCGTACCATTTGTGTGCGAACATAAGAAGAATTCCTCAGCATAATTGGGAATCCCTAAGACTGGAGCTGTGAAAATTTTAAACTCACCAAACCCTTCCTCCATTTCCTCAGTTCAGACACTTTTTTCCTGACTTGCTTGTGCCTTTTTCAGTGCCCGTAACAAGGGTCTTACGTATGAACTATAATCAAATATCCATGCTGTAACATAATTGCATAGCCCCAAAAATCTTTGCATGTGCTTTATCGTGTGTGGGTTTGCTCTTTTTAAAATAGCCTCAGGCCTTCCAGGTGTAACTCTTTTTCCTTCATGTGAGATCAACTCTCCTATACATAGCACCTCTTCTTGACAATATTACAATTTCTCCTTGTCCACTTTATATCCTTTCTCTGCTACAATAATCATTAGCTGAACTGTACTCTTCCTCTGAGGTGCTGCAGACTAAAATGTCATCCACGTATTGCAACACAACACTTTGCAAATCAAGATTGCTCAAGTCCATCAGCAGGACTCTATTGAAAATCGATAGGGATTCACAGTACCCCCGAGGTAATCTTGTGATTTTTATCTTAGTCTGTCTGATCATAAGCAGCATCAGATCTTGGGAATCTTTATGCAGTGGGATTGAGAAAAACACATTTTTCAAGTCAATCACAGTGAAATATCGTGCCTCAACAGGGATACTACACAAGATCGTCACCGGGTTATGAACTAGAGGAAACACGGCCTTTACAATCTGATTAATTGGGCGCATGTCTTGAATTAAATGCCACAACCCCCCTTTAGATGTATTAATCGGATACACTGCGGTATTACATGGTGACTCTGACGTCACTTAGATACCTTGATCCATCATGGCGGATATCTTCTTAAAAATACCCTCAACTGCTGCTCGAGACATGGGATACTGTTGTGCTTGAGGCAAAATTGCTCCGGGCTTCAGTTTAATTTTAACTTCTCCAATCCCTTTCAATAGGCCTACATCATAAGGGCCTGTGATCCTTAATGAAACTGGCACTTTCGCCATGTATTAATCAAAAAATGCAGAACCTTGTTGTGCTGTCATCATCTTCTGAGGACCCTCACATCTTATTGCCCTCACCCAATAAGTGATACTTATTTTAAATACTACTTCATCATCTGACGGGTTATCCCTAAACATATCCTCACCAGTGACGTCAGTCAATCTGTATCTCTCTCCAATGGCAATCACTGTGCTCCATCGTCTGCCTTCATTATCAACTCCATGAAGCATAGCTATTTCTCCTCGCGCTATAGTTGTTTGCAACTCTAAGGCAGGGGTGCACAACTGATTTTGCCAGAGGGCCTAAGGTACCCTACATGCTGCCTATAGTGGGCCAAAAAATAAATTTGGGAGCGGTAGGCGGGGGAGTGGCAGGAGTATTTTTCAACCCTCCATTTTTATTAAACACATGGAAAAAGAATACATGTTTTGGTGTATTGGTCTTTATTTGTATTTCAAACGTACATTTTATACTACCGATTTTCCATTTTTATAATTCATTTCTTTCATAAGGATTTATTGGCAACAGTGGACAAAGTAGACAAATCATTCAGGAGAAAAAACACTGCGCTCAAACATTTCACGCATTATGCCGCTTTAGATTTGCAAGGCACAAGCTTGTTATTTTGGACTGCTATTTGGACTGCTATACTTTGCTGTTTGAGTTGGCCATACTCTTGGGAGTATGGCCTTCGTTAAGTCAGGTTTCCACAAAAGGCAAAGGAGGTACATCTCTTAACTGTGCCTAATTTAGCTTTATGATTGGGTTCACTCTTGAGTGTGACACTGTGCCCCATGTCTCCCACCCTCCAACCAAACACCATGCCCCATGGCCACCATCCCCCAACCAAACTCTATGCCCCATTACTCCCACACCCCCAACCAAACATTATGTCCGATGCCTCCAACATGTCTACCAAACACTATGCTTCATGGCCCCCACACACCAACCAAACACTATGCCCAATGGCCCTCACCCTCCAACCAGACACTATGCCCCATGCCTCCCACCCACCTACCAAACAATATGCCCCATGGCTCCCACCCTCCAACCAAACACTATTCCCAAAGACCCCCACCCTCCAACCAGACACTATGCCCAATGGCCACTAACCTCCCAAACAAACACTTTTCCCCATGGCCACGACCCCCCAACCAAACTCTATGCCCCTTTACTCCTATCCCCAACCAAACACTATGCCCCATGCCTCACACCCCAGAACCAAACAATATTCCCAATGGCCCCCACCCTCCAACCAGAAACTATGCCAAATGGCCCCCACCTACAAACCAAACACTATGCCCCATGGCCACAAACCCACAACTAAAAACGGTGCCCCATGCCCTGCACCCCCTCACAAAGACAGTGAGCTAAATAGCATTGGCATCAACAAATGAAACTGTCTGCATCTCGTTTTCACTACTAACCAAAGTGTGTGATCCTGGGCAAATCATGTAATCGCACTGTGCCTTATCTGCAGTGATTTACTTCATAGCTTATGTTATCATGCTGTTATAAAAAACTAATTCTAATGACTATAGAGTTGATGCATATATATTAAGAATGCAATTTAAGTATTTTGCACCACAAAGTTATTTGCCACTTGGCTTACTTATTGCAACCTATTCTAAAGTCACTTCCATGGAGCCTCCAAGTATCAAAGAATGATGTTGCTCCTTGCAACGTCCTTTTCTGTGAGGTCACTTCTGTTGGTGCAATCTGTATGTGTAGGTGGTAAAATGCCATCTGCCACTAATGTTACCATAAAAATGTTGATGGGAGGGGAAGCTGCTTAAATGAGGCCGTATGTATAGAATTATGCACACTGCATTTGGGGGAGGGGGGGAAGTAGCAGGACTTTTTTTGCGCCTCACCCGATCCACTGTTGCAATGCTGGATACTCCATCACCCACCCCCCAAACTCCTAGCACACACACAAACCAAAAAAGAACATGAGAGCGTCCAATGTATCACCGTGGATGTCGTTGCGCTGCAGCTGGCGTGGCAAGGCTGAAATGCCTTCCAGTAACAGTCCACGCCAGCCACAGTGCTGACCCTCTATTGGTGTTGCACATGCACTAAGTGACTCCTTAGAGCCACGTAGTAAATGCAGTCCACCAATAGAGGGTCAGCATTTCCCGGCCCAGCAAGTATAAAAAAAAAAGCTTTCCTAACAGAGGACGGCCGTAGCTGCTTGCGGGCGCCCTCCATTAGGAAAATCAACATGCCGGGCCGCACTTGGCCCGCGGGCCGCATGTTGTGCACCCGTACTCTAAGGGAAAGACTCATCCCCCTCTTCATCCATAGGTATCCTTGGCCTAAATAAAAACTCATCAGGTATTCTCAGAGTCTTAGCCACTAAACCAGGTAGCCATGTTAACAAAATGCATACCCCATAGTGGAACACCTCTGGTTCTAACATACTCCTCGTATGGCCATTTGCCCTGTAAATGCCATGATATATTCACTCATGTTTAAATAATGCATTCCTGGTGTTGAACACACTATGTCTTCATCAGTAAATGAAATCGTCATGTTTAACTTAGTCATTAAATCTCAACCTAGTATATTTATTGGTGTCTGCCTTGAATACAATAATGGCACAGACACATCACAATCTCCTATAGAGACTGGCAATCTTTCAGTAAAAGGAACTCTACTTGTTACTCCTGTGAAACCTTGAGCATTCATGGCATTTCCAGATAATGTAAATTTCCCCTCTCGTATACATGAGCTTGTTACACACGTGTAACAAGCTCATGTATACCCGTGTCTACCAAAAAAGAAAAAGATTTGCCTCTTATAGTGACATGAACCCTTGGTTGCTCTTGAGGATTGGGAGTCACAGATTGCACAGAACACATCAAGTCACCCAGTGAGCTGTCCTATTGCGGGTACATGCTTATTCCCATGCCGGTGAAAGGATTCCCTCCCTCAATGGTGACACACCCTATCCTTGAAGTCATTAACTGTCCCATATTTGGGCCTGCTGTATTTACATGGGTACATGCTGTGACTGTCCTTGTGGCAAGTTCAATGGTGTCTGCTGTGGTTGCAAAGCCCGTTATATTCTCGGCGCTTGTGCTTGCAGCACTGTCTGATTTTGAGCAAACCTGTCCCTACTTTGTTGGCTATATGCAGGTGGATAAGTGGTCCCCCCCTCTTGAGAACTGCCCATTTTGCACAAACCCTTTGCTCCCACACATCTGCGCTATGTGCCCTGTCATTCCACATGTCCAACATACAGGAGGAGGCCTCCTAATTTGCCCACCCTGCATGCTTTGGTTATCATTCTGCGTATCCTGAAACCCACCTTGATTATTCTGGAAAATTCCCTGACTATTCTGGAAGCCTCCTTGATTGTGCTGGAAGCCTCTTCCTCGAAAACCTCCCCTTCCTCGTGGTAGAAACCCATTATTTCCTTGGTCAAAATGCCTTTGGTTATTCAACTGTAGCATACCTGCTGCTTGCTGTGATGCTTGCCCTTCTCCACAGGTCAACGTCGCCCCTTCTATGGCAGATCTTGACAATTTCTTCTGCACTAATTTTGCTTCTTCGCCTTTCCTACCATCATCTTTCCTTCAATTTTTCTCCTGCAGTAATTGGCAATAATGCGCAATGGTCAGCTGTATTTCTGACCATGGTTTTGCCTCCATATCCACCAATATCTTAAGCTGTTTCTGTACTTGATCTGGCAGCCCTTGACATAATACATGGTTCCCACGCTTCCAAACTCCATTCCTCCTGAAAATTCAGAATGTAAACAAGAGGATCTTCTCCCTTCCTTCATCTCTCATGCCATTATGGCTGCCATATCTGACGTATCTGGATATTGCACTCTAAGTGCTTTCCAGACTGCCGCTCAACATTTATTAAATGGCGCTCCGTCATGAGCCGTATTCTGTGCTGTAACATTCTAGTATCCGGCTCTCGACCAAATGTCATCAGCTCTCTCCCCAAGGATAGTAGAAGACCTTTAATGTCTCCTATTACTAACGTGTTTCCGCCTGTCATTTTCTCCAACTCATGTATCCATTTCCCAGCACCAGAAGTTAAACTCAGAAGCTTACACCTTAGATTATCCTTATCCATCTGTGGCCATGCTATATACTGTGGTCTGGCCCCTCCTTTTTCTAACAAAGGAAACAGTGAGATCCCAAATGAACATTCATCTCCCATCATCTGTCTGTCCATAGCAGGGACAATGGTTCCTCACCGCCTTCTTCCTGGTAGCGACCTTAACCTGCTCACATAAGGTGGCCAGTCCCCCCTCTCACTATGGGACTGCCCTCTGGTTCGATCTAGCTGCGCTATAGGTTCTGACGCCTGAGATTTAGGCAGGTCTAGATCTGACCATCTTACTTCTCTGTCTGTCGGAGAACACTCCTCAGGACCACAAGCACTAGCACCCTCCTCCCACAGAAGGTTTCTCTGTCCTTGTCTAAATCCTGTCCCCAGCTCGTGTGGCTCCCCTCCTTCTCGTCTCTATTCAGAGCTAGTCTATCCAAAGACAACGCTCTATGCTCGAGATTGTAAAAACTTCCCTCCTTGCCGTGCAACTGCATACTTTCAAGTCAATCGGCTTTTCCCTTTCCTTTCGGCTCTTTCTTGGCCTTCATCTCATGATAGACCTTATCGATTTTGTCACCAATGCTTCTTATTATTATTATTATCGAATTCTTCCTCTAGATTTGCTCTAGATGGACCTGGTATTGGTACATGTGTTGGGAAGAATTCTTCTATGTCTTCCCATGCTACTACTGGTTTAGGCTCCATTAATTCTTTCTCTATGTGATCAATGTCACGTGCCCTTTGCCTTATCTTGCATTCTATTTCTTCGTAAAATTCTCTTGTTTCCTTGCTTCTTCACTTATCCTTTCCTCTTCATGTATTCTCACCTCTCTTCTCTCATTTGCACTATGCATCTCTTTGTCGCTACATCTTTGCATTCTTTTATCTCTTAATTTCTGCTCTTCGTCTTCCTTTCTCTTTCTTTCTAACTTATCCTGTTCTTTAATTGCTCTCTGCTTGTTATCATATTTCCTTGGCTCCTCTGCTCTTTCCTATTTTTTTAGCTGCTCATTCTGATACAACTGTTCCCGTCTTTGTCTATCCTTTCTTTTAACCTCATCACCCGTCAATAATTCCTCTCTTTCTCTGTCTTTTTTTTCTTGTTCATCTCAATCTTTGCTTTGCCTTACTTCCTCAATACACAGTTGTTTTTACACTTTATATACATTTCAGAAAAATAACACAAGATGAGCATGCACCAACCGTCGAAGCTCCAAGCCTTTTATATCTCGTTCTATTTCAATCTACTTATTCACTAAACATCATCAGTTCAACTAAATAAATAAATAATACATTTTCAAATCTCTGTGCTTTCTTCCACGTCTTACATTTTTCACTATCTCTTCACCACATACACATTATACAACACATAAAACAAATGGAGGAACTGACAGACTTGGCCGGCCTACGTATATATCTGTCTACAATCCTCATGACTACATCTCCATTCACAAGCTTCATAATTATCCTTGCCCCTAATAATACTCAGGCGGAGTGTGAGTCATTCCCTCTAGACAATCTTTAAATTGTATGTATTCTACGTCATCCATTTTCGGGACTCTGGATACAACCCCTCTGTCGTCCCTATGACGCAGGATTCTGGGCTTAACCTAACTGTGACATTCCTCATCTCACAGTCCCTAATTTCTTGACGATCCTCGTCTCAAGTCAATTACGCTCATCGTCTCGAGCTGTTCACCTATTAACTTGACGCTCGTCGTCTTAAGTTATTTACTCCAACTACCCTCCATTGCTAATTTCTCCTTATCACTCTCTCCACTCACTGCCCATTCATGTTTTTGCCACCTCACTCAGTCTACTCACCATTTGCATTTTCAACTTCTGACTCTCAGGATCATCACCTCCTCAACCAGCCGCTTCAGACTTCCCTCCGCTCAGCTTCCTGTAGAAATCGGGTGGGGATACTGTATGAAACCAAGGGACCCGTCCCACCTGCACTTGCAAGATTCTTTAAGCTAATTTCCGCTATCTACAGGGAGCTTCACGTCCTTTAAGCTAAAAGACGCTGTATGTCCGATATTACCGAGACCTCAAAACTTATTAGGTCAACGGTTCTTTAACCATCATCTCTCTGCTACCACGTGAACCGGGGTGCTCAACCCAACCCTTTAAGAGGAGGTAGAAATAGTTTGAGATGGATCCGGATTCAGAAGATACTCAAACATCAATAATCAAACTAACTCAGGAAGTTGGCAAATCAAAGCTGTTTTATTTGCAATTGTCTAAAACAGGGAGTTACAACGGAAATCAATGGACGTTCGATCGTGTTCTCTCAACAAACTTTATAAAAAAGCCACTTATATAGTACAAACTCGTCATTGCTGACGTCATCCTACTAGGCAAACAACAAAAACCTATTGGAGAAATTGATTGGGTCTAAGTGAACATCTAGGTATAAGTTCCATACTGGTCTAAGAAAGTGATAGGGTCTCTAGTATCAGGTGGGGCAACTAAGCCCTCCCCTCAAACATGTCACTATGAACGTCATCAAATACATGATGTCCCATTGGTTACACAAACTATAGGGCTCTTTACTACATGGCTCTCTATAATTGGTTGGCACCCTTACATCCGTCAGTACTTTTCCACATACGGCAGCAGCACGCAGGCTGGCCTCCAGGTGCTAGTGGGTTGGTCTTGACCATAGCTTCCCACCAATTAGTATACTATCCATTTTCACACTGTTGACTGCCAGTCAATTAGCACTTTGAAGATTGGCCTTGAGTTTGTTCTTCATGCCTGAGAATAAAAGGGAGTTTAGCATACTCTATCTCCTTGCATAGGCATAGCACATCCCGATTGTCCATTTTCAGCCCTCCACATGACAGAAGACCATGGTTTTGAGCTTTTGGTACCTTATAAATATTCTTATTTAATGAACCTCTGACGTCTTCATTGTTTTCGTGCCCGTCTTCTGAACAGTTGTTTGTTCTTCCACACGTTTGTAGCTACCGTCTGATCATCCCAACCCAGAGCGGCCTTGGCTTCTTGGGGCTGGTCCAGCCTCGCCCTTCTTTGATTCACTTCTGTAATTCGATTGCTTTTCAACTGCAACACACTAGAAAAGCCTTCTTTTTCTGGTCAAGCTCTGCTAAAATGCATAGTGGAATCGTCCATAGTTCACTCACTCATACATATGTGTTGGCGCATGCCGCAATCTATTCACTACATAGCTAGCCTCAAGAATACTTTGTCTACTTGTGTGTTTTTTCATCTGTACATGTGTAAAATGACTTAATGTCTTCATCTTTTCTGTAGCAGAAGCATCTTCATCTCGATCCCGAAATTTTGCTTATCTTCGATACTTTCTTAATACCTTATAGAATGTTGATGTTCTCTTGCCTCTGCATCTCTTCTGGGTGCATCAGCCCTGTTTCGTGTGACGTCACCACTCTTCCCTTTTGCTCACTTTTCCCGCTTCGTCTGGAATTTCATTGAAATGGCCATAATATTGTTGTGTATGCAGGTACGGCTTTCACAATGGGAACCTTGCTTCCAGGATTCCCCTTGGTATTGGTATCTCCACTGGCACTGCACATATTTCACATTCAGGTTCCCAGCATATAGGCAACATGGCCGCGATGCTTGAGGTGGCGGTACTTGGCTCATTCTCTACACTTAGTGGTAGACAAGGGAGGCAAGGATGAAAGCAACCATGCCGCTTGCGCCATCACATTTGCAGCTTATGCATGTGGCGATTGGACAAACTTATTGCAGGAGACGAGGGAGTAGGGGACGAAAGCAATGGTGCGCCTCACATCATCACATTCACAGCTCTCGCATGTGGGAATTGGCCAAACGCATCAAAGGAGATGATGGTGGCAGGAAAGCAAGAGTACCACTCTCATCAAGCCAACTCCTGTGTGGAAATTGCTGTGCGGAATTTATGAATGCATTGCGTGAGAAGCGCGCTGGGAAAATCCCATAGACATTCTACTTTCGTGCAAAAAAACAAAATGTATCCGCCGGCTCATGGAATCCACACAGATTGCAGAAAAGCGCACAGCACCATGGACAACTTCCACAGAGTCGAAAAAAGAATTCCGCCCACTGCCAGATATGATGTCAGGAAATTTCATTTTAATGGGAGGCATAATATCATCACCGCATATGATGACATCGCATGACATGACATAGCATTACACCATAAAATGATATATCATAATATAGCGACACGTGCCATGATATGTTTAAGTGGTCTTTCCATGCTGGCTGCGTTCTGGGACTGTTCTCGCTTCCAGTGGAGGAAGGTTGTCAGAGGTTTATGCCAGGGACTACTTCTAATCTAGTTAGGAATTCCTGGTTATAGAGCCATCACAGCCCCATATGTTTGCTAGATGTACCAGCAGTGCCATGCACATATTTTCTTTTGTGTTAGAGCATGCGCAATAAGCCCATTTGCGCAGGGATTAGATTCAGTGGTAACATTCATGCAAATGCTGTCTCTGCGCCAGGCTAAAACCACTAAAACCAGCAGCCAGTAACACAATGTGTGCTGTCTCATGGGCCCTACACCAGCACAAACTCGGTCACTTAGACTAGTGCAAAATGGGTAATTGCCCCAAGTAACATACGTGCACCTAAAAGAATGTCCCAGAGAGATTGATTGATTCTTATTTAAAACACTTCCAGCTTAGATCAATGTCTTCTGTGTACAGTGCTAACCACAACATAATACATGACATACATCAACATGCCAGGAGAGGAATAAAACACAGATCCATGATTTTTCAAAGGTTTTCATCAAGAAAAAGACTCTCCTCATGGGGAATGCAGCAATGGCCGGCTGCAAGTGGTATATTGGCAGTTTCATTATCTAATTTGCAAAAACACGCAGGTGTCGTCTATCTGTTTTTTGGAGCCAGATGCAAAAACGAAATTTTTCCCTGTCGTTGTTAAAAATATAATAATAGTGACATTGTTTGTGTATATTGAGCTTCAGGCCAGCCTCTAAGCACAGCACCAGGACTGGATACTGAACCCTTGCTCATCATTGTAGTTTTGTTTATAAAACCAGAGCGTTGCTCCTGAGCTATCCTTCCCAGTTGACGACAAATTGTCAAACATGAAGACCATTGATGGACTGACGTTGCGTATCCCCACTACTCTTAATAGGAGCAACATCAGCCGTCTCCTCAAGTCATTGTGGAATTGGCAAAGAAGAAGAAAATGGATTAAAGATTTTTTTACGTTCTCCACAATGACTGGTTTGACTCTGCAGAGCTTTCATTTGTAATGACACAATCGGGAAATGTATTTTCCGTCTCCGCAATAGACGTAACTGGTCGTGCAACAGTACCTTGATGCCTCTGGGTTTAGACGTGTTACAAATTAAAAATAAATAAATACATAAATCGGATCGCCATAGTATGGGGAGTCTTTTTTTCATGTGGATCTGGAAAATCAAAGATCATTGCTTGTGGTTGCTCAGCTCATTCGATTGCTCAGTTCCACCAAATGTCATCGGTCTTGCTGCAATTCTCTTCAGTCTTGTTCTTTTAATATTCTTTTACATTGAATAATTATGGACTTTTTAGCGCTCATTAAAATTGCAAAGTACTGTCTGAGGACCTACCCAGACCATAGGCTGGCTTTGGTGAGTTTGGCCTTGTGGTTCATCATGTCTCGACCATTGCCTAAACCTTGATGACCATTGATCCCCTATTCCACTATGAAGTAAGTACCCCTTGGGACTTGCTAGTGCGTTTTATCGAACATGGACCATGATAAGCACAATTTAGTAATCTTGCAATTTGTGGAATGGAAATGTCCAGTGTTCTTTGAGGCTTCAGATTATTCAGCTCTGAATGAATACATTTTTCCCTGATAACAGCCAGGCAGATTGGAAAGCAGCATGCCTGGAGTGTTTGAGAAGCAGTCAATAGTGACTTAACGCAAAAGAGAGGAGTTACGGAGGCCCGCATGCCGTACCGGTTGTGGCAGAGTTCCAGAAATTTAGTGGTGCTGGAAGTATTTTCAGAGCGATGGTGCCAGCCACATGTGTCACCACACCATGGAGGCTGTGAGCGATCCTGGTGCTACTGAAGCAATTGTAGCAATCAATGTAACTATTTTAGTGGAATCGTAGGTATGTAGGCATGTGGTTTCTTAATGCCTTTTTCCTTTTTTTTTAAATGTGTTCTGTGTTGGATTTTAGAGCACATTTTCCCAAATAAATGCATGAAACCTGGAACGGCAGGATATTGACATTTATAGTGTGCAATTTCTTTATAAAATTAGCCTCTCCTTGTTGAGAAACAATCTTAAGAAAAATAAAGAAATGATGATTCAGTCTCCCTAACAGGTCTTATCAACTGTATACAACATGCTCTGTGTTACTGAGATCCAAAAACTTGAAATTAGGAGCTGGACAGTGGTTCCTTAGTATCCATTGAGTATCAATTTCCACACACGTTAGGTGTTTGCAACATTTGTTGATTTATTTTCTTTCAGTAATTCACACATTGGTTGTCACTCTTGTGACCAACATATGCTTTGCTAAAACTTCATATGTGGTACAGAATATGTGATATACTTTTATTCCATTAGTGCCGAAACGTGTTTCAACCTTTGAGGTCTTTCTCAAGGCAAATGTAGGGATACGTGTTCCTGGATGGTTGGAATTGAAATTCTTATGTTCAGCAATGGTAGAGGGTGACACCTCTTACTCTCGGGTGAGTGTCCATGTAGTCTCCTGGTCTTGCAGTGATCTGCTTCAGTGAGATCCACCTGACAGGCGGCAAGCAACGTAAAGAAGATAGCAACGCACACACTAGAGCAAGACCCACAGTCCTAGCAAGCTCTCAAACCACTTTAACTGTATACAACATGCCATGGTCTGTTCCTAAGGATCTGATGTGAATGAATCTATGACGTCACAATGGCTTTAACGCACCAGATACATTATCCTTTTGCAGCCCCAGACATTTTTATATTCCCAATATTTGTACTGTTGGAACGCTGGATTCTTAATAGTAGTAGTGCAAGTATATATATGAAATACTGAAAGGCAGCATAAGTAATCCTTGTTCAAACAACTGCTCCACAAACACATTAGCCATCTATAATGCCGTGCTCTGTTAATAAAAACATTGTAAAGATTATTGTGGCAGGAAAACTATGGCTGCTAGAAATAGTTTCCCCCCCAAAGAAATATTGCATTGGATGATGGCTCTTATAATGTTGCTCCATTGAATTGTACATATCAGATTATTGAACCTCATTGTGAGTTTGGAAGTAATGCCATTGGAATTCCCACCAAATTCCATGATGTTACTGTTGTATCTGTATTATATGCTGATGTCTGTGTGGGTGAATGCTGAGTGAGGATGATGTCAGATTGAGTGATGCCATGTGTAGAATGTGTATGCGTATGAATAGCAGAATGCCCACCCAGAGTGCCACTGAGTGTCAGTGAGAGTTATGTAGCCTGGGTGGTGGGTACTGGTGGGCTCTTTGCTTAATAACACAAGGACTTACTGGATGTATCTTTGATAAATGTCATATGAAGACTTACCAGATTCTTTCTTTACAATAATGGCGATGGTTTGGTCCTTGGGGAGATGCTAGGATGTGAAACCAACTGTGCTGGGGTGAGGGGAGCAACCATCTGAGGACACAACACCCGCCAAAGGAAGACCCGCCACCCAGGGCGGCTAAAAGGTAGGCTGTGGACGTAAAGCTGTAGCAGTACTGACTATGATCGTGAGTGAAAAAGGGGGCTAGACACCCAGGATTGTCTACTAGAGTGAGGTCGGCAAATGTAAAGGCCGCTGTTGGAACTGACTGAGGAAAGAGTTTACTATGCAGCTGTAAGAACTGTGATTTAAAAATCAAAGGAAAGGAACATTTGTTAAGAATTCATTTTGTTTATTCCAATATTTATAAGGCACCACACACCCAGTGGCGTCGCTAGGGAGGATGCTGGGGGGGGGGGGGCAGGGCCCCCATCTGAAATTCTGTGCCTCCCCTTTGTGCCCCCCCACCTAAGGAGAGCAGTGACCATTTTCTCTGTGCATGGTCTTATTTGTGACACTCACTGAGGCAAATGTCTGCCTATCACACGGCAATGCTCCTTTTGACTCAAAGCTAGTAGTGATCTAGCAGCTTGCAGCCCCTCCCATCAGAATGTATCCAAGAAACTGCTAATGATGGGCCATTAGTCACTGAATAGTTTCGTGCTTCCATTCTGATGGGAGGGGAAGTGCGGTGGGGTGTGGGTAGTGATGTGCACAAAAGCCTCTCTGCAGGAGTGCCTGTGGCGTCAGACATTACCTTTCATAGGCGGCCCACCTTATTTTTGTCTGTACCCCCTCTACTTTTGTCTTTGGCCCCCTCTGTGCCCCTCCTAAATTTGATTCCTGGTGACATCACTGCACACACCTGAAGGCCTCAGAGCACCCAAGTATGCGGCATGTGGTGCCCAGGGACATTAGTTGCACTTGGGCTTGATGGGTTGGGCTGCTCTCTACTTGGGCCATAAGCTTATGGTCAGGTGGGCTGAAAGGAGGTTGGCTTAAACTTCTTTTATGTCCCGTTGCCATTTGAATTGCACAACTGGTCTAAACATACAAGTGCTGTCTCGTTAACGCCTCTTGAAAACCAGCTGCCACATCCTGATTCAGTCCTCTACTTTTCCAGCATGTGAATTAAGTGTAAGAAAACCCTCTAGTAATTTTAGGAAACCCGTTGATACATTTTCACCCTCGTTATCAAGGTAGAGTAAATTAAGGAATTGCAAAAGTGCTGTATAACACGGCAGGATGCAAATAAAGCATTGGCCCTACAGGATGTCACGTGAGGAAGGGAGGTAACGGAGTGTGAAGCAGGGAAGGCAGCTCACTGTGGTGTGCAAGGGGAGTGCTGAGCTGGGCAGGTAGACGAGGTGTGCCGCAGAGTTGCATAACAAACAGTAACGTGCGGCCAACCACAGTGTTGGAGGGGTCCAGGCACAGATCCATCCACCTGAGCCACTCGGAAGAAATGAGGACTTTGGCTTGGACATCATATGGAAGAGTTATATAAAAAAAGGACCTAGCAGGGTTGGACGCTCGACTGATCAAGAGGACGGACAGATGCGGAACGGGGAGCGGTTGCTAAATACCTGACAGAAAGGAGGGTCTGCAACGTCGAGATGCTGTACCGAGCAACTTGATGGCCGCTGTGGATGGCTCCTGGGAAATGAGGAGGAGGAGAGCAATGAGTGGCAGTGTCTGGAGGAAACGTGAGAGGCGTTTGAAACAAGAAAACGGTGTTTTCCTAGTTACTACAGTGGACAGATGCCCATGTACGGCAAAACAAGCAAGGGATGCAACGGCGTGTAAACAACATGAACCACTTTGATATCTATCAGAGAGGCTGGTGAATATGCCTAATTCCCAAACAGCGAAAGTCAATGAGGATGCCTATTACATGTGTTATGAATGCAATGTTTTCCAAATGTAGTGCAGGGATTTACATATGATGGTAAGAAAGCAATTGCCCATAAGAGTGATGGTTTGGCTATCTGGATTAGCCGAGAAAGCTGCAACAGACTAGAGAGATATCTCATTTTCACTATTATTGCAGACTGAAAATAACGCATTTGAAGACTTTGCCGCAGATAGTGTTGCATCTCGCAATCAGGACTTTCCGTGTTAATCAAAAGTGTTATTGCTAAAGTGAAAGTACTTGGAGTATCAAGAGGGATGAAACATGGAGCATTCCGTGTAAGTGTCAAGGGACCCAAGAAGCAAACATGTTTGAAGGACTTGCAGGATTGGTGTTGCAATGTGAAATATGTGGACATTGTTGAAAGTGAAAGGAGGTAACATGGTCTGATAGTGGAATGTTATTGTGCAAGGGTGGGTGACGAAAGTGCATGTGTATATCTTGATGTCATGAGCTGCAGCGCAATGTGAAGGGATTGCAGATGTGCACTGGGTGTGAAGTGATGTAATTTTTTTTCGTTGAAACCTTTTTTAGCATTTGGGAAAAACAGCAAGCACAACCCTGTAAGCCCCCCCAAGTAATGACACACAGTGCATACAATGACAGCACACTCCAGTCCAACCCGCACAAGGCTTCAAAGTATCCCTACCCCATCTACCCCAAGTGCCCCCTAAAACAACCCGAATCATTCCATTAGCCCATTCCAGGAGCATAGGTATGCCAACGCCTAGGCTGCCGTGAAATGAGGTCATGTCCCATGTCTTGATACAGTTTGCATAGTCCAAAAAACCTCCAATGGTGACGGCGACCACACATCGTCCAGAAGTACTTAGATCTGACCAAACTTGCTCCAACTGTGCCACTCAGGCTGGACCCAACCCGGCCTCCTCCCTGGGCCACCCGCGTCCCATCTGCACCTCTCATAGCCTTGACTGAACAGTCTTCATGGTCCGGTCAATAAACCATCCGTTATCAAGGCCCTGCACTACAACACAGCAAATGCCCAGGCTACCCCTTGGTAGCATAGTGGTCACCCAGAGGTCAGCAGCGGCATTGAACCGGGCCACCCCTCCTATCCTCCAGTTCCCCCCACACCCTTGCCAGGGTAGTGACATCTGCAAAAAGGCGCACTTACGGAAAATGCGCTTCATGCGGCGGGAACATTGCC
This sequence comes from Ambystoma mexicanum, assembly GCF_040938575.1. Lineage (NCBI taxonomy): Eukaryota > Metazoa > Chordata > Amphibia > Caudata > Ambystomatidae > Ambystoma > Ambystoma mexicanum. Next base: position 1,261,004,953 of record NC_090921.1, read on the forward strand.
TGCACCAATGCATCACAAGCCTCAACATTTACACTCCTCTTTCTCATCCCACCATGCACCGCCCTATGCTAGACAGCAGACTCAGCTAAATCTCATCTCTCCAGGTCTGCCCACCAAGCCTCTATTCTGGGGCCCTCAGCCTGTTTCCAAGCCATAGCGATCCTTCGCTTAGCCAATACACAGATAAGGTCTTTCATGCGTGTGATGTGTGCTGTGTGCTTCCACTGCCCTGGATATAAGCCCAAAAAAGGCCTCTGCCGGCCAGACAACCTCACCCCCCGCTGCTGCTTTGCTCATCACCCCCTGCCAGAATCTGCCAATGACCAGGCAGGACCAAACATGCAAAAAAAATCCACAACCTCATGCGTGCATCTCGGGAACCACAGCATCCCTGCCCCCCAAATCTAGAAATCCTGTGAGGGGTCATAGGCCCTGTGCTTAATATGCAGCTGGGTAAGCTTGAATCTGGAGTTCCTAGAGACCCTCTTAGTGTACCCCAGTGGACATGTCCAAGAAGTGTCTGTAAGTGATCTGCCTGAATCTGTCTCCAACTGCGTGCATACTCCCAAGGTTATCTCCCTGTGCCTGTTCAAGAGTAGTTCATACGATCGGGAAACCAAGTGACTGGTGTTGGAAATGCATTGGAGGGACAGGGCCTCCATATCCTTGTTCTTTATTGCTTTATCATGTATGTTCTGTCTTGTTTTCCACGCAGGAGTTCATCTGGGACTCCTGGCGGTGCGTCTCTTCCTCTTTTTTGTTTTGGTGAACAGATCCTTCGGACACCCTTATGGCACCCATGGTTGGGAGTACAACACTGTACTCCTAGTGTATGTTGGGCACCTGCATGTGGCCCACAGAGCAGGGTATGGGCGGGTGGCAGCTCCATGCTGAATTTGCCAGGTGCTCTGAGTATCCTCCATTTTGGGATACCCAGGCCCTGCCATTGGAATCAGTTGATTCCTGATAGGAAACAAGATGGCCCCTGTGGCCTCTTGCTTTCTATTGCCTGTTACCTTTTATTCCCGAAGTCCCGGGAAGCCCTGACCCCGTCCCTTCCCCCGACTGGCTGTGTGGTGGAAGTTCCATATATGGTCTTGTGGGGAAGTACAGGCCAGACTGGCTGGAGCCTTCCCAGTGACTGTATGTTGTGGGTACACCCTTGGGGTGGGACCTTGGTGAATAGAGTGTGTGACCAATATGCACTTCTTGTTATGGGTGTCTGGTTTCTAGTATGTGACACACAGACTGAGACAGCCCTGCCCGAAACTGGTATGAATGCAGTGTAAAGTACTGAATGGTTGGGTACTTGTCCCAATACACATTCCTTGCCGTGAGTGTCTGGAGGTAGGAGAATGGCCTGAATGCACTGTGAGCCTGATTGGCTGCCTGTCTGCATGAATGCCCTTCTGAATGATTGGTTGCCTGAGTATGACCCAGCAGAGTGAATGAGAGACCAAACAGTATATCTGGGGACCTCTCACTGATGGAAATCATTCAGAACCTGAAGTTGATACTTGATGCTTAACCGTGAAGCCTGCTGGAAGAAGAAGAATTGCTGCTGCTGTCCTTCACTAATCTGAAATCTGCGTGACTGTCAAGGAACTAATCCAAGAGAGGACCTGGCTAGGAGACCTCTTCCCGAGCTACGAGGGACCATCATGCGCCAGCTGATCTTTGTCAAAGTTCCCTGGATGTCAGACCCTCGAAAGGCTGCCAACCGGAGATGGGAACCGCCGCAGAATCACCAAGTGAAGCACCCAGACATTGAAGTCCATCCATCACCGTCGACGACCGCCGTCGTTCACCGGAGCCGCAATGCTCCTTTGCCTAAGACATTTGATCCAAGGACTCCCTTGCTCATCACCGTCGACCGCTTTCATCCTGCTGGAGAAAGCCAAGGCCGCCGCCGACCGAGGAGAATCTGCTGGTGGGTTTCCCCCCAACCGAAGACCACAGAGACGCTGATGACCCAATGCCCTTGCTGGGACAAAGTTCTTGATTACCTCTCTGTGGCAAAAAACACTCATCACCGAGGTGCACCGCATGCCTCAGCTTGCAGGACATTTTCGACTGTTCATCAATGAGCACCGCAAGAACCGAAGCTGCTGCTGCAATTACAGTGTTCACCTTTTTCTTCACCGACTCTCGACGACCCATGGCTCCTGCCTTAAAGGGAGTGCACTCAAGAGGGGCCTGTCAAGAACTCATCGAAGAACTCTATGAAACCAGAAGAAGGACTCAAGACTATATTGAGCATAATTGGACTCGGCTTGTCAAATACACTTTATTTACAGGTTTCCCAGGTGAGGGGATCCTCACACAGAACTGTCTCTAGGTAGACAGGGGACTGTTCTGCCATTGCTTGATTTATCTTGCTTTCTTTCTGTTGTCTATCTTTGATTCATCTTATAATCTGATTTGTATGCTATTTGGGGCTGTTAGCCATGAACTCATTTCAAAGGAATCGATTGTTAAGATTTGTACCATACAGACCTGTATATATTTGCCATTATTGTATTGCCAGAGTACAAAGTGTGTTATTGTGATTGTGTACATAACTTGAACCTTATTTATATAAAGACTGTGTTTTCACTAACATAGTGTGTGGACATTCCTGTGTGGGTGCTTGGGGACTACACTGTACTTAAGAACCAACCCACATCACCTCCTGAGAGCTTAAACCTTGGTTGCTCGACCACAGCTACCGCATGGAGAATCCTGGCTGGGGTGCTCTGTGCCTCTACTCTGCCATATAGAGAGCAGGAGTACAGATACTCCCCACCTGTGCTTTACAGTGACCCCCTTCAGTCACATCATACATAGACTCCAATGTTCGGTCCCCTTCCAGTCATGTTGAAAAGTCTGGCCATTGGGCTTCAATATTCCTCAGCAGACTCTGATACATTCAATCTTGGCCCGCGTGTATGCCTGAGCATTGCCTCAAGATTGCAAAATCCATCAGTATCTCCTCCCCCCGCAGGTCTCCCAGTGTAGCTAGCCCGTGGCCATTTCCCAGCAAGCGACACCAGTGGAATATTAGTGGAGTAAGTGTCCCGGGCACCCAAAGAGTCCTCCTTAACCAAAGGAGCCAGGGCTCGGGCGAGAGACTGGTATCTCCTTCAGGAAACACCTTCGAAGAGACGGCTGCAAAAGCATCAAATCTAGTGTGGTCTCATCCGCTAGCCAGCTCACCACGACTGCAGCTGACCTGCCAGGTAATATAATTTGAAGTGGGCAGTCGTATACCTGCACTATCAAAGTACATAAGCAGGGTTCCAATTGCGACCCTTTTCCTCTCCCCCCACAATAAGGTTCTAACTGCTGAGTCCGATTTGACGAAAAACCACTTGGGGATATCATAGGGTATGTTGGTGAAATGATATTGCAAACAAGGCAGCACCACCATCTTGACCAGGGCCGGCCTGCCCATCACTGACAGGGGCAGTCTCTGCCAGAAGAACATCGACTTGAGGACACCATCCAACACTCTCTGTGTATTATGTACATGGGAAGCCGCCATGTCATGCCGAACCTCAATCCTCAGATACCGTAAGGTCTCTAGGTGCCATCCCAATCCCACATCTGGCAACTGTGTGCGACTTCGGCCCACAAGTTACACAAATGGGTACAAGCATGACTTCTTGCTGCTTATCTGAATACCAGAAAGCTCTGCCTACTGGTCTATGACATCGAGAAGGTGCAGTAGATTCTCTTCAGGTGAGTGGACATAGAGGAGAATGTCATCTGCAAAGATTAATAATCAAATGCGTCACATCATCTGTCGAGATGCCAGCCTCACATCATCTGTCGAGATGCCAGCCTCCCCATAGTCCATTCGCAAAAACTCAGCCAATGGCTTCAGGGCCAGGATAAACAACATCGGGGACAATGGGCATCCCTGCTTAGTGCCTTTACAAAGCCCCTAGGCGCCAGAGATCTTCCTCATAGTCCTCACTCTAGCTCAGGGTTGCATTTAAAGAAGTATGACCCACTGCCGGGACCCAGGTCTGACCCCGAAATGCTGTAAGGTTTCGTACAGCCAATCCCAACTCACAGAATCAAATGCCTCAACCATTTCTAGTGAGGCCACTGCACAGTCCTCCCCAAGTTGCCTAGCCTAATAGATCACATGATGAAGCCATCACAAGTTCCATGCAGTGCTCCTTCCTGGCATGTATCCCGTCTGCTCAGTGTGTACGAGGCCTCTGATGGCACTTTTTAACCTGTTGGCTAACAAGGCCTAAGGATTTTATAATCCTGATTGATCATGGAAAGCGGCCTGTAAGAGCTGCAATCCAGAGGCAGTTTTCCCGGTTTAAGTTCGGGCATGATTATAGACTGTCTGAAACTGCAGGGGAGCAGACCATCCACATACGCCTCCTCAAACATATTGAGGAGTTTTGGCGCTAATATTGATGCCTATGTTTTATAAAATTCCTTCTGCAGCTTGTCCAGTCCCGGGGTATTCCCTGTCGGCAGAGGAATTATAACCGATACAATTTCATCGATGCGAGTGAGGCATCCACCGGTGTATCCGCCTGTGTCTCATCTAGTTTGGGCAGCTCGATCTGAGCAAGCGACTCTTCGATTTCCCCTCCATCACCAAATGACCCTGCCGTGTCCATGTTCTCATAGTACCGGAATAAGACTTAATTTATCCCACATTGTGTCCTCACAACGTCACCTCCCTCATTCCGTATAGCACAGATCATTTCCCTTGGCGCCTCTCTGCTGCATCACCATGCCAACAATCGGACCGATTTACCCCTTCCATGTGCAACTTTCGAGTGTAGGCTGAAAAATCAAATTTGCCAATGAGTTCCAACTCTGCAATACACTTCTGTCAGAGGGCCAATAAGTGACCATCGCCATAGGCCACCCCCTCCTGTTCACGCTCCCCCTTTCGATCGCCACTTCCATGCAGGAAAGGGCCTCCAATCATTCCTTCCAAAGCCAACCAATCTTACCGATCGCAGCCCCTCTCATTACCATCTTAAAGGCATCCCATACAGTAGCCGACTTAGCTACACTGCTGGCGTTGATCTAAAAAAACTCTTCAATTCGATCCTCTAGGTATCCCTTAAAAACCCCATCCAGTAAAGCGTCAACCCTGAGGTGCCAGGCTGGAAACGGTGGTCTAGGTGAGGTCATCTGCCAAATTGTTATCAGCGGGGCATGGTCATAGAAAACCCAAGCCTTGTACTCAGTGGCAGTGAATTCCGTGATGACCTCCTGCCCGGTAAAGAAGTAATCTATTTGAGTATGTACCCTGGACGATGCTGAATAGTCCCACATGATGCCTCCTCCAAATGTCCACCAGTGCCAGATTTCGCAGTAGTGAACCCAAAACCCTAGGTGGAGATGGGTTCCGAAATGTACCGTCCAACCTGTCCAGCACAGGGTCAAGTGTGCAGTTGAAATCACCTCCCCAAACCTAATTAGCACCCCTGAATCTAGTCACTCTAGAACAGAGAGAGTTGAAAAACACTATAGCTTTATTGTTGGGGGTGTAAGTGTTAAGGCACAACTCTCTATTTTCGAGAAACACATGTACCAAGGTCATCCTACCCTCGTCATCATGCCTGAATTTGAACAACTGGAAAGGGTCCAAAGGCGCCACTCATGTTGGCACACCCCTGGCATACGACAAAAAGGGGGAGCCATACAGCCCCCCCACCACACTTCCCGGCAACCACTTCTTGCCTGTCTGTAGTGAGGTGCGTTTCTTGCAAAAGTGCAATATGTACTCCCATTCTCCATAAATAAGCAGCCACCTGGTCTCTACACATAATTATTTAGGCCCCTAACATTCCATGTGATAATTTTTAAGTCACTAGCCATATCCCAACATCACTCAGGTCTCAGTTGTCCCCACCAACCCCCACCAACCCAACTCTGCACCAAAGTGAAGTCTCCACCCCCGTCCACCACCCATGAAACCCGCAGGAACCCTCCCCCATTGTTGCAATGTCATTTCAATGTGTTGCAGGGTCAGTGTCTGAGATGCGCTGCTCACCAGATTACGTACCGCCATTGTGCTTTGCACCCTCATGCTTCCCAAAAAACACAGACACCCAATAACAACCAGTGTAACCGCACTATCTGAAAAGTGATAAAACAAAAAGAACCAGGGAGAAACCAACTGAAACCCATCTCCCAGCCCAAAAACCAAAGACCCAGTAGCATGATGCACACTCAGGCCCCACTGCCTCTCCTGCTCCCTACCCCTTCACCAAGTGCAGCGCACAGCAGTGTGATGTCATAAAACAGGCATCAAAGATAAGGTCTTTCAGGGTGTTCCAGCAAGCATCGCAGGCAACCGACCACATCTGCAGAGACTCGCCATACCCTAAACATTCGAAACCCGCACCAGGTTACACAAACATTGCCCTGAGCTACTATCTTGGAGGCAATGCACGCCCCCCCCCCATCAGCGTTGCAGCATCACAGAGCATTATTACTTCTCTCCGGAAGCTGTGCGATGCCCATAGCATCCATCCAGGAGTTTGCCTTGGTATCCTCAAAGAAATGGGAATGGCCATCATGGAGTACCTTGAGCTCGCCGGGTAGAGGACCATGTACCGGATGTTTGCTCTGCGCAGCCGTTCTTTCGTGGAATCAAACATAGCCCTGCGCTTCTTCACCAGCATAGTGTAGTGAGGGTAAATTGCTAGCTTCGCTGACACTCGCACAATGCTCCGCCATGCCCTGGAAAAGGCCAGAATGTTTTCCCTATTCTTGAAGGTCATGATCTGTGCAATCAATGGCCTCGGGTGGGCTCCAGGGGCCGGTCTGCGGGCTGGCGACCTATGTACTCTCTTCACTGTGAAGCCTTGCATAAGCATCCCAGAGCACATTTCCTGCGAAAGTAGATGGTCGGGTCATTCCCTTCCTTCCCTTCAGACAGACCGCGGATTCTGATGTTATTCCATCGAGCCCGACCGATAGCATCTTCCACTGTGCGCTCTAGGACACACACTCTGTTCCTCAGTTCATACACCTGAACCTGAGCAGTATTAATGTTAGATGTGTTTTCACGCACCTGTGTTTTCACCTTCCTGATGTGATGTAAAGTTATTGTGTTTGTAGTTGTGCACACTAGATTTTGGATGTGATGTGATGTAAAGCTATTATGTGTAGCAGTAGTGCACGCTTAATTGGTGATGAGATGTGAGGTTATTGTAACGTTACTGTGATTCACGCTGCTGTGCAGTGGATGTGAAGTTAAAGTAGTGTGGCGATGATGCATGCTTAAAGTATTGTGATGTGTTAGATGTGCAGCTATTGTCCAATTTGGATTGATAGGAAGTGAAGGTAGTGTAGTGTGTCGGTTTATGTTTATGTATTGGGTGTGTGTGAGCATCTAAGGGATGCATCAGGTGTGTAACTGGGGGAGGGGGTGACTTATTACAAGCAGATGGTAATCCAGCTATAGAAGGGAGACATTATGAAAGATGTTAGAGATCTCTTTTGTAGAGTGATTAGGTGTGTGAGTGTTTTGGGTTATGCATGCGTAAGTGTTTGTAGTGCATGGATGTAGCCCATTTGAGTGCGAGCATGTGCTTGAGAAAGAAGGGAGGTGTGTTGTCTCTCTATTATCTGTCCATGTCAGTGTGGGTGAATGCTCAGTGTGGATGATGTCAGAGTGAGTGATGTCATGTGTAGAATGTGTACGTGTATGAATACCAGAATGTCCACCCAGAGATCCACTGAGTGTCAGTGGGAGTTCTGTAGCCTGGGTGCTGGGCACTGGTGGGCCCTCCCCATAATACCTTAAGGACTAACTTGATGTATCTTTAATACATGTCAATAGATGATTTACCTGAGTCTCCGGAGACTTTTCTTTACAACGATTACCACCAGATACTCTGAGTTTACTGTGGCATTACAAGTGGTGGTATGGTGGTGTAATTCTTCATTTTTGGACTTCATAGAACTCTATGTGAAAATTGTTGCATTGACCACAAGCAGTAATTCTGCCACAGTAAATCCACAGAACTTTGGAGGTAAAATGGAGGGTTTACTTTGATCTGTTCACTAGTGGTAAATATCTGCTTCACTTCCAAATTCGGATTTTGGCAATGCGGGAAAAGTGGCAGTAAAGTAGTGGTACTTCCGTTTTACTGCCATTTCTTCCTTTGCAGCCGAATTTGTAATGAGGCCAGTTGCATACAGTGCATGTCCTCAGAAGCATCGGCCAATGATTATGGTCCTGGATTATTGCGCATTAGAGAGAAGTGTCCCCAATTCGTATTTTAGGGAAGGAATACTGTTTTAACACAGTAGATACAACATTAATGAATGACCTGCTCATTGAGATGTTCGAGAAAAAGTCTTTTGAAAAGCTGCCTATTCTTTTTTGCCACCAACAGTGAACCTCTTGTCACCTGACATGATCTTTGGGACTATAATTTTCGGATTGGGTAGGTGGCAAGCAGGGGCCGCACCACACTGCTTTGCTTTATGTTCTCTGCGGCCTCTAATTGTAATTGGTTATTTATAATGCACTTAATACCCAGAGGTTTATAAGCGCAGACCCAGGGATCGAACCTGCGTTGCTGTGAGTCGTCTTGCTTCCAAGGCGAGTGTGTTGCCCCTGAGCTATCCTCCCGATGCCTGGATTTGCGTTTTGTGCTTTCTCATTTGGAGCTGCTCAAACAGGGCTTCTCCAATAGTTGCTTGCTCTGTATGATATTTAGGGTGAATTCAGATTCTTTAGTGCCATACACTGGGGTTGTCAAATGTGAGTTCATTGCAATTACGTAACCAGGGAGTATTCTGGATTTGTCAAACAGGGGGAATTCAGAATTCTGAATTGGTATTATGCGCAGTATCTTGAGTGAGTACACTGGAGGTATTCTGGCATTGTCAAGCAAAGTTTTTATAAATGGATGCATTGTCGGTTGGTGAAACCTGGGGATTTACTGGCATTGGGAAATTGGGAGTATAATGGTTTTGGTAAAGTTCAAATATACTATACTAGTAACAACTGGCTACGAAGGGATATATTAGCATTGTAAAAATGAGGCTATCGTAGAGAGAACACTCAGGTTGAACATATAGGAGAGGTGTTGTTACAAGTGACAATCGGGTAGGCTATAAAAGTGGGGATGTGAATGAGTGAAAGCTGGCTATGAGGAGATGAGGCGGTCTATCTCTAAACCTCTAATCCTCCAGAAGGACATTGATTTTGCCAAAATGTATTGTACAGGTTATGAATCATTTCACAAAGACCTTGGGAAAACACCATGATAAATGGGAATAGGTTTTAAAGGGTCTACAATAAATTGCCAAGGCCAGTAGGAGAGGGTTTGTTCATTTCGCCCCAAAGAGATAAACTTTAAAAACAAAAGAAAGAACAGCTGAATTCTGGTTTATGTACATCAATGCTGGTGCCCGGTTCCAGGGCCGGATGGGGTGAATTCGGTGTACTTGTGGTGGGTTACAGGGAATGTGGCTTAGTAAACTACTTATTCCTAGAGGCGATGTCTCTCTTTAGTAGACCTGGAACCATCCTGCTTAAACTCTGACTTCCCCGTCTCCCAGGCTTTCTCATCGCAGTTGGACTCACCCAACTGGATAGAGTATGGGGTTCATGCTGAGAGAGTGGAAAGGTCACTGTCACTAGGGAGGGGTTCTGAGGTGGCGAGTGGGGGATCCGGCTCCGCAGGAGAAGCCACAGTGAAGGGAACATAGGGTGGCCCCCAATTCTAGGTTGCCGATCCAACATCTGACACCGTTGGTCACAAAGTCATTGGAAAAACACCAGCAGGCGCATTCATAGCTGTTAAGATAGAGGGGGCCCTTTATTCAGAATTCACAAGAACAGGGAGATGGAAATAAAGTGGAAATGACATTTCCTAGTGTGCACAGGGATAACGGAACGTAAATAACTCAAGGCCCATGTGTCCCTGTCTCAACGGTCCCCTTCCCCAAGCAGTTAAGTCACATGTCAGGATGGTGTCTTTTCAAAAGTTTTTACAAGGCATTCCTTCCTGGGTAATTTGTATTTCGCTTGTATATTTCTCACATGGTTTCCTGTGAACCCTTGTAAGCCTTTCCTCTAGCCGTAGGGCTCACAGGATGCCTCTCGGGACTTCTTCGTCAACCATTTGTGATATGCAGAGCGACTTCAAAAGCATTACTTTCTTCCTTTCCTTTACCAAATAATGTCTCTGATACAAATAGCCTCTAACCTGGGACTCCCTCCCAGCCTTACTTTAACAAGGTTTCCTCACAACTCTCTCTGGGCTATTCCCCAGTAGTCTCTAGGCACAATGCTCTCCTGATCAGTGGTGGGCGTTTCCTCCTCAGTCGCAGTACATGTGTTGTAGCTGCTGGTTCTATTTTAGTGCAGTTCGCAAATGCTGACATCAGGGGTGTTGCTAGGTCTGGAAAAGATATGGGGCTACACTAATATCGGGACTCGGGGCTAGCTAAATTTTTGGTTGTAACCCCTGAGCTTCTATCCGGGGCTACAACCAAAAGACCCGGGGCTTTAGCCCCCATAGCCCCCCTGACCCCCCAGCAACGCCTCTGGATGACATTACACCAGTGCGAAAACCAGCCACATTTAGCAATTTCACTGCTGCTACCCCCAGCATACATCCGGTCTCTGGCCCAGCACTAGAAACAGTTCCAAGTAGTCATATGACAAGCGCGTAGTGAAGTAGTAAAGACGTGTTTAGGGGGCCCGTTCTGTCATAGACCCCACACAGGCCTAGCTGCTTTCAGGCAATGACGTGGGACCTTTCAGAAGTTGAAAAGTACGACTTAACTGGCCTTCAGCAAGTATGCACTAAGCTGGGGTTCTGGCAACTGGCCCATAAGTGCAACTGGCATAATGGAACATGGCAAAGACCTGCTAAGTGGGCATGAGATAGTTTGGCGACTGGGCAAGGGTTATGAGACATGATGTGCTGATGGAGTTTGCCAAAAGGCATCATTTATCTGCTAACTAGGTATATGTTGAAATGGGAAATGTGCGCTTGCTAGATTCAGACATACATAAAACGATAGAGAGAATAACATGTATTCCATCAAAGTATTTGCTGCCGGTTGCGGCTTTTCCACCCCGATTACTATGTCAGTTACACTGGAGGTATCCTGCAAGGAGCATGCAACAAGCTATGCTTTGTTTCTGTAACACAGTGGCTTGTTCCCTGAAAGTCCCTAAGCAACATGCTCTTAAAGAATCCTACGCTCAATAAGACCTCCGAACCCAGCACCCAGAGTCAAACAAAGCTTTGCTCTAAACAGCACATTCCCAGAGGAGTGCATGCTTCACAAGAACCACACTTTTAATAAAATCCAGATTCACCCAAAGATCTGCTCTTGATCACACTTATATACACTCCGATTCTGCAGATTAAGGAAGAAAAAGCGGCACTGTCCATAATACCCAGTCACCTTCCGTGTTGGCTACTGATGACACCCAAACGCACACAGAGCTCTACTAGGGATGGGCCAAACGGGCTCCCGTAGAGCGAGACTTTGCTATCCCCTCACTCCTTCAGCCATGGATCCTGATCATATCCAAAACTCACACAGATCTCTGCTTATGATAGCACTTAAGTCCGTGCCCAGATCAATGTTTGGGGTATTACCCAGAATTACTCCACGCTTCTTCTCTTGGTAATAATATATACACGTGGAAACTACACGTTTAAATGTCTGGTTGAAGGGATGGTCTGAAAGAGCTAGAAGACAGACAAGGGCTCCAGCAGGTGATGGGGAGTACAAGCAAGTAACCTTGCAAGTGGTCCACATTTCATTCGAGTTTACCTGTGTCCCTCATTTAAACAATGCTGGCCCGTGTAACATTGCATGTGTTACTAGGGAGAACATCTTGTGCGCAGCAGAGCCCTGTTAGGTCAAGGATTTGGGGATTTCTGTGCACATGACACCAAAAGGAAGATCTGCCTGGAATATTCCCCACATATAATCACACAAGAACAGCAGCTTTGTGGTGTCACATACAGTGGCTCACTTCTGCCAGGCTAGTATGCAAGTCTATGCAAAAAGGACGGCCATACTCGCCCTTGGCACTGAAGGGGTTAAGCCGTGGAGCAGGGAAATAGGTGTACTTACTTTAGTCTTTTCATTTTTTGTTCCCGCTCGGGCACGTTTTCTTCATGTTTTGCAGGTAGAGCAGGAGACGGGAGGAGAAGTATGTTTTCTCCTCCACTTTCCATATGTGCATGCAAAAACCTCTTCCCTTGACGCCGAAGCCAGCCTGAGATTTCATGCAAGCGCAAATCACACACTTTCCTATGGAATCGGCCCATATTTAGCATCTGCTGAGAGAAGGCATTGCACAGCAATTCAGTGCAAATGCCAACTCCAAAGCATCATTTACGAGGCTCAATGGAAAGAGTCAAGTTAATGCTGCCTGTATTCACTCTTTCCTTATGCGCACCATTTTGCGAAACTTGAACATTGCATGCAGAGGAGCAAACAGCACATAGAGAATGAGCCCCATAGTGTACCTCGGAAAGGCTTCTATGTGTCAGGCGGTGCAGGCCGCATGTCATTTCTGTAAGAGGAATTTGAGCACAATGCCATTGTGCATGAAACCTGTTCCAGAGGGTCAGCAGTGAGTTTCGGCCTATGCCCATTCTTTTCATTTAAATTCTGCAGTGCACATGCCAGTTGGACCATGCAAGGCCAGGCGTTTTGCTTCCCCTGCCTTGCAAAGCCCATTAGGGATACAGGCTGGGGAACTTCAGGCCTATATGTGAAAAAGGGGCACTCACTCATCTCAAAACATGATAAGTGTTATAACATGGCAAGACTGGCCTACGTCAGTGGACCAGTCTGGATATATTTTCTTACTGGTTCGATACATTTTGTTATTATGACATGTTTTAATGGTAATCAAGAATAAAGCAAACATGATGAGTGTTATTACGGGTCAAGACTGGCCTATGGCCTACGTTGGTGTGCCAGTCTGGATATATTTTCTTAATGTGACATGGAACCTTTTAATGACATCAAGAATAAAGCAAACATTAAAAGTGTTATTATGTAGAAAGACTGGCTTATATTGTTGGGCCAGTCTGGACATATTAATTTATTTATTTGGTATATGCATATAACAATTAAGTTTTACATATTTTATCAAGTCATCACATAAATATTTTCTAAAATACACATCACAAAAATCATCATGCATCTAATAATATAAAATATCTTTTGATAATATTTTAAAATTTTAAAATCATCACATAAAATGTCATCATATAAAAAATAAATTCAGATCGTTTCCTTCTACTAGCTTTGCCCACACACTATGCATGTCACACGTATACATAAAAATATCATACTTCATCAGAAATTGTCTTCGTATTGTGTCTAGACTTTCGCACTCGCATATAATATGATGTGCTGATTCAAGAACATTAATACCACAGAGGCGACAGAATCTAATTTCGCGGGGTATTCCCACTCTGGTGCCTAATATTTCTAATACATCACATGAATTAAATTTGAATAGCAGGTACCATCGAATGGTAGAGCAATTAGGGTATGACACCTGATATTTAGGTTTCTTCACTCTTCGTGTCATGTATTCTACAAATACTCCACTGTTGGATTTGGTTGCCAGATTTACTGTTCTTTGTTCTCTATCTGTTTTGCAAATCATTTTTATCTGGACCACAGAATATAGCAACCAACAGTCACTCTCATTTTTTATAAATTTGAGGTAGATTAATCTCCATCTATCGATTGTTTTAAAATCAGTTTTAGTGTCTATCACCTCATATTGCTCCATCATTCGCACCATGAATGTATCATTAGCAAGCCGTGTTAAGTTCGCATAGAGTATAGCTGAGGATAGCTGCACTTTACTTCTTATGCTGAGTATATCACATTCTAGCATAATATATTCATAGGATAATGTTTTTGGCATTCGCAACAATATCCTTAGCATTTTTGGCTCAAATTTATCAAGGTCATTGGCAAATTTGCTTCCCCAAATTTCTGCTCCGTAGGTCAGACATGAGACAATTTTAGCTGAGTATAATTTAACAACTGTTGCAACTGAATAAGTACCCTGATTACTAATGAACTTGCTTAACGCCATTGTTGCAATCATTTATTTCCTTTTAGTTTCAAACCATTGTGTTTTCCATGTGAGTTTATCATCTATGATAACGCCTAGGTATTTATGTTCATGGACCACTTCAATCAGTTGTTCGTTTAGTGTCCACCCACCATTATATCTTTTCTTATTAGACGGCTTGATTTCGAACTTCATAATTTTGGTTTTACCAATGTTAACAACGAGGTTATTAGCATTGGCAAACTTTTCAAGCTCATCTAGTTTTGCCTGTAGCCCTTTAGGCGTATAGTCAAGCAGTATGAGGTAATCTGCGTATCCCAACCATCTTAGCATAAGATTGCCTAGTTTGATGTCATTCATGTTTGTATTACTAGTATTTTTATGGAAATCTGCAAGATATAAATTAAGCAGGGTAGCAGCTAAAGTGCAACCCTGTTTTACACCTCGTGAAGTCTGAATATTTTCTGATAATTGCCCCTCGGCATCTAACCGTATTCTAACCAAGGTATCTTGGTACAGTAACTGGATCATATAGTGCTCTAATTTGGCCCATAATTTACTACGAGCTATCGTATCAAAGGCTGCTGAGAAGTCTATATAGGCTACATACACTGGCAGCCTTCGATTTTTCCAGCAATATTCAACTGCGTTAACTAAAATGGCTATGTTATGGGCCGTAGATGACCCGCATCTGAATCCAGATTGATACTCTGGTAAGATCTTGCATCCGGTTATCCACTGGTTTATTTCACTCAGCAAGACTTTGCCAAAGACTTTTCCTGGGATGTCCAGCATTGCTAGCATCCTATAGTTAGTAGGATCTTTACAGTCTCCTTTTTTATAAATAGAGAGTATAATGCTCTTCTTCCACGTATTAGGAATCATCCCATGTAGTCCTATCCATTGGAAAACAATATATAAGACCTTAGTCCATTTTTCAGGAGATTTATGTGATAGCGCATTGCAGGTGCTACAAGGCCAGCAGCTATGCACTTGGGTAATTTTCTTATTATTTTAATTAGCGTGTCCACTGTATAGTTACCTTTCCATTCAGTTTTTACAGGTTTAAAATCAATTTCTCCTTCTGCTAAGGCACCATTTGTATTAGTGACATGGGTAATCCATCTATTTTCCGATACACAGTTAATCGGGATAGTCCTTTCTTTTTTCTCATTGATGATATGGCACATCATTTGGTTGTTCTTATTATTAGATGCTTGGGCCAACGAGCGTCACGTCTCTTCCTTTTTTTCTTTTAAATGGTATTCCAGCCTTCTTCTATATTCAAGGGCCGATGCATGGAACAAACGTGCAGCGAAAATCCCAGTGCAAGCAGGCACAAGGAGGCACAAGTGGGAGAAAGCAAGCACACGCGCGATTCAAGGAAGACGCTGCGCTGCTTTCCCACTGGTTGTGCGCCAAATCCGTGCATGGCGCACGCTGGCGCACACGTCTCCAAACAGCGTGCGCTAAGCGCACAGCGAAAGCGCACATAGCGCAGCGCACACAACAAAAGTGGGCGGAACAGTGGGCGTAACACGCGGAATGGGGAATAACGGGTGAAAAAGAAGGCGGAACTGGGGAAGTACTGCAGGGAACTACACGGAACGCCCACACGCACGCGAACAACCCATATTCATGGATTTGAATACGGGAAACCCGCGCACGGCAAAAGACGCGCACAGGCGTCAACACATCCGCCACACGAAGGCAGGCGGAAGAGTCCCCGCGCACAGCATAAAAGTGCGCGCAAACAACAAACACATACATACAGCTACGATGAATGCCCCATTTGTCGCAGCACTGATCGTGGGCCACCGCAGGAGGAGCAGAATAGCCAGGGCACGCATTTTTTCACCACGGACAAGCCTTTTTGGGATGCCTGACGACCAGGTCTATGGCAGGTATAGGTTTCCACCCCATATCATCCTAGACCTGGTAAGGGAGTGGGAAGATGACCTAACATCCCCCACCCTCTGCTCCCAAGCATTGAGCCCCTTGGAGAAGGTGCTCAATGTCCTGCATTTTTTGGCCACTGGGTCTTTTCAGCGGACTACTGCCATAGTGGGGGGGTCTCACAGGCCACGCAGTCATGCTGCCTACACCAGGTATTGGCAATCATGACAGCGCGCCCCTCAGTCCGCAGGCACATATACATGCCCAGAACACCTGCAGAAAGGCAGGCCGTTGTCCAGCACTTTTACAGGGTGGCATACTTCCCCAAAGTGCTCGGTGCCATAGATTGCTCCCATGTATCCCTAGGTCCCCGTAGGGCCAATGAGCACATCTACCGAAACCGCAAGCACTGACATTTCATCAATATACAGGTTGTATGTGATGCAAAGGGAATCATCACCTCTGTCTATGCAAACTACCCTGGCTCCACCCCGACAGTTTCATATACAGAATGTCCGCCCTGAGCCGGGCCCTGGAAGCTGGGCAGCATGGCGACACATGGCTCCTAGGTGAGTACAAATGCCCGTGCACATGCATGCATGTCACACACACACACACACAAATACACAAACCCCAATAATCACAACCATTATCACCTCTCCAGGGGACAGTGCCTACCCTTTGAGCAACTACATGATGACGCCAATCTGGAACCCCACCACACCACCCCAGGTAAGATACAATGCGGCCCATATTGCAACCAGGGCCGTAGTGGAGCGCACATTCGGAGTGTTCAAGTCACGCTTCCGCTCCCTTGACCGCTCTGGCGGGCAGCTACTCTATGCACCCCCAGTAGTGTGCAGGATCATTGTGGCAGCATGTGTCCTGCACAATGTTGCAACACGGCAGGGCGTACCGGTGGACATGGTGGTGCCCCCACATACCCAACCACAGGCACAAGCGCTACCCATGGGAGGGGATAGGGCACGTGGCGAGGAAGCTCGGACCCAGCTTGTGGCCAGATTTTTCACCTAAACTCCCAACCCTGCGGAGTGCACACAGGCCTGGCACATACCAGGTGACAATCGATGATGACAAAGAGACAGTCAACTGTCACAACCTTACCACCCTGAGATTGTTGCCATGGAATTGCCACATTGTGTGCATCCCTAGCTACTTAAACACAAGCAATCCTGTGTGACCAAAAGGCACACATGCAAGGTATGAATCACACAGACCTGAAAAACAGGACATGACAATCACTGGTATGTCACTCAAACCCTCCCAAACCACAACATGACATGGCAAGCAATAGCCATACACCAACACAGTACCAAAAAGGTACACATTGCCATGTGAAAAATGTAAATGGGCATCAGACAATGATGCCTGACATGGAATCAGATGAAATGACTGACCAACAACCTCCCACCAAAAATAAGTCATACCCAAATGCATTCCAAAAGTTGTATTTTAAACATAACAATGAATGCTTGTCCACATGCACAATGTGCATTGCAAAATCAACACTGCAGCTACTGTGTGCCGTGTCCACCTCCTGCAACACACTGCTCAGCGCACAGCACAGTGAACAGCCATTGTGTGTGATGCACACCCTGAGCATCACTTCTAAGCGACAAACTACATAAAAAAACAAAAATAGGCATGTAAAGGATCCACAAATGGTCATAGAACATGTGCTGCAGGGACACAGTGGGCACCAGAAGGCAAACAGAGTGTACACATGGACATGGAAGGGTGGTTGTACATGTAGTGGATCATAGTGCGAGTGTGTGGGTCAGTAGGGACATGCACTCAACATATGCATGTGAAATCAAGTGACCATCAGTATCCTCTACACATCACAGGTGAACATTCACCATGTGTATACCCCATCATGTAAAATCACAACTATCCCCTCACACCTGAAAGGTAAACACAACACATGAACAGGCATTGATCAGCAGAATACATCATGTAAATAGGAAAGCACAATTACAATTTCAGGGTGCCCATCACACTGCAGGGCAAGGCAACTATCAACAACAAAACACCCCCCCTCCATCACAAATCACCACAACCCACTGAACAACTGCATCTGGGTTATTCATCCAACATCCTTGAATCCCACCTGGCCACAGGATCACCCTTCCCCTTTGTCGCCATCTCCCACCTTGTGTGTAAAAAGTTGCCAGCATCCTCAGTGTCCACCTAGATTTGCAAAAGCACAAAATCCAACAGAACTCAAAGCAGGACAACACAGAAGCCAAGCAAATAGCCTGCAAGCAGTAAAACAAACCAGAACAGCCTCCAGTAGATGACTTGAAGTAGCAGTACGCCACAAAGGCCAAGTACTACCACAATGATGTTAACAACCAAGGTAGCACAGTAAAACAATGTCACAACAGGATCTGAACCATGTGTGTCACATAACATAGAATGATGCACCACGAACGGATGTCTACTGTCACAGCTCCCGTGTACAGGCGCAGGAGTGGCACGAAACAACCACCCCCACCGTGGTCTGGGTGCCTGCAAGGTCTAACTCACACAGGCCTCTGAGACCCTGGTGGGGAAGGAGGGTCAGGGATATGCAGTCGGGACAGGCATTGGCATACTGGATAACCGGAATGAGGGGCAGGAGAGGGGAGTAGGATTGACACAGGAAAGTAGGGAATGCACCAAAATGTAGTACACACATTAACACATACACAATTAGATCAAACCTGTTCACATGCACATAGCACCAAATTACTCAAATGTAAGTCAAAGAGAAACTTATCTCTGGGGTGAGTGCTGGCCTCCTGCCTGCACACTCTCAGGTCCGGTAACAGGAGCAATTCAATGCTGCAAAGAGAGCCACAGTTAATAATCTGTGCGTGCCCAAAACACACAAACACACCACCAAATATGCCCCAAAGTAAAAAAATGCACTACAAACAGACAAACTTGTGTGGATGTTTCATACCCATACGAACATTACCCCTGTGATGGTTCATACACAGTCAATGCAGTAAGTCAGGCACCAGTGGGTGCGTGGCAAATGGAACACCAATGTGTCACGATTCACACAACATGCAATGTTCCCTGTGTAAGCAGACAGACGCATATAGCAAGGTCTAACTTCAGAACAAGTCCTGTACCACCATGACCAAAATAAAGTAGCCAGTGCATGTATCAATTTCTACTTGGAAATAAAATGCACTGCACCCGAGTCTGTCCCTTGCTGTCTGTCCCTGTGAGCTGCTTCATTCCATGTCTCGGAACGCTACATGGCTAATACAAGTGCCTCAATGGACCATGGTGGACCGGAGGGTATGTGCCACTGCCCCTGCAGGTGCCCCAGACAACTTTCACATCAACTAGCCATCAGTCCACTAACACATCTGAGCTGTATTGTGCGCTTCTACACCAATATTTTTCCAAGTTCACTGTCAGTGCTGCTACTAAGCATGCATGTTCAACTTGCCAGGTGGAAGGTTTGCTGTGTTGTGACCCCCCTGTGCTGCTCACCTTGCCTGGAGTCCCTTGAAACACGTCATCGATTTTCAGATGTATGATCGCAATCAAGATGCCTCTGCTTGCGCACACATGCGCATGTCGGCAGCACCAAACGTGTCCTGATTCCAGACGTCCAATGGCCCATGTCTGCTGGCAAAGGTGGTCTTGAGGCTCATCCCCCTGCAGAAAGTGCATGAAACACATGATTAATGCTTAATATTCATCTGTGTGTGTCTCTTCAGGCATTACATGACTGGACCATGTCAGAGACGTACATCAGAAATCACACCATCAGTCCGTCTTTCACAGCAACAGTGTGGAACACACTATCTACGGCATGATTTGCAACAGGCACATGTTCATTAAAGATAAGAAACATACTACACAATGCATAGCAATGAATGTACACATGAATCATTAAACACCCCATCTAGCAAAAGAAGAACAGTGGACAATTACACCCCAATCATCCCCACTAGGGGTGTTAACACAAGTTCCACAGCAGCAGACATGCCACAGATATGACAGTCCATTGCCCTTGTGTAATAGGCTGTTACACCGAACCATCCTTGCGAGCCCATGGATAAGGGAAGCAGGAGTGGCATATGTGAGTCAACGACCCCAAGCAGCAAACACATACACAAGACAAGCTTGAAGGGCCCAGCTGGAACAGACAGTGGATGCTGCCAAAAGCCACAAAGCACCACACCGTCACATGAAAGCACAATAGACAAGCAATTTTAAACTATATTAACTAATTACACTAACTATGAAAAACCTACATTACCTATTTAAACTAACTATCAAACAGAAACTTAACTAACCAAACTAAAAGAAAAATCAAAAATGGCCACATACGACCCGGGGGGGCACCCAGGAGGGGGGAGGTACAGGGTGCTGCTCAACACCCACATGTGATGATGCTGAGGAAAAAAAAAACCTCCATGGGCTCAACGCCTGCACAGCCCGACCTATGTGGGAGATAGATTGTCGTCCGAGTGTGGCACTTCCTGGAAAGGAGGACGTTGCACAGGAGCATGACCATGCCTAGCCGCAGCTTGCCCCTCGTCGGCAGCAAGTCTGCCGGACGGGTGAGCCTGGTTCTGTGTGGCGATGACACGTAGGTCTGCATGCAGAACCTCCCATGATACACGTGCTTCCTCTTGCAAGGTAGCACGAGTAACACGGAGTTCCTCCTGCAAGGCCTGGCTGGACAACCGCTGCACCTCCCAGCAAGCATGTAGCTCAGCCGAGATGGTACGCTAAAGCTGTGCAAACCTCTCCTCTGCCCGCTCCCTCTGGGACATCAGAAGGACACCCAGAGTGGATCTGAGGGAAGCATACTCCTCCCTCAGGGCCTCCATGTGTGCCTCTGCGTGAGCAGCAATTGCTTCACTCAGAGACAACATTTCAGCCTGGCGTGCCCTGTCTGAGGCCGCCATGCCCAGCCTGAGTGAGCAGGCCGTGGACAGTGCCGCCTGCTGCTGAAGAAGCACCTGCCTAGCAGGGGGGAGCACGGATCGGGTCACACGCTCCATGCTCTCAGCAATGTTCTCCATTGCTGCCCCCTGGCATTCGGAATTGGCAGTCATGTCTTGCTCCCACTCAGTATACAGCGGTTGCGCGCGGCGACCGCGTTGCTGGGCTTGACCCCTGCGGGACCCAAGGACCGGGTGTCCTCGTTGTGTTGGCACCGCCCGCGGCTGCATGACTACATGCCCCTGTCGATGTGATGTCCCAGGCACATCAGTGACTGGTGTGGAGGGTGACCCTGCGTCCCGATCCACTACGGGCGGAGGTTCCAAGACTGTCTGACCCCTCAGTGCAGGTGTCGCGGACAGAGGAGTGTCCACATCAGAATCACTCACCCCTGACATATGGACCCGATGCTCATCCAACTCGACATGATCGTCAGAGTGTTCATCAGGGCTGGACTCATAGGCAGCCAGAGACAAGATGGACTGTAGCACTTGGGGATTTTCGTGGCCTACCACCCCACGACCCCCACTTGTGCTGGGTTGATGTAGTGATAACAACCCTGTGCCTGGCATGACAACACCATCCTCCGGCTCCATTGCGTCATCACCTGAAAAATAGAAAGGAAAAAGTTCACTACACATGTTAGAAGCACACTACACACACACACACCGACACCAAACACATCAGGCATACCTGTGACACACAAAATAGAACCTGGCATGCATGCTGGGTAAACTTGAAATTGCTTTTGTGATTAGACCTGTGGAAAGGTGGCAGTTTGCACTGAAGTGGATCTATGCAGTGCAGCAAATATGTATGTTACTCACTGTCTACATGTACAAGGACTTCATGGTGTGTGTCAGAAAATGTGAAGGCAGTGCAAGGTCAACTTCAGGCATCATGTGCAATGTGCATTCAATGGGTAGCATATCTAGAAGCAAACCACCCCTCCCCCCAAGTGCAAAAGCAGGGATGCCTAGCATGGTATCAAAAGGCTGACCATAGACCTGTGTATTGACAGTCAGTGTTGACTAGCATCAACAGCATCATTTTTGTCAAGTGACAACACAGCAAATGATGAAGGGACAGTAAGCAGGACACATGCTGAAACCTCTGGAGTACACCCAAGTGTGAAGAAGACACTACACCAGTTGGACAGAGTCATTTGCCATTAAACAGGCTGAGGCCTGTGACCCACACAGACTGTCAGACCCTATACATGTGTGCAACGCAGTACTGAGCCACAGTTGACATGGAAAGGCAGATGAAATGCCATGCAATTTGGGTCATCCTGGACTTGTGTAACAGTGATCATCCAGTCATGGACACACATGGGCATGCGTGAAATGCACATGGAGCATGAATGGGCACTCATGTCCCTGCGGGGCATCTGACCTCTGCACAGTCCAAGTGAGACACCCTGCATCAAGTACTAAGGATGTACCTTAATGGATATGTCTGGCAGATTGGCGGCTGGATGTTAGAATGTACGCAGGAGGCATGACCAGGGAAGTAACCAAGGGCAATATTGTAGCAGACCAGTGCTAAAATGGAATTGGGGTGCAGAGCAGGGGGTTGAGGGGCAAGGGAGCATGCCTACATTGGCTACCCCCTTGCAGGCAGAGGACACATGCACGTCAGTCATGCTATGCATAGTTCCTGGGCTGAGAGGAAGGTCACCCCACGCTAAATGCAAAAGTGCCAATGAGCTGGAACATGGACCTGAGGGGCATACTGGTAACCAGCATGTGACTAGGGTGCAAAAGTGGTGATGTGGACAGTCCCCGTCTGCTCCACATGTCCACCATCCAGCAGAGTAGACATGCATCAGGGAAGCATTGCATTACTCGCACATCATAACCATGTACACATGACATGTAGCGGCAGTCATGCACAAGACATCACCCAAGTAAAACACACACGCCCTCGACAAACACGCATCAACACTCACTGGACTGGGCATCAAAGTCTGGCATCTCTCCCACTCCTTCGACCAATTCAGATGGTATGAACTCCGCAACGAGTGACTCATGCGGAGTGAGGTCTTCCTCCTCGGTGCAGGCCCACCGCCAGTCACCAGATCAAGTTGTAATTTGAGGCACGCTTAGCCTGAGCGCTGCATTTGAGGTCATTCCAACGCTTTTTGCACTCTTGCGCCATGCGCACCTCATGGCCGAATGCACTCACATGTTCCGCAACTTGCTTCCAGTGGGTATCACGGTGGGCAGCCGTAGTCTGACAATTAGCACCCACTAGCATGTCACGGCTGTGTTTCCGCACGTAGCCCACGAGGAGGTCCAGTTCCTGTTTGCAGAAAGGCTTCTTCCTCAACGTGCAGGAGGTTGTGGCTGTGTGTGGGGTCCCAGCCTGTGCTGCAGGTGCAACCTTCCTCCTTTTGGATTGTGGCGCAGACCCTTGCTGGCTAATGCCGCCCTGATCAGTATGGCAAGTGGGTTCGATGGATTGAGCCAAGGGAGTGGCAGGTGGAGGGACGACCAAAGGCCTGACTTGTGTCAGTGGCAGCTGGGTGCCCTCTAATGGACCCTGCGCAGCAACATCCGCTGTGGCAGGGTCATTGACCGCAACTGTCCTGGTTGGCAGACTCACAACTGGGGTGTTGTTGGGTGCATCTGCCCCTGCACTTGCCAACACCCGGCTGTTCGGGGCAACAGATGACATAACTGCCCCAGGGACACGTGTCTTGGTCAGGGCAGCCCTGCGTGCCCCTACGGTTTCCCTCCTGGCCTGTTGGAAATCTTTCAAGGGCTCTTCAAGTGCCAACGCAGCCTGCGCTGGCAGACCCTGAGCCTGGGTGGTGGTGTCCACAGCTGCACCTGCAGCTACCACTACCCTTGGGCCCGTGGCAGTCGATGAAACGGACTGCCGGGTCACACGGGCGCCAGTGCCAGATGCAGAAGCTGCATCTCCCGGAACCACAGGGGGTGGTGGCATGACTGCACCAACACATGGCACAACATCGTGCTCAAGTGGCGCACCCCTGCCTCTTCCCCCTCTGCGGCCACCCTGAACACCCTGGAGTCCCCCTACTCCCTGGTCAACCCGGCTATGTCCCCGACCACGCCCGCCACGAGGAGTATGCCCAGCTGAGGTGCCCCTCACCTTTGGTGGCCTCCCAACCATGGCACAGATGTAGTAGTGCCGGCACAGATGGAGTGGTGCCAATGGGAGGTGTACACCACAATTGACCTGGGCAAATGGGGTGGGATGCAAGATGTTAATAGCCCCCCTGCACCTGCAAGGCTGTATGTGACCCCAGTGATGTAGTGACAGGTCACGCTACGCTCAGGCACCCCAAAACTGCAGTAAAACCATGCACGCAACCCTGCAGCCTACGTGCGTGAAATCAAACTCCCGCAGTACGCGGTGGCACCCAGTAACACAAAAAACGCGTACGTGTGGGACACGCAGGCTACTATGATCTCTAAAACGGGTGCGATACACAGGGACACCCGCAGTGGGAAAAATAGCGTGCGCGACTCACCGTCTGACTAGCGCGATGCAGAAAAACACGCGTAGCCAATACCCCCGCCAAAAGAAGACATACGTCCTTGATAGCTGTGAAGTTGTGATGGCGCGCAAAACAACATGAAGCAGGAACACACGTTGGTCTCCACGAAAGGCACGTACAGCGAACTGCTGGCCCTGCTCACCTTTAAGCCGTGCTGAGGGAAACGCCCACGCGCGTCACGTCACTTACACGCGGATGCCCTTTCCTCAGATTACACGCATTCACACGCAGACGTGCAGTTTTTTCACGCGCGCTGAACCACTATGCCCACGTCACGAGGGAAACGCCCACGCGCGTAACGTCAGAGAAGCGCTTACGCGCTAAGGGCCTTTGGTCCAATGAAAACGTGTAGGTGTGCTGATGCGCTTACGCGCTAAGGGCCTTTCCTCCAATTACACGCTGACGTGCAATTTTTTCACGTGCCAAATCACTCCATATCAAGCTGGCCACGCGAAAACACATGGAAGCCCACGCTCCTGCCCAGAAGGCTGAATTACTGGCCCCCAGAGCCCCGAGCACGCTCCTACCTGCAATCTGCTACTGCCTGACTGCCTGCTGCCCTCATGCCCTGCCATTTGCTGCCTGCACGTCAGCCAGGGGTGCAGTTGCTGTGACCACCCCTGTGACCACCCCTGCTGGAACCGAAGACTCCCGACTGGGATTCCATCGCTCCACAGCCCAGCCCAGGACCCAGTTGCCCACCCACTCCTGCCTCTGGGGTTGCCATGTCCAGCACAACACCATCTGGCAGCACTGGCAACCCCCAGCCAGAGAGGCAGAGGGCCACCAGCTTCAGTGCCAGGGAAGTTGGTGTCCTGGTGGAGCAAGTCCTGGGGCAGTAAGATGCCCTCTTTGGAAGTTTGTGCGCCGACAATGAAGGACGGACCAGGATCTGGATGGACATCGTGACTGCCATCAACGCGGAGGGGGTGGCAGTCTGCGACTTACATCATGTCACGAAGCACTGGGAGGACTTCAGGTCCAGGACCCTCAAAAAGGCCCGGCGCCTCGCGAAGGCAGCGGATGCCGAGGGGAGCCGGGGCCAGCTGTCGGACTACCAAATAAGGGTCCTGGAACTCATATGCCCAGCGCTCTATGTCCAGATCCTTGAGAGGCAGACCCGTCTGGAGTCGAGCAGTAAGTGTACATGCAGAGTGATTTGACGCTGTGTGTGTCATGGTGTGCCAGTAGTGTGCAGGTTGCACATGTCTTTTTGTAGGGCCATGTAGGGATGTGTATGAACATGGGCGTGAGGCTGCCACATGTGTGTCCTCTCATGTGTGAGACACATTGATGGTGTATGCGTTGGTAAGCATGCTGGACAAATGCAGGTGTGGGAGCACACATGTTTGAATTTCTGTGTATGTACATTGGCATGGTTGTGGCATGGATGGTGGTTTCTAATGCATGTATCTGCACTGTGTACATGTGCATGTGTGTGTATTTGACAAGTGTGCAACTGGGATGCAACATGGATGGATGTGACACTGATATGTAGAAGGCTGAATGGCAGATCTGACATGTATGGTGATCTCATCACTGCAACATTTGAAGGAGATGTAGACATGCATGTAAGTGTGGTGGCGTGTGTGCATGTCTACTGCACTCCCTGTGTTTCATGTGATGTCTGGCTCACCTTTGGATGCTCATGCTGTTGTATGTGTATGGATGGTGCTGGCTGTTGTGATATGGCTGTGGAATTGCTCATGTGTGTGAGTTGAAATGACATGTGTGTTGGGGATTGTGATACCATGTCTGAAGTTTGACACTGCCACTCATGTGCAACTGTCATGTGTGTATCAGTCCATTGTACAGTGCCCTGATGCCTGTGTCCTATCGCTCCCTGCCTGCAGCGTCAACTCATGAAGAGGGCGGAGAGGGTGCTGTGGAGCACAGCGGCAGGTATCGCACCTCCAGCCGGAGACGCAAGGCCCGGCTACCCTTCCAGGTTGTCATCTCATCAGGGAGTGAGGAGTCTGGTGCCGCGTCCCAAGCCGCAGCTGCTGAGGGTAGGTCCAAGAGGCGGAGGTCGGATTTGGACTCCTCAGCAGCAGAAGGGGCAGCTGAGACCCCACAGGGTCCGACGGAGGGAGATGGCACAGAGTCATCCAGGTTGGTGGGGGAGTTTGGTGGAGGAGGAGGCTGTGCAAGGGACAGACACGGGGTCTGGAGGTGGGGATTCCACTGATTCTAGTGGTGCAGTGCAGGGGCAAGGACAGGAGGCAGCACAGGCCACCACGGAGGTGCCTGTGTGTAATCCTGTCCCCGATCCTGTGACTGCATCATCCTGCACCAGCAGGGATGCCTACGTCCAGACCCGTTTTCAGGGAGGGGATCCGCTTACAACAACTGGCCTTCCTCTCCCTGCGGACGTGGCTATCCAGGACCAGGTTTAGCCTGTCCTGAGTGGGATGGCGTTGCGTCAACAGGGCATGCGAGGTGACCTGCAGTGTTTTCGTGAGGACACTGCACGTCATCTCGAATGCCTCGTTGACCACGTTGACTTACTGGGACGGGTCACCAGGGCCAGATTCCTCCGTTTGCTGGAGCTTGTTCCGACCCCCTCCTCACCTGAACCCCCTATGCGCCAGTCGTCCTCCATGCCATCTATGTATCACCTGGGTACCCTGTGGAGCTGCCTCTGACCCTGCGGCCAGGCTGGTGGAGGACACATCCCTGCCACAGTCAGGAGTCGGACATCCAGCAGGGGTGGCCACCTCAACAACTGCACCCCAGCCGGAGGAGGATGTGCAGGCAGCAAGAGCCAGGGCACAGGCAGAGGCACAGCAGCAGCAGCAACAAGGTGGGAGCCATGATGGCTCGGGGCCTTCAACATCGGAGGGGCAGGCATCAGCCAGAGGGCAGGAGGACCCAGGACTGGAAGTGTCTTCCGTGTGGCAGCGGTTAGGCCATGCTATAGATGCAGAGCGGCAGCGGGCAGAAGAGGCACGGCTCACAATGGTCAGGGCGGAGAACTCCATGCGTAGGGCTCTGAGGCGGGCCGAGTGCCTAGAGGCAATTCGCAGGGACCTGGAGGTCCACATGTCATCGTCCCTGCGAACCTTCGGGGCCATGGAAGAGGACCGCCTCCGGGACATCGAGCAGGAGTTTGATGATGCCCTGGCCCTGGAAATCGGGAAGTGAGCCGTCGGACTAGCCCGCTGCCATTGTAAATAGTTTTTAGAGTTAGGTTTCATTTTCCTTTTCCTTTTATTTGTGGTCAATGGACAATGCCACACACATTTGTATATAGTTTTATTTTTATGTAGTTTCTTAGGTAGGTTTCATTTGTTCGGTTGGGCTCATGGACCCTTTACATAGTTGGACAATGGATTGATTTGATTTATTTTTTGGATTTTGCACATGGATTCATGGATTTTTCTTTTGGACAATGGATTGTGAATAGTTTGATCATGGATTAATTAGAATATTTTTTTTCATCATGGACATGGAGTAATGGATTTTTTTTTGGAACAATGTATTGTAAATAGTTTGACTATGGAATAATTTGATTTTTTTTTTCATTATGAACATGAAGAAATTGATTTTTTTTTTTTTTTACAATCCTTTGGATTTGCGTTGGTGGAGGGAGAGTTTGGACTGTTTTTCTTTCAAATTTTTTTGGATTGGTTATAATTTTCATTCACTCATCTTTTGCACATGCTTTTCATTTCATGTTTGCTTTTTTTGTATGATTTCATTTCATTTATTTTTGTACATGATACATATTCATATTTTATTTCCATGTGTGGGATTCGCTCATTGGGTTGATGCATGTGAAACTGTGTGTTTACACAATCAATGCCAATCAGTGTATCTGTGTGACGGACATGTGTTGTTGTACATAGTTGACTTTAGGTTTGTGTCTTGAGATAGGCATGTCAATGTGGGGTGGATTGGGAAATCATTGCGTCTCAAGAATGGGGTGGCGTGATGTGGTTTTTTGGTGTAGAAGTGGCCCATGATTGTGCTTCTTTATTTTGTGTAGGGGGGACATGAGTGGGGGCCTGCTGGCAGGTGCCCCGCACTGCTGGGGGGTGGGTGTGCAGGCGGACATGAGTGGGGGCCTGCTGGCAGGTGCCCCTCACTGCTGGGGGTTGGGGGTGCTGGGGGACATGAGTGGGACATGAGCGGGGGCCTGCTGGCAGGTGCCCCTCACTGCTGGGGGTGGGGGTGCAGGGGGACATGAGTGGGACATGAGCGGGGGCCTGCTGGCAGGTGCCCCTCACTGCTGGGGGTGGGGGTGCAGGGGGACATGGGTGGGACATGAGTGGGGGCCTGCTGGCAGGTGCCACTCACTGCTGGGGGGTGGGGGTGCAGGGGGACATGAGTGGGGGCCTGCTGGCAGGTGCCCCTCACTGCTGGTGGTGGGGGTGCAGGGGACATGAGTGGGACATGAGTGGGGGCCTGCTGGCAGGTGCCCCTCACTGCTGGGGGTGGGGGTGCAGGGGGACATGAGTGGGACATGAGTGGGGGCCTGCTGGCAGGTGCCCCTCACTGCTGGGCGGTGGGGGTGCAGGGGGACATGACTGGGACATGAGTGGGGGCCTGCTGGCAGGTGCCCCTCACTGCTGGGCGGTGGGAGTGCAGGGGGACATGAGTGGGACATGAGTGGGGGCCTGCTGGCAGGTGCCCCTCACTGCTGGGGGGTGTGGGTGCTGGGGGACATGAGTGGGACATGAGTGGGGGCCTCCTGGCAGGCGCCCCTCACTGCTGGGCGGTGGAGGTGCGGGGGGACATGAGTGGGACATGAGTGGGGGCCTGCTGGCAGGTGCCCCTCACTGCTGGGGGTGGGGGTGCAGGGGGACATACGTGGGACATGAGTGGGGGCCTGCTGGCAGGTGTCACTCACTGCTGGGGGTGGGGGTGCAGGGGGACATGAGTGGGGGCCTGCTGGCAGGTGCCCCACACTGCTGGGGGGTGGGGGTGCAGGGGGACATGAGTGGGGGCCTGCTGGCAGGTGCCTGTCACTGCTGGGGGGTAGGGGTGCAAGGGGACATGAGTTGGTGATCACTAGTGGAAGGTGACATGTGTGCTGGCTGGGGGGCATGGCCAGGGGTGCAGGGTAGTCCCCTGTGTTGTGGGTTGCCTGCAGGGGCCGTGGATGGGGTGGAGGGCACACCTGGGAGGACCCACACTGCCAATACACGTGTGGGACTCCCCGTGCACCCCACTAGATACACGTACCCGCTCTGACAGCGGAATCGCGTGTAAAACTTCCAGCAAACCCCAGTAATACACGTACCCCACTCGCACAGGGCCCTTTCGCGTGTAAAACTTCCCGCGAACCCCAGTAATACACGTACCCCACTCGCACAGGGCCCTTACGCGTGTGAAAATTCCTGCGAACCCCAGTAATACACGTACCCCACTCGCACAGGGCCAATTGCATGTAAAACGTCCCGAGAACCCCAGTAATACACGTACCCCACTCACACAGGGCCCTTTCGCATGTAAAACTTCCCGCAAACCCCAGTAATACACCTACCCCACTTGCACAGGGCCAATCGCGTGTGAAACTTCCCTCGAACCCCAGTAATACACGTACCCCACTCGCACAGGGCCCTATGCGTGTAAAACCTCCCGCGAACCCCAGTAATACACGTACCCCACTCGCACAGGGCCCTTCGCATGTGAAACTTCCCGCGAACCCCAGTAATACACGTACCCCACTCGCACAGGGCCAATCGCGTGTAAAACTTCCCGCGAACCCCAGTAATACATGTACCCCACTCGCACAGGGCCAATCGCTTGTGAAACTTCCCACGAACCCCAGTAATACACGTACCCCACTCGCACAGGGCCAATCACGTGTAAAACTTCCCGTGAACCCCAGTAATACACGTACCCCACTCGCACAGGGCCAATCGCGTGTAAAACTTCCCGTGAACCCCAGTAATACACGTACCCCACTCGCACAGGGCCAATCGCGTGTAAAACTTCCTGCGAACCCCAGTAATACACGTACCCCACTCGCACAGGGCCAATCGCGTGTAAAACTTCCCGCAAACCCCAGTAATACACATACCGCACTCGCACAGGGCCCTTTCGCGTGTAAAACTTCCTGCGAACCCCAGTAATACACGTACCCCACTCGCACAGGGCCTTTTCGCGTGGAAAACTTCCCGCAAACCCCAGTAATACACGTACCCCACTCGCACAGGGCCCTTCACGTGTGAAACTTCCCACGAACCCCAGTAATACACGTACCCCACTCGCACAGGGCCAATCGCGGGTGAAACTTCCCGCGAACCCCAGTAAAACGCGTTCCCCGCTTGCCGTGTGCTGTGTGGAGGCCATGTATACTAGCACAGGGTTAGTGCAGCCCTTTGCGCTGGATTGGGGATTTTGATGGCTTTTCCCTGCGCTAGGGGCGTTCTTGGGGGCGTAACTGGCGCTGCTGCAGGGTCGCTGCGCCACTGTGCGCTATAGGTGGTTTTGGTTGCTAAAATCCATGAATACTCTGTGCGCGGAAATGGATTTTAGCGCACGCGGCTGGCGCAGACAATCTCACGCGCACACTGTGCGCCAGCCGCGTGCGCCACTTGTGCGCTAAATTCTATGAATTACCCCCTCAGTCTTAAAGCTACGTATCTTATTTGTTGCTCGTTCATCTTTCTCTTTAATACAATTACGGATATCTTTCCGTAGGGTTTTTTAATTGTATTATTTTATCAAATTTCTTGTTACGATCTATGATCCATCTTTCATTAGTTGTCTTATAGTTTGGTTTGCCGCCAGTGGATTCTCTTATCTGCTCTGTTAGTTGTTCGAACATATTTAGTATACTGTTTGCGTCATGCATTTCACTTGTGTCAGTTATCTCAATGAACTGTTCCAACAGGGGTTGTGCTATGGCGTTACCTTTCTCTATATTTTTTGGATTCCATTTTATTCTGTCTCCTGCTATATTTACTCCGATCTCTCCATTGTTTTGGTATTTATCATTCTGAGAAGTCTGACTGGTTAGCAGGAGATATAATGGGAGATGATCACTTTCATCTCTACATCCTACAGCCATGTCATTTACCCATGAGTGTGCTCTTTTGTTCACTATCATATAATCTATTGTACTCATGCTAGTTCCAGATATCCGTGTCACATTCATCTCGCAGTCGCCTGGGGTGTTTCCATTCAAAACTGTCAGCTCAAATTTATTTAGCAGCTTTATCCATTCTTTTGCATTTTTATCAAGTTTTGAGATACAGGTTCAGATAAATTTTCCTCTGTGGCCACCTCAGATTTATAGTTTATTCTCACATTAAGATCGCCTACAATGATCAGCGGTAAAGTATTACCAACTTCGGTAAGGATTTTAGTTATTGTGGCAATATTTTCTTTACTGCATTTGGCTTCTGGAGGGTTGTATATGTTTATAAGAACAAAAGTATCTTACATGAAACCAATACAGCTAACTCCATTTTTGTAGATTCAGGATGTCTGACTCCCCCCCAAGGTTGTTTGATGGAGATAAGGAGTCCGCCTTTAGGTTGACCTTGCGGGCCTTGTGTAGCAGTGCTCACATGATTGCTACGTCCATCTATTTCACAGTCAACGGTCAGCCATGTTTCCTGTAGGGCTATGATTCTAAATGTTTTTATATTATCTAATAGTCCCTTGTCACCAGTGTAGTGAGAATTACCTCGGGTGTTCCAGGAAAGTATAATATCGGGGGCATCAGGAGCTTATTTCAGGTGTGCTTTAAAGGCCGTGGGAAGCCACTGCCAATACCCATCCGCAATTTCTTGATTGATAGGTTTCACAGGTATGTCACTTACAGATTTCTTATTCTTCGATTTGGTTTGTTCTTTTGATTTACATACGTCTTTCTTATTCATGTCTACTTCTTTCCTCATTATTTGTTCATATTTTTCTTTCGGCATGTATATTTCTCTACATGTATATCCAATAAGTTCAAACTGGTGTCTACGACTAAAAATGTATTCATGTATTGTCTCATCTTGGCACCATAAATTGGTAACAATTTTAGTGGCACTAACTACTTGGTCGACAATTTTGAAATCTTCTGTGACTATCATCCTCAATGGAACTATTGACGCACATTTTTGTAGCGCAAGGCCTTAATTGTATCTCTCATATAAGGTGATGTTGCGTTAGTATTGTCAGAGGAGTTTTCACTTTAAGCTACTTTTAATTTTTTACATATTGTTTCACTGCATACCTTATTTTTCTCTTCGTCTGTTACACTTTCATATAGCATGTGCACATCTTCCAAGATCTCATCTGCGTTGTTCACCCTTTTTTTATTTATCTTAGCTTGTGTTTTTTCTTGGACTCTTAGGTTTAATCAGAAAATCTCTTATATCAGTATCTGGGAGCTTTACTTGTTTTTTCGTTTTTTGTCTACTAACTTCTTTACTAAGTGACTCATGTATAGCTACTTCATGTGTACCAACATAGTTAGCTTCTTTATACATAGAAATACTTTTAGGATCTCTACTTGCCACTTCCGTATTATTTTCTATCTCTGTGATTGCTATTTTTTTCAATTCTGTCAATATATTGGTATCAACTATACACCCATTCTTGGGTGTTTTTTCTTTATTTGTGGTATACATTGCAGCTTGACCATATCTCTTTTTCTTGTTGGTTGTCTTCTGTTTCACCTTTCGCTTTGTTTTACAGCTCACACTTGATCCAGCATTTTTCGCTTTGATATCATGCTCTGTTATGTTGTATTCAGTGTCTTTGTTAGCTAAATTACTTGCTATATGTTTTATTTCGTTTTCACATTGATCAATTTTTTGATTTGGGCAGTTCTTGCTCTAGATTCCTTCTAGTATCCGTATTCGTACTACCATCACATAGTTTCAGGTTGTTTCTTTTACTAATATCATATAGCAACAGTGAGTGAATGGCTAGTTTATTGTCCATAGATTCACATGTTTCTACCAGTGAAACTAACACATTTATTAGGGTCTGAAAAAGTTCTTCTGTGTTCATACTTACAAAACTAGTATCTTGTGAGGTATCATGTATATGGGCACTAGAATTACTTGCTATTGGTTGAGTAATCGGATTGTCTTTTACACTGTTGTTAATTGCTAAATGTACTTTCCCAATAACAATCAACCCTTATGTTGGGTCTATTTCAAACCTTTCACCAGGGTTAAGTGGCTCCTATATTTCCTTAACCTCTTCATGCAGCGCTTTGGTAACCAGAGCAGTGACAGTTTCTTTCGTTACGACATCATGGCTAAAAAGCGGGCCACTGTCTATAATTTGCTTCAGCTTATTATCATTTTCGTTGCTTTTTCCCAATCAGTTCAATTGTTGGTATTTTTACTC
The DNA here is from genome assembly GCF_040938575.1 of Ambystoma mexicanum. Lineage (NCBI taxonomy): Eukaryota > Metazoa > Chordata > Amphibia > Caudata > Ambystomatidae > Ambystoma > Ambystoma mexicanum. The sequence goes on from NC_090921.1 coordinate 1,261,038,735, forward strand.
TATGGGAGTCGTTTTCCTCGACATCAATGCTACAGCCTAGTTCAGGTATTGTGGGCATCAAAATTTGTGTGATTAACTTGCTACTGAGACATGGAAAGGCAGCTGCTAAATCTTCCATGATTTCTGTGACACAGCTATTAACATCATTGTCAGACATACTAGTCTTGGTAGATATAAGTGAAGACGTCTGCACATGTTCAACCTGTTCAAAAAAAGAGGTCATTTTTGCCAGCTTCCCTTCAGTTAGCAAACCGGGCTGGGTGATAGTCTTCCTTTTGTATGCCCGGCTGGCTTTGGCTGTATATATTTGCTTAGAGGACGCAGACCCATCCACGTGTGTTGAATGGGAATTATTGCACTCTATCTGAGGAGTTTTAAATGATCTTAAATCCATTACAGTCGGTAGGGTTATTTGGACGTTAGCTCGACTAGATAATCTAAGAGGGGAAGAAGGTGTGTAACAGGAATCACTGGAGGACGGGGAACCTAATTTCAGGCAGCTCACTGAGCGCTGCGACCAGTGAACAGTCAACAGTCACTTTCTGTTCACTTCCTGGTGCACGCGCTGGTGCACTGCTGGCCGGGTATTTCACAGAACTTCCTGTTGGGCGGGGGACGGGCTTCACGCTTCGGAGCCAGTAAGCATGAGCTACGTCGGAGAAAGCGCACAGAGATCTGGATTAGAAATGCCTCGCTAAGGCAGGCTGGAGTTAGCACCAACGTGACACTGATGTCCAGGAAGGGGCACGGCCAGGGAGGGGCACGGAGGGGAGGGGGAGTGGTCGGGTGAGGAGGGGAGTGAACAGGGTAATCCAGGAGGCGGAATAAAAATAGTTACATCAGGGGGAGGTCCAAAACACGAGATGTGTCGCAGTTAATTCCTTCCTCCTGTTAGAAAAACGAACTACACACGAACAGAGTGACACAGTCAACAGTCACTTTCTGTTCACTTCCTGGTGCGTGTGCTGGTGCGCTGCTGGCTGGGTATTTCACAGCACTTCCTGTTGGGAGGGGGGCGGGTTTCACGCGTCGGAGCCAGTAAGCATGAGTTCAGGGGGAGGTCCAAGACACAAAATGTGTCGCAGTGAATTCCTTCCTCCTGTTAGAAAAACGAACTCCACACGAACAGAGTGACACAGTCAACAGTCACTTTCTGTTCACCTCCTGGTGCACGCGCTGGTGCGCTGCTGGCCGTGTATTTCACAGCACTTCCTGTTGGGCGGGGGCGGGCTTCACGTGTCGTAGCCGGTAAGCATGAGATCAGGGGGAGAACCAAGACACGAGATGTGTCGCAGTGAATTCCTTCCTCCTGTTAGAAAAACGAACTCCACACGAACAGAGTGACACAGTCAACAGTCACTTTCTGTTCCCACTGTGGCATGGCTTGTTTCAATGGACATTAAAGGTAAAGTGATCATGATAAGTGTTATTACGCGGCTGGTCTGTCCTACTTTGGTGCAACCAGTCTTGATATATTTTCTTTTTTTTTTTAAACTTCTGTTTATTGGCAGGTGGTCAAGACAGGTACAGTACATTTATCGTGTATGTGAGAACAAAAGAGGAAACAGTATTACAGCATCCATATACATTGCTACCATGATAGCGGCAGGTTTACATTGCAGTGGGGCAGGCATACATCAGAAAAAGCAGATTCGTACTCCTATGGTGCGTGTCAGGAGGAGTTAAGTGGTGCCGGGGAGGGGGCTAATGTCTGTTCGGCACAGTCCTTGCTGTTGAGGTAGCTACGGAATTCAGTCCATACATTTGCAGGTCGGGATGGAGCTGGAAGGGTGCCGATGTACTCCTCCTCGCATGTTTGTACCCACGTAAGGGCGTTCAGCAACATGCCAAGGGTGGGGGGAGTGCGGCGCTTCCAGCATTGTAATATGCATCGTTTGGCAACCATAACACTGACATTCAAGAACCTCGACATTTTCGTCACATTTTCCCCCGTCCACATGCCAAATAGCAAGGCCAGCGGGTCCATCTCGACCGGGGCATCTATTATCTCAGTAAGCGCCTGTGTCACCTCCCTTCAGAACCTGCGCAGCGCTACACAGGACCAAAACATATGGGCGTGATCTGCTACGTTCGATTCGCATTTCGGGCATTTATGTGTCGAGCTAAGCGTAAATTTTGCCACTCTGTACGGGGTGTAGTAGAGTCTGTTGAGTAGCTTGTATTGGATGCAGCGGAACCTAGCACTGAGGGATACCTTTCGCGTGTGTGCACACATCTTTCCCCACATCACATCGGTAATCTCCGTTTCGAGCTCTCTGGCCCACAACTCCCGTGGCGCCGGAGAGGCATTCTCTATTTTTTCCATCTGCATTTTATACAGGGAGGATATTATGCCCCTACAGCCTGCGGAGTTCGCAATGTACTGGAGTTCAGGTGAGTCAGGAGGTTCCTCAGGAAAGGAGGGCCACATTGTCCGTACCGCTGCCCTCAGTCTATAATACTGTAATAGGTCGAGTGCGGAGCCGGAGTGCCCGGGGTGCAGTGTTAGAGGTGTAATGAATGAGCCTTCATGGTACAGGTCAGTCAGGGCGCGGTACCCCAGGCTCTCCCAACGCTGGGAGAGGTGTTGGTCATGTGTGGGGGTTAGGCCAGGGAATTGCCATAAGGGAAGCCACTTATAGTATGGGCGCCGTATTGGACTGGGGGAGAGTATATTGTTCCATGCCCTAATCGTGGATGCTACCGGGTCCCATGGGGCATCCGCTCGGTAACCATGGTGCAGTAGCAGGGTCATAATGTGGATGCCATCTCCCGCCATTCTTTCCAACCTGACATGTGGGGGCGGGTCGGGGTGTGTGTACCAATGGGTAGCATGCTGGGCCTGCGCTGCGTTCCAGTAGAAAGCTAAGTCGGGGGCAGTAAAGCCTCCCTTCTCGTACGGGAGGGTCATGTGTTGCCACTTCTTACGGACCGCCCCCGAGTGCCAAAGGAACTGGGCGAACGACGCATGGAGCTTCTTAAAATACTGCTTGCCGGGCCAAATCGGCACATTTACAAATATATAGAGTAGCTTGGGTACCGCGATCATTTTTATGAGGGAGAGTCTCCCAGCGAGGGACAGGGGGAGGTTGCGCCACCTGAGCATCTTGGTTTCAATGAGCAGCGCCGTTGCTTCATAGTTATCCGCCAGCAGGGAGACTCTCGCCCCTTGACACCTGAACCCCGAGATATTTAATCCCAGACGGGGACCAGCGCAGCGGGAACTCGCAGGTCGGCTGCTGGGTTGTCGTGGTGAGGGGGAAAATTTCGGATTTTGAGTAGTTAATAGTGAAGCCTGAATAGGTGCCTATTTTTGTTATGTCTCGAATGATAGGGTCCAGGTATGTGGAGGGTTGTCTGACGTAGAGGAGGACATCGTCCGCGTACAGCGAGATGATTTCCGGTGTGTCCAGCAGGCGGACGCCCTTGTTAGTGTGACGGTTCCTGACATGATCGGCCATAGGTTCGATGGCGAGTGCAAAGAGGATGGGGGAGAATGGGCAGCCTTGTCGGGTGCCCCTATGCAGCGCGAAGGGGGGAGAGGGGACGGAGTTGACTAGTACCCTTGCCGACGGGCCCGTGTATAACAGCTGTATGTAGGCGATCATGTTCGGCCCAATTCCCATTTTCTCCAAGACGGCCCACAAGTATTGCCACGAGACCATGTCGAACGCCTTTTGGGCGTCCAGTGTGACTGCCACAGCGTCCGCCTTCGGGTCAATTCTCGACATCACGTTGAATAAGCGCCGGATGTTGAGAGCTGTGGAGCGGCCCGGGACAAATCCACTCTGGTCGGCGTGGACCAAGTGGGGCATAAGTGGGAGGAATCTGTTGGCGATTACTTTGGCAAAGATCTTCATATCAGTATTGATGAGGGATAGGGGTCTGTAGGAGCCACATTCGTCTGGGGGTTTCCCTGATTTGGGGAGAACAGTGATTAGTGCTTCTCTTAGGGAGGGGGGGAGGGAGTGTAAGCGGAGTGATTCGGTCCAGACCTTGTGTAGTGGTGGCGCTAGTATGGCCACATGCTCCTGGTAAAACTCAGCAGTGAGTCCATCGGGGCCAGGGGCTTTGCCTTTGGGGAGATCTGAGATCACCTGGACTATCTCTTCTAGTGAGAACGGGGCGTCTAGGAGTTCCCTGGTATCCTGTGAGATCAGGGTCATAGGGATGGATTCCAACAGGTCGTCTAGGTCGCGGGTCGTGTGCTCTGGCTGGGGACCGTACAGGGTGGCATAAAAGTTGGCGAAAGTGTCAAGGATAGCCTGGTCTGCCCAATGTCTGGACCCATTATTATCGATAATGCTATCTATACGAGTCCCGCCTCTCTCGGCCCGGGCCAGCCTGGCCAGAGTTCTGCCAGGTCTGTCTCCCTCGCCATATCTGCGGGCGGCTGCGGGGCGGGTATGGTATCTCACTTCGCTGAGGGCATGTGTTTCAAATAGTTCCAATTCCGTCCTAATTTTCGCTAAGGTGGCAGGCACTGGCTCGGAAGCATAATCTCGCTCCAGTGTTTTGAGTTTAGATTCGGAGCGACTTAAGGCTTGTCTTATGGACTTGAGGACGCCCGCTTCTTTGGCAATGCACATTCCTCTGATGTAGACTTTGAAGGCCTCCCAGCGGGTTCCTGCGGACGTGTCGGGGGCCTTGTTGGTTTCGAAGAATAGGTTTATGTCAGCCAGTATTTCTGCTCTAAAAACGATGTCTGATAGGGCGTCAGACTTAAAACGCCAAGCGGGGCGGGCCCCTGCAGTGAAACCCAGCTGGATCTGGAGCAGCACGGGGGAATGATCGGAGAGTGTGCGCGCTAGAATCTTGACTTCGGATACCCTACCCATCCGACTGCTCGACAGGAGGAATAGGTCTATTCTTGAGGAGCTGTCGTGTACTGTGGAGTAAAAGGTGTAGTCCCTTTCCTGGGGGTGGAGTGTTCTCCACACATCATATAGTTTCAGTGAGCTCATGTGGGTCAGCAGCCGCTTGGCCGCTCGGGCTACCGGTCTCTTGGCCATGGTTGTCCTGTCTAGGGTTGTGTCGAGAATGAGATTCATGTCGCCCCCCCATACAATGGGAACCTCAACATATTTCATGAGAATGCCGTGCAGCGTGTCCATGAAGTCGGGAGAATCAATGTTGGGAGCGTACGAGTTCACCAGCAGGCATTCCTCGCCAGCCAATGAGCAGTGTAGGATCACAAACCTGCCCTCGGGATCAATATGGGATGTGTGAAGCGTGAATCTAATTGATTTGTGGATGAGAGTGAGGACGCCTCTGGACTGAGTGGAGTACTGGGTATAGTACCTGTTGGGGCCCCAGGACTGTGCAAGGTTTGAGGCCAGGAGTTTCTTGGCGTGAGTCTCCTGTAGCAGGAGTACCTTGACTCCGTGCCTTTGCGCATAGGCCGTAATTCTGCGAGATTTGGTGAAGTTGGTCAGCCCCCTTACATTCCATGTCAGTATTCTAATAGCCATGATAATGAGCTAAGGGACATCCCAGCTGTGTATTCTCATTTTGAGCCTGAAATGGAGCTCTGTGGTGCAGCAGGCCTGCCGCCCTGTCGCACCGGTCCCGACCGACCCGCCTTTTTTAGAACAGCAAACCCCAACTTTCCCACCCCCCACCCTCACTGCCCAGCGGTACCCAGCAGTGTATAAGCAACCACCCTGAAGCGAAACTGCGTGCCATCCCCAACTCGGCAACGCCTGGAAGGGAGCCCAACGGGGGCTCAAACACAACTTAACTGCCATCAACGGCCTTGCAGCTGCAGTGGGGGCTGCTGCTGCCGTCAAGCACACCCATAATGGAGCTTTGAGTGAATGTCAGCTTATATATTCTTACCAGCATCATTAAACAATTTGAGTGGAGGTTACAGATAGCGGATAATCACAGTTTTCAGTATAGCAAGGACGACGTGGAGTCTATCGTGGATCTGTGGGCTGCGGTGCGGCCCGACCCTGGGGTAGTGACCTGTGTTGGTCGTGGAAGCATGTAGTAGCCACAGCAGGGCCTCGTCTACCACCCAGGGTCAGGGAAGGAGCCCAGAATTTACAGCGTCAGTCGCCATCCATCTGTTCCTCAGGCGGGTCCACCAGGGGGACCTGTGCCTCGATGAACTTGACGGCCTCGTCAGGGACCGTGAAGAAATAGCTCTTATTGCGGTGGATGAATTTCAGGCATGCCGGGAAGAGCATAGAGTATTCGACTTTTCTGTCTCTCAACATCTTCTTGACCCCGCTGAACCGGCGTCGCTCCATCTGAACTCCCACCGAAAAATCAGGGAAAATTCTGATGACTTGGGATTCCAACCGCAGTTCACCCCTTTCTCTGGCCAAGCGGAGGATGTGGTCCCTGTCTTTATAGCTGAGTAGTTTAGCGATGATGGGCCTGGGGAAGTCACCGGGCCTGGGGCGGGGTGCTAGAGAGCGGTGTGCTCTTTCAACAGTGAAGAACGGGGAGAGCTCAGGGTTGCCCAGGAGGTCTTTGATGAGCTGCTCAACCGCGGTCTCCATGCGGCCCTTGAGTGCGGATTCGGGAACCCCCACTATTCGGATGTTGTTTCGCCGTGATCTCGATTCGAGGTCGTCGTTCTTGGCCTTGACCTGTCTCATGTCGCGGACGAGCTCTGAGACCGTGGTCTGGAGGGTGTGGATGTGGTCCTCGTTGGTCCCTATCCGCTGTTCTGTTTCCGTGAGCCTGGACCCATGTTGGTCAATTTGGGCGCGTAGGGAGGCGACATTAGCATTAATATCGTCTAGCTTTTCATGGAAGGAAGCAAAGTTTTTGGCCATGGACTCCATCATGATAGTGAGGTCAGGTTGTGGGGGGTCCGGGAGTGCTTCGCCATCCTCCTGCGCCGCGGAGGGGGACGCCTGGTCAGCCCTATGGGCTGGTTTGGTGAATTTGTCCATAGCACCCGTTTTGTTGGCGCCCCGCGCCCTGCTGGACATTGTTGTGGCGGGGGTCTCCAGCGGCTCCGGCCGGGTTGAAGATGGGCAACGGTCGTGGAGTCGGCGGATGAGGCAAGGGCAGGACTGTAGGCTCAGGGGGCCACCCGTGCGTCCGTTGGATGGGGGGGGGCGACAGAGTGGCCACCGAGGTGGTGTGGGTTGGTAAGGGGGAGTGCGTGGTCACGGGCGGTGAAGTTCCGGCAGGAGGGCAGAGGCCCCGATCATCCCGGGAGCCCAAGGGCCCCGCGTATCTTATGCAGCTGCCAGGCGCCAGGCCAGACCCAGAGCTCAAAGCGGAGATGGCAGGTGGGGCCCGGGCCCAGTAGTAAGTGAGGGAGACCCCCCAGCGGGGTTGGCTATGGTCCCCTCCTGGAGGGGTCGGGGAGGACAGCACCCACCTCAAGGCCACCGGGAATGCTGCGTCCGGCGTCGGCCCGCAGCTGCAGCAGTGTTCTAAGGCGATCCGCGTGGCAGGCTCGGGGAGGGGGGCCCAGCAGCGGTGTCCCAAGGATGTAGCTCGCAGCCCCCTCAGCTGCCAGCGCCCGGCTCCCTCTCCAGCCCCCGGAGGCAGCGGGTCGGTGCCCTGTCTGGCGCGGGGCCCAGCGGGCGTCGCAATTCACAGCCGTGCGGAGCCCCGCGCGGCCGAGGCGGGGCCGGTCTCCCCCGCGGAGGCCTCTCCTCGGCGGCGGCAGCAGGCAGTGGCGCGGTAGGAGCAGGAGCCACAGCCCCTCCCGATCTTGTGTAGTCAGGTCGACCTCTCTCTCCAGCCCCCGGAGGCAGCGGGTCGGCGCTCCGCCCGGCGCGGGGGCCAGCGGCCGCCGCAAGCCCCGGCCGTGCGGATCTCCCTCGCAGAGGCCTCTCCTCGGCGGCGGCAGCAGGCAGTGGCGCGGGAGGAGCGGGAACCACAGCCCCTCCCGATCCCGTGCAGTGAAGTCGGCCTCGTGGGCAGCGGGCTCGCAATCCGCGGCGTGGGGGCCCGCGGCGTCTCTGTTTTTCTCCGGCGGTGATCGGTCCGCGGTGGATCCGGGAGGCCCCGGACGGCCTCAGGCTGCAAAAGGTCGGGTCCCGGGCTCCGTTTCGCCTCGGAGTCGCAGGAGCGTATAGCTGGCAGCGCCGCTAGTCGAATCGCTAGCTTTTCGTGTAGCAGCGGACCGGATTCGTGCTGGTGCAGCAAGGATTGGGTGTGCTGTGACGGAGCTCCGGGACTAAGCGGCCATCTTGCTTGGCTGCTCAACAGCGCCCCCCTGTCTTGATATATTTTCTGACATGGCATTGCATTTTTTACTAGTACAGTATGATGAGTGGTCTTAAAAGTAAGCAGGAGTATGTTCTTATGTGAGCATACTGGCATGTATTGGCAGAGCCAGCACGGGCATGTTTGTTTTATAGTTTCACTACTGCCATTATGCACAGAGCAAACATGAGTGTGTTCTGCCTCATGAAAATGCACTGGAAAATGCTCCTGTGCACTGTTGGTGATTTGTATCTGTTGGATTTTTTCATGAGATATCCTACAAAAACTATTGCAAACTGTGTGGCTCTTTACACAATTATTCAAAACAATTTGCTGTAAAATGCACTATTTAATCAATTATTTAAAAATGTTCCCATGGGGAGAACAACACTAATCGCCCCTCGGTTGGTACAGGCTCTCTCACTACGCTAGTTCACTCCCGCATATTTGTGGGAAACATTGTGCACCCCTTCAATTAAACAATTCAACAGCTGCAATGTTGAGAAATGATTTTACTGCCCCTGGATATGATATGATATTTATAACCCGCTTAACACCCAGAGGTTTCTAAGCGTGGACTCGGGATCGAACCTGTGGTGATTCATGTCGTCTTGCTTCCAAGGTGAGCACGTTGCCCCTAAGCTATCCTCCCGAGACCCCCTTCAAATACATAGCAGAAGAAAACCCGATGGCAAGTGTTCAATGCTGTGCTATTATAAAAGTAACAGTGCTGCTGTGAAGTACCATACTGTATTAGTCAGTCTTTGGAAGTCTTCCTGCATAGACGTACAGCAAGTCATGTTAAAGGATGTCTTCTCAGCTGAGAAAGCCGTATTCTCCTATTGCAAGTAAAGCAACCCTTCTGAGAACTGCAATCCTATTAAGGGAGCAGAATTAGCTCTTCTTTGTTTGAGAAGTGCTCATTTTGCTCCATTCATATGGTTGCAGTTCTTCTGAGAAATGCATACAATGTGACCTGCCCAGGAGGGGAGTCAGCCTTGAGACTCATATATAAACTAAAGTACCTTTCCAAGTGAGGTAAAGAAGCCCTTTCAAGAAGAATGAGTCCTGTCCCATTAAAAGAATCCTTATTTAATATTGGTGTTTTTCCTCTGAATGTATTGCAGCCCTTTTGAGAAGTGCGAGATTAATCCAGCTCTCCTGTGAATACAGCTTGTGATCATTCGAGTGCACATATGTGTTTTCATCAGGCACATAAACCAATTGATCTAAATCAACAGTATTCGAAACTGGAACTATAAGCTTAAACATTCATCTTGGAATTAGTGTATTAAGCAGCTGAACTTTATTTTGAAGCAGGCTGGTGGCTCCTTTGGAAGGGCTATGAGGCTGTGTCAATCAAGACAACGTTTATCTGACATATTTGCACAATCACTCCACACAAAGCCCCATCCCACACACCTACATCTTCCACCACTCACCAAATTTACACCCATACAAACACACACACACACACACATTGGGTCTGATTACAGGTTTGCCGATATCCCGTCAGTAATTCCGGTGGGATACCAGAATATTGCCCCTACCGTTTCCACTGCTTGATAGCCCGGTATTACTGGGATATTCCAGGCGGTAGAAACACTGGTAAATGGACTCCATCGAGGGGATTGTCTCAATTACCAGTACCGGTAATACTGGTGCCGGTAATTGCTGCATTTTTTTGCCGGTGGGGGCCTGATTAACCAGCAGGTCAGGCCTGGAGGTATATCCATGGCCCACACGGGCAAACTCGTATGGAAAAAATACCAGTGCCTAATTTACCGGCAATTATACTGACGTTTGTCCTGTAGTGTGAAACTCATAATGAGTACCAGTTGTCTTGATACCCAAGGAATACCTGTGTCTGTGAATTACCCGTGCACATTTACAATATGGACACACACAACTAAAGACTCAAAATAAACTGTGACAAAACAAAGTAATTAACCTTTGGGCAGGAGGAAATTACAGGGAGACTCCTGAGACACAGCCTGTGCCCCTTTGAGCACCCCCAGAGCCATAGGTCGCAGGGGAGCAAAGAAAGGAACCCCTCATAGAAAGGCAGCAGCCTCATGCTCCGTTTAGCCAAACCCAATCCCGTTCAGCCAAACCCAATCCAACAACATAGGAAGGAAGGAAGCCATCCCCTTTAAGTCAACACAGCTTAAATTTTTCAAAGATCCAGACAAGCAAGTAAATACATGTTTTCCTTTGGCACCAATGCCAAAGGAAACATTAACCATTATGAGTCGATCCTTTAGGGACAACAGAAGGCTAACGTCTACACACTGACATGCAGACAATGGGAGATTGCCTCGTGTTGTAAGTGGGTGAAGGAAAATAAATTGAGCTAATTCTCCAACTCTGGCGAAAGGTACGTGATTTGCAAAGTTGCGACTCTACCATGACAAGGAGAGTGAACATTTATCAACGGGTTTCCTAAGCTTGCAAGGGGGTTTTTCTAATGCTTAATCCACATGCTGGAAACGTAGAGGGACTCAGACTGAATCAGGGAGTGGCAACAGGTTTTCGAGAGGGGGAGAGGAGAGCATTTATATGTATGGACCAGTTGTGCAGTTCAAAATGGCGAAAGGCCAAAAATAAGTTTAAGCCAACCTCCTTTTAGCCCACCTGACCATTAGCATATGGCCCAACTAGAGAGCAGCCCAATCCACAAAGCCCAAATGCAACCAATGTCTCTGTGCAACACCAAAGGGTCAAGAGATTAGAAATTAGAAGGCAGCCTGCCCAGTCAGCTCGTGTCAATCATTGGGAGAGCTGACACAAGGAGGTAAGCAGAGCCTGAAAGACCCCCATCCTGGGCAGCCCTAGGGAAGAACACAGGGTGGCAAAGACCAGGATGGAGACAAATGAAAGGTTAAGATCATGGCAAAGCAAAATGGAAGAGAGCCTAAAGATGTTAAAGAGGTTACGTGAGAGGGAAAAGTCAGTCTGCAGGAACCAGAACAGGATGGGATAGGAGAGGAAACAAAAGGGCAGACCGTGATGTGTTTTGAGTGGCTGATCAAGAAGGAAGAACATTTGTTCAATATGTAGACTTTGCCACTGGTGACTGTATCAATGCCTTTAAAACCTGTGCATATAGTCCCAGAAATAAAGCAAAGGATGTGGCATTATAGTTTATAGAAAAGATTTTGTTCCAAACAGAAACGAAGGGGAGTCTCTGCACAAAGCCTGGGGGGAATCAGGACGTGCTAGGTTCCAGGATCCAGTGTCATGCATCACCAGGGGAAGAAAGCAATAAGGTCTGTGAGGGTGTTAGGGAAGAGGGAGGTTGTTTTGTTTTTAAGTATGGAGTGGGGTTGTTTTTAATCAATGCCATGAGAGTTTGCCTGAGGTCAATAAATAGGGTTTTTATATCAATCAGAAGTTGATCAAAGACAGGAGCATTTACTTTCGTCAAAGAGATGGGAAAGAAGATATCAATTGGAGTCTGAGAAGGATTCAGACAATAAGGAGTGATTCTGTGAGATCAGGCTTATTGGGATGAGAAAGAAATGGGTTAATGGAAAAGTAGATGAGGATGTGGAAAAATAGCTTCACATTTAGTTCGGATGACGGGTTGGGTGATAAGGGTTTTTATGTTGCAAATTAATGTGTCACAAAGGTCTTTATATAGGTGGCTTGAAGAGTGAGTGGTAGCAGGCGGTGTGGGCCACATCTGAATACACTGGAACAATTCCTTGGGTCTGTTATACACTAGGAGAATTGTTTAATAGCACATCAGGATCTGGCAACAATTTACAACATTTTGCTCATAGACAGCTGAGTCAGTGCTTATGGTCTTTGAGGTTTGGGTGAAAGAAGGAAGGGTTGTATTTTCTTTAAGCTGTTGAGCAGAGAAAGACAGTTATTCTATGCCCTTTGTTAAGAGGTTTTTTTTAATGGGTTTGATAGCATCTCTGAAAGAGGTGGGGAAGTGGGCAAGGGGAGCAATATTGCTGCAAATGGCATGTTGCAACGTATTTCAGAAATGTTTCTTATTAGATCAAAAGAGAAAGGGAAGGGGTTTAGGAGTGTCAGACTCAGTGTTAAGAATATCGGCAGTGCCCAAGATACTCTCTTCTTCTTCCCCCTCCTCACCTGTGCAACAGTGGTCACTGTCCTCTGGGCTGATGGACCTCCGTGATCTGTAGTCCTTCTCCCTCTTTGTAGGGCGTACGTGTCTCACACGAGAGGAAGCCACAGTGAAGGCCAAATGAAAGCACCCCACTGTGACCCCTTTCCCGGGAGGGACAATGAGGGAAAAAAGCCGTGTGCAGCAGAAAAAACCCCTGCTGATGGCACCGGAATCCTCCTGGAAACTGGGCTCCTCATGAAGGGGACGAGCGGTGTAAAGCGCCAAAATAGAATGCAGGGCAAAGGGAAAGGGAGCCACTAAGTAAACAGTTAGTCAAGCAAGGGAAGAGGGGAAATAGAGAAATCAGCCAGGAAGCCGGAGGAGGACACTGCGGAAAGAGGAGAAGGAAGGCGGGAAGCTGGTGAAAGGCAGGCAGCAGCAGGAAAAAACAAAAAGGTAAGCACCAACTGAGATGGCGAGAGCTAGAAGAAAAGAAAAGTAAACACAGCGTTATGCAACAGCGGCAGCGAAGAGTGGCTGACCGAGAAGGTTGCAACGTGAAACGCTGCAGAGGGGGCACGGCTAAGAAGAGCTGCGTAAGTCCGGGGGGAAAAGACTAGACCGCGCGAACGTACGCTGCAGTGTATGTGAAGCGCTTCCTAGCGTTAAACCGGAACCTTGGCCACACACGCCAGGATGGAATGCGGCGCATGACAAGGATGCTGAGAGTCAATAGAGAAAGCAATAAGAACATGCTCTGTTTTTTCTAAGGAGTATAGAATTGAAGGGAGAGAGTGGAATTGATGCTCATAGAGGATATTTAGACACAGCAATGTCTTTCATCATGCGAGGGTGCTGAGGGCAACAGGTTAGGGTCAAGGGATAAAAGCATGTGCAGGAGGGCACTTCATGGGGAGCAAGGATTTGTCTGTTATAGTGTTATGTTTCTCAAGAGGATAATGTTGATACAATGGGGAGAGGAGAGAAGCAGAGATGGGGAGCTGATGGAAACAGATGTAGTAGATGAGTGAAGGAATAACAGAAGGAATTGAGGAGGTAGTGGAGAAAGGTGGAGAGGAGGGGTGAAGGCACAACAGAAGGGAGAAGTAGAAGTGGTGCTGGAGGCATAGTGGAGGAGAAGGCAAATACCATGGAACTTAAAGAGTTCATGAAGTCTTTAGTCACCTAAACCACACAGTTAAACACGATAAATATCAGAGGATATCTCAGGTTTGTCATATCAACTGGTTAAAGACTTGGAAGGGCCATGGTGAACTGAAACAGATGGTGGAAACTGAAACCTTTTTAGAGAACTTTGAAACTCTGGAGAAGAGGGTCATGGCAGAAATCAGACCACAACTGATAGAAGACTTACAAGACTACCAACATTATTTGCAGGATGTCTATGTGGACAAAATATGAGGTGCATTTGAGTTTGTCCAGCAAATTGAAACCCTAACATGTAAGACTGTGCACCTTCATCTATACAGACTGCCAGTGGCCAGGAGTAAGGCAGACCAAGAAGAAGTCACAAGATGCTGCAGTTGGGAGTGATAGAACCATCTCCAAGTTATTGGTCATCACCCATGGTATTGGTAGGCAAGCCAGATGGGCTCTGAAGGTTTTGTATTAACTTTAGAAGGGCGCAAAAAAACATTCTGATTTGATGCATAGCCCATGCCCAGGATCGAGAAAATTAAAAAAGGAATAGTGTAGACCAAACACATCTGCACTCTAGCCATTAGCAAGGTTTACTGGAAAATTCCCTTGGCACCCGAGGACCAAGAGAAGATGGCATTCTTCACTCCATGGGACTATTTCATTATATAGTGCTGGCCTTCGGCCTCCATGCTGAACCAGCGACATTCCAGAGAGTTACAGTTTTTGCATCAAAACCCCACCAATGATATGCAGGAACATACTTAGATGATATACTCATCTGTAGTTGGTCCTGGTTGGAACACACAAGGCACCTTTACCTGGTGACCCAAAGCCTGAGAAAGACAGGCATGAAGACTGCTCTAGCCAGTGGTCGAAGCGTACGAAAAGAAGTAGTGGAACTATGTTCCCTGCTGGCCTTCACCCACTCCCCACAAACCCCATCATCATGTCCCCTCCCACACACAATACACACCACCAAACACTTAAACACTTAAACCTGCTGTTTAAAGGAACGCTCAGTGCAGTGCACTGAAAGGGCAAGTTTCAACTGCTTCCTAAACTTTTATTTTAAAACGAAACCATTCCGGAACGGTTTCTATTTATAATAAAAGTATAGGAGCTGTAAAAGGTAATTTTAAAAAGTAGAGGAGTACCGCTCTCGACCGCTCCCGCTCACTTCGACCACTGGCTCTAGCAAATTCCCTTCTGGCTTTGGATTCTGTCAAGTATCTGGGATTTAAAGTAGGCAAAGGAACTGTCCAAGCTCAGGCAGCTAAGATGGACGTGATACAGAAAATTCCCACTCTGCAAAACAAAAAGGACCTTCAAGCCTGCGTGGAAATGTGTCATACTAAAAATGATTTATTCCAAATTGGTTGACATTGGCTAATCCTCTTACTGGTCAACTGAAAGGAGGCTTTTAGGTAATTGGTAAGTCACTGTGCCATCTGTCACTCTTAATGAGGTCTCAAGTTTAATGGCCATTTTTTTTTACAAATGGAAGTTTCAAAAGTAAGATTCCAAACAGTTATTTCCCAAATTAGAAACAGTATTGAGCAACCCATACTCTTTATCAACACAAAGTTACACCCAAGGGAAAAACACTATGCTACGTAAGAGTTCGAATACTTAGCACTCAAGTGGGACATTGTTCAGCTAATGTATTACCTAACTGACAACATGTTTAGATGGGCTTCAGACCATGCCCCTCCGACATGCTAGTATGCACAAATGACAACAACATTAGGGTCATTCTGTGATTTCCCACTGTCCAAACATTCACTTTACAGTGATTTCCAGACAAGATCATCTCCATAAAAATGCAAATTATCTAAACTGCTATCTCATAGGAACCCTGAAAAAAAGAGTTAGAAGGAAAGAGCGATATGTGATGAAGTCCACAATCTGACACTTCAGGTTTCTGGAGATGATTCTTCCAAGGGAAATGGTTGTTGCCTACCTGCACTGTAATGCGGGGTCTAGTGTGGTGTATGGAGGGTCCCTGGCTACCTGCTCAATGATATATTTGAGGAACAGGGATTCATCACATGATGGCACTAGGTGCTACTATTATTATAAGGGACTTGTTTGGGAAATCAAGGAGTACAATTACACTCCCTTCCCACAGCCCTTACTTGGAAGACAGGTATTATACAGTTTGGAGTATGTGATAGTCAGCTTTACCTGGAGTTTCATAGCAGCAGTGGAGACTTGGAAATAAGCTGTAGAAGTGTGGCTGGCTACCAACATTGCTCATGGGGCCTTAGTGCCGCCACTCATGACACACCCTAAACTCATTCCAAGATGGTGGGCAGTATTATTGAAGCCTCGCTCAGTGGGTCATGCAGGGGCAATTTTCTACATGAAAAACACCTGAACAATAACATGCATTTGCATTTAACCAATCACCCTCACTGACGAAGAATGTCTCACAGGTGCATATCATTAATGGAAGTATGGCCACAGGGGAAGGATTACATGGGTAGAAAGGAAAGCTCAGGGTAAGCAGAGATGTGGGGGTTTTGGAGACTGGCATGAGAGCAGCTGGAGTGAATTGGTAAGTGGACTGCAGTGTGGAAGATGGCGGTAGGAGATGGGGTGGAGAAAAGGTGAGAAGGTGGAGAGAGATAGATGTTTTGTAGGAGAAAATGAGAAAAGAAGGAGATGATGGACAGAGCTGTAGGCGAAGAGTGTAGTAACAACAGAGGAGAGAAGAAGGAGGTGATGGACAGTGGGTAATGGAGGAGAGCTGAAAGATTGGTAGCACAGTGGAAGAAGAGAGAAACATGCAACCTGGCAGCCAGAGAAGAGAGGAGCTTAAATGGTAAACTCAGTGTCCAAAATGAGAAACCCGGGACATGTGTTAATGTTAATGTTAAAGGATATTTGTACCGCGCACTATCACCACCGGAGTGGTCCCCTGGCGCTCTGGCGGCTCTGAAAAGGGAGAAAGGGGGGGTTAGTTAGTGGGAATAAGCTGGAAAAGTGCAAGAGAGCAGTGATCTGCTATTGGCAACCTCAGCCCGGTGGGTCCGTTGGCTGGGCTTGGGGTGTTTTACGGTTTGTAGTCGTCGTGCGCTGTTGTGCAAGTCTATGTGTGGTTTGTTTTGTTGTTGCAATGTAGTTAAGTTTGTGCGGATTGCTGTATTTAGGCTTGTGGTTGTGTTAGTTTGAGAGGTGTATGCGTAGGGCTGAAGTTGTTAGTGCATTTTTTAGTTGGCATTGCTGTCCCTGCAATTGTGTCAAGGTGTGAAGCCCGCTATCATTCGCTATTCCATCCAGGTGTGTCATTTCTCATCCCTCACAGTTTCATTCAAGTGTAGCACATGCTAACATTCACAACCCCGTCTAGAAGTGACCGAAGCTAGAATTAAGGATGACATCTAAGTGTGGCACATGCTAACATTCATAATCCTGTCTAGATGCGATGAGGACTAAAGTTAAGGATGACATATAAATACGGCACATGCTAACATTCATAATCAAACTTGATGCAATGAGGGCTAAAGTTAAGGATGACATCTAAGTGTGGCACATGCTAACATTCATATTCTATCTAGATGTGACAAGGGCTAAAGTTAAGGATGAAATCTAAGTGTGGCACATGCTAACATTCACATTTCTATGTGAGGTGACAGAAGCTAAAGTTAGGATGACATCTAAGTGTGGCACATGCTAACATTCACATTTCTATCTAGAGGTGACAGAAGCTAAAGTTAGGATGACATCAAAATGTTCGACACATGCTAACATTCATACTCTATCTAGATGCGATGAGGGCCAAAGTTAAGGATGAAATCAAAGTGTGGCACATGCTAACATTCATGGAGAGAGAAGCCTCTGGTGAGGCATCAAGGAGGTTGAGAAGGAGGATAGAAGGAAAGAGGAGAGGCTCTAGCAAATAACCTGCATAAGACAAGCAAGTTACAAGGCATCAATAATGAGACTGTGGGTTAGTAGGCAGTAGCGCCAGAGACATGAGGCAGGGAGGCGGAGGGTCCCTAAACCAAGAAAGAGCCAGTGGGAGGTCAAAGGTGGGCCGCGTCTGCTGGACATGCTCAACCATATTGACTGAAACTTACACAGTGCTTTTAGACCTTTTCTCCTTTGGATCCAGCTAGAGGGAAAAGAATACGTCTGCTTTGTACTCATCCAATGAAACCATCAACACAGAGCACCAGAGTTCTGCCAGATGCCTGGCATCAGAGACTCAAGAAGCATTGCGAGCTTTCTCAGAGGCTGCCTGAACCAAGACTACTTTGCTATTCTTGCCTCGGATATATCCTGGGTAAATTGTGTTTATTCACCCCTTTTCAGCTGGCAACTTTGTTGGTAAAGTCCTTGATAGATCTTGTTGAGAGTACCTTTCCGGCTGATGCCCCTTTCCAGGGTCGGACTGGGGCATAGAATTGTCTCAGGCGCATAGTTTCAAATGTCAGTTAATTGCTCTTGTGACAGACTGTTTGAATAGTACTCAAGGGGGAATTTTTTTGATAATATGTTATGCAAATTGGGCAATTTAAAGAATATTTATTCAGCAACAACTACCAGCCGCATAGTGAAGTAACTCGACAAACTGGCCCACATTGGCAAAAAAGTGGCTCACTTTGACCAAAAAAACTTGCCAAACACTAGCATGTTGTGTTTTATTTTATGTATTTATTTATTGTTATTGTGCTACAGTTTGTTACTACTTTTCACAAATCAAACTCCTAACAAAGCCACAAACATGGTCATATAGAAGAAAGAAAAGACACACCATCCACAATTAGAATCATAATTCTTAAAACCTAAAGTTAACACTTAAAAACAGAACAACCATAGGGAACAGAGAGCAGCTCATGATAAAATGTTTAGAACAATATTGATCTTTCTCCAGAGTAGAGTGAAGTATATGAAGCATGCTTCATGTCCTCCGCTCATGTAAAGATCCCAAATCACTTCCATTGTGAGGCACTCACCCAGGCCTGCTGCTAGAAGTGCCTGACACCTCATAGTCTGTACTGACTCATACTGGACCAGCAAATGCCTCACAGTTTCCGGAATGTCCCCATCACACAAACATCACTTCCTGTCTTCTCTTGGGGTCTGCTTCCAGGCCCCCTCAATTTCCAGGGTCCAAACCGTATTAAACTTTAATTTCAGGTAGTCCCAGACCAATGCATTCCCAATTAAGAGGGTAATTCATAGAATTTAGCGCACAAGTGGCACACGCGGCTGGCGCACAGTGTGCGCGTGCGAATCTCTGCACCAGCCGCGTGCGCCAAAATCCATTTCCGTGCACAGTGTATTCATGGATTTTAGCTACCAAAACCAGCCGTGGCGCAAAGTGGCGCAGCGACCCTGCAGCAGCTCCAGTTACGCACCCAAGAATGTCCCTCGTACAGGGAAAAGCCATCAAAATCCCCAATCTAGCGCAAAGGGCTGCGCTAACCCTGTACCAGTATACATGGCCGCCACACAGCACACGGCAAGCGGAGAACGTGTATTACTGGGGTTCGCGGGAAGTTTCACACGCAATTGGCCCTGTGCGAGTGGGGTACGTGTCTTACTGGGGTTCGCGGGAAGTTTCACACGCGAAAGGGCTTGTGCGAGTGGGGTACGTGTATTAATGGGGTGTGCGGGAAGTTTTACACGCGATTGGCCCTGTGCGAGTGGGGTACGTGCATTACTGGGATTCGCAGGAAGTTTCACACGCGATTGGCCCTGTGCGAGTGGGGTACGTGTATTACTGGGGTTCGCAGCAAGTTTCACATGCGAAAGGGCCTGTGCGAGTGGGGTACATGTATTGCTGGGGTTCGCGGGAAGTTTCAGATGCGAAAGGGCCTGTGCGAGTGGGGTACATGTATTACTGGGGTTTGCGTGAAGTCACACACTCGATTTGAGCAGGGTACGTGTATTTCGGGGGTGCACGGGAAGTTTCACACGCGATTGACCCTGTGCGAGCAGGGCACGTGTATAACTGGGGTTTGCGTGAAGTCACACATGCGATTTGAGCAGGGTACGTGTATTTCGGGGGTGCGCCGGAAGATTCACACGCGATTGGCCCTGTGCGAGCGGGGTACGTGTATAACTGGGGTTCGCGTGATGTCTCACACGTGATTGGATCCGGGTACGTGTATTTCGGGGGGTGCGCGGGAAGTTTCACACGCGATTGGCCCTGTGCGAGCGGGGTATGTGTATAACTGGGGTTTGCGTGAAGTCTCACATGCGATTTGAGCAGGGTACGTGTATTTTGGGGGTGCGCGGGGAGTCCTACACGTGAATTGGCAGTGTGGGTCCTCCCAGGTGTTCCCTCTACACCCTCCACGGCCCCTGCAGGCAGCCCACACCACAGGGGACTACCCTGCACCCCTGGTCATGTCCCGCAGGCAGCCCATCCACCATGGGCATGCCCCCCAGCCAAGCCACATGTCAGCTTGCACTACTGATCACCAACTGATGTCCCCCAGCACCCCCACCCCCCAGCAGTGCGGGGCACCTGCCAGCAGGCCCCCACTCATGTTCCCCTGCACCCCCACCCCCCAGCAGTGCAGGGCACCTGCCAGCAGGCCCCCACTCATGTTCCCCTGCACCCCACCCCCCAGCAGTGCAGGGCACCTGCCAGCAAGCCCCCACTCATGTCCCACTCATGTCCCCCTGCACCCCCACCCCCCAGCAGTGCACGGCACCTGCCAGCAGGCCCCCACTCATGTCCCACTCATGTCCCCCTGCGCCCCCACCCTCCCAGCAGTGCAGGGCACCTCCCAGCAGGCCCCCACTCATGTCCCACTCATGTGTCACCCTGCCCCCACGTCATGACAATCCTCAATCATGTCCCTTATGGCCAGCCTCCCCAGCCCAAAGACCCAACCAAGTATTGCATCCACCCACATAGAAAAGCCAATTACATGATACAACCCCAAAGGCAAGTATGTAAATGAACACATGTCCATCACACACACACAATGGGTGCAAGTGAATGTGAAAACCCATATCATGACATGCATGAAACCATTGAGATAATACCACACATGGAAGTATGAAGAAAAAAATGTATTAAACACAACATGAATGTAATTAAAAGAAAACACACAACAATGGGAATAATTAAAGAAATGCTGCATGTCCGTGAAAGAATAAAAAACAAGAAATCATAATCCAAAGAAATCCAAAAGAAATGGTGTCCAAAGTCACAGTCCAACAAAGCAAATCCAAGGGAAAAAAGAAAGTGAAATCCATTGCTCCATGGTGAAAATAAAAAAAATTAGAATAATCCAATGGTGAACTATGTACAAATGAACAATCCAGGGTCCATGAGCCCAACTGATGAAATGAAACCTACCAAAAATACTACCTAATAAAAAACTATATACAAAAACGTGGTGCATTGTCCAAGCGCAACCAAAATAAAAAAAAAAGGAAAGGAAACCTAACACTATCTAACTATATACAATGGCGGCGGGCAAGTCCTGCGGCTCACTCTGTGGTGTCCCGGGCCAGGGCATCATCGAACTCCATGTCGATGTCTCAGAGGCAGGCCTCTGCCCTGGCACTGAGGTCTCGCAGGGAGGCACTCATGGCCTGTTCCAACTCCCTGCGAGTCGCCTCGAGGCACTCTGCCCGCCTCAACGCCCGACGCATGGAGAACTCTGCCCTGACCATGGTGAGCCGCGCCTCTTCCACCCGCAGCCGCTCCGCACCTATACGCTGACCCAACCGCAGCCACACGGAAGACACATCCATTCCAGGGTCCTCCTGCCCTCTGGCCGATGCCTGCCCCCCTGATGTCGATGGCCCCGAGCCATCATTGCTCCCACCTGCTGCTGCTGCTACTGCTGCTGCTGTCCAAGTGCCCTGTCCGATGATGCCTGCACATCCTCTATCAGCTGGTCTCCAGTTGTGGTGTCCACCCCTGCTGGACCGCTGACTCCCGACTGTGGCAGGGATGGGATCTCCACCAAGCTGGCTGTGTTGGTCAGGCCAGGTCCACAGGGGGCCCTGGTGGAATCTGGGCCAGAAGACGGCAGGGAGAACGACTGGTGCATAGTCTCCACAGAGGAGGAGAGGTCCACCAGAGTGCGCGTCACATGTAGGAACCCCACAACCAGGGCCCCTCCCAACAGTGCCACATCGCGACGCTGCTCTTCGTGATGGCGTGCGTTCTCTGCACAGGAAGAACGCACGTCATCACGAATGTCACGTGTGCGCAACGCGACAACAATCAGGACAGAGCCCATACGTTCATGGGACCCCTCGTCCGCAGGTAGTGGAGAGGCAGATGACATGGCACTCTCCCCTACCTGCGGTCGGGCCTGGGACGGGGCCTCCCTGCTGGTGTATGGTGGTGCAGTCACAGGGTCAAAGACAGGGACATGCACAGGCCCCTCCGCGGTGACCTGAGCTGCCTCCTGACCATGGCCCTGGACTGCACCACTTGCACCAGTGGTACTACCCCCACCAGGCCCCATGTGCGGCTCAGTAGCGGGCTCCTCCTCCTCTGTGGAGACCAGCAACCTGGATGTCTCTGTACCGTCTTCCACCATTGCAAGCCTCTGTGGGGCCGTAGTGGCAGACGCGGCACCAGCCCCCTCACTCCCAGATGATGGCAAGTCCTGGGAGGGTGGCTGGGCCTTGCGTCGCCCCCCAGTGGAGGCACCCCCGCCGCTTGGCTACACAGCGCCGTCTCCCCCCTCTTCTTCATTTGACGCTGCATAGAGGGAGACATAGAACACAAGCATCAGGGTACAGTACAATATTCCCCTAGACAGGAAGCAATAACACATGAGTGGCAGTGTCTAACGTCACTTCCATCCTGTCCTTCCACAACACATGGGTGAATGCACGCAACACACATGCATAAAGAGGCATGGCGCCTGCAATCAACATCAGCATCCATGTACAAGGGCCTCTATTAATCAAAATGTTGCCTCAATCTCACATGCATCCTGGCTCACACTGATCCCATGCACACACACATCACCGGAGGGTCATGCATCATGCCTTGTACACCACAGACACAGTGGATAGACACAGTGCATACAACGGTGACCGCACTGCATGAGTGAATCTACACATCATCATGGACATGTGTCATGAATCCATGGTGTATCGAAGTCACAGACACACTTCTCAGACACACACACATGTGCACCATACATGTACATGACAGCAGCACCCATCCCTCACACCCCCACCATGTGCAAGAACAGACACTGGCATGCTTTCATGTGTGCATTTGCCATGCAGCTCTCCATGTAGCATTGGAACTCATGCACCAACCATGTGGTTCGCACATTACTGGTCTCACATGCATGACCATGATGTCCCTGCACACACACATCCATACATGGCCCATGTCACACATACATGCAAGTATCAGACTACCAGCACACTGCAACATGCCCTGTCTCGCACACCAATGCTTGGCCACTTACCGCTCAACTCCAGATGGGTCTTCCTCTGGAGGATCTGGGCGTGGAGCGCTGGGCATACGTGTTCCAGGACCCTCATCTGGATGTCACTCATGCTGACCCGGCCCCCTCCGCGAGGCGCCGGGCCTTGTGGAGGGTCCTGGACCTGAAGTCCTCCCAGCGCTTCTTGATGTGCTTGATTTCGCGGGTTGCCACCCCCTCCGCATTGATGGCAACCACTACGTCGTCCCAGATCCTCTCCCGTCCTTCCTTGTTGGCGCGTAATGTTCCGAAGAGGGCATCATAATGCCTCAGGACATGCTCCACCAGGACACCAACTTCCTTCACACTGAAGCTGGTGGCCCTCTGCCTCTCTGGCTGGGGGTCGCCAGTGGTCTCAGATGGTGTTTGCCCCGACATGGCGACCCCGAGGCAGGTGTGGGTGGGCAACTGGGTCCTGGGGCTGGGCTGTGGAGCGATGGTATCCAAGTCGGGAGTCTTCTGTTCCAGCAGGGGTGGACACAGCAACTGAAACCCTGGCTGACGTGCAGGCACCAAATAGCAGGGAATGTGGGCAGCAGGCAGTCAGGCAGCAGCAGATGGCAGGTGGGAGCGTGCTCAGGGCTCTGGGGGGCAGGAAAATGGCCTTCAGGGCAGGAGCATGGTCTTTCGTGTGTGTACGCATGGCCAGCTTGATACGGAGAGAATTGGCACGTGAAAAAAGTGCACACCAGTGTGAAATCCGAGGAAAGGCCCTTAGCGCGTAAGCGCGTCAGCACACATACGTGATTTCATTGGACCAAAGGCCCTTAGCGCGTAAGCGCGTCTGTGACGTATCGCGCACGGGCGTTGCCCTGGCACGGGTTGAAGATCCCACGTGGCTTTCCATTGCTCTGTACATGCTTTTCGTGGGGTGTGTTTTCCAGCCGTTGGGGTTCACACGCTATTACTTCACAGCGGGTCGGTGTTGGCTACGCGTTCTTCTACACAGAGGGCAGACGGTGAGTGGTATACCGCTCGCCCAGGGCCAATCGCGTGTGAAACTTCCCACGCACCCCAGTAATACACGTACCCCACTCGCACAGGGCCCTTTCGCGTGTAAAACTTCCCGCGAACCCCAGTAATACACGTACCCCACTCGCACAGGGCCAATCGCGTGTGAAACTTCCCGCAAACCCCAGGAATACATGTACCCCACTCGCACAGGGCCAATCGCGTGTAAAACTTCCCGCGCACCCCAGTAATACACGTACCCCACTCACACAGGGCCCTTTCGCGTGTAAAACTTCCTGCGAACCCCAGTAATACACGTACCCCACTCGCACAGGGCCAATCGCGTGTGAAACTTCCCGCGAACCCCAGGAATACACGCACATGCTATTTTTCACACAGCGGGTGTCCGTGTTGGTCGCGTACCCCTTTTTTTTATGGCCATACTGGCCTGCCTGTTGATCGCGTATGTTTTTTTTAGGCTCCTGGCTGCCACACCGTACTACGTGTGTCATTTTTGCACGCACGTGGACTACTGGGGGGCGCTTGTCTTTTTTTCTTCTTTTTATGGGGTGCCTGTGTGTTGCGTGCACATCCTTTATCCTAGGGGGCCACAGTATGGGACATTTATCATAGCTGTATATACATGCTTTTTGTTTGCGCACACTTTTGTAATGCGCAGGGACGCTACCGCCTGCCTTCGTGTGGCAGAGTGTTTAGGCCTCTGCGTGTCTTTGCCCGTGCACGGGTTTGCCCTATTTGATTCCATGAATACGTGTGGTTCGTGTGCATGTGGGCGTTCCGTGTACTTCCCAGCAGTACTTCCCCAGTCACGCCTTCTTTTTCACGTGTTGTTCCCCATTCCGCGTGTTATGCCCCATTTCCCGCCCCCTTTTTGGTGTGTGCGCGGATGTTGTGCACTTTCCCTGTGCGCGTCATGCACAGCGTTTGAGCTGTTGCAATGACGTGTGCGCCACGCTCGGGTTTGGCACACATCCCAAGGAAAAAACGCGCAGGGACTTCCATGAATCGCACGCGTGCGTGTGTGCCTGTTTTTTCATGCTTGCGTCTGCTTGCGCCAAGATTTTCGGTGCACGTTTGTTCCATGAATCGGCCCCTTAGTGTTTAACATATGTTGGAACCTTTCCTCTCTCCTGTATATAACGTAAATATTCCAACGCATATTGATGTGGGGCCAGATTGACAATGGCTTGCTCTTGACCAGAATCAGCCAATATATATTTCATATGAGCTTTGTGGGAGGTAAGAGTGGCACCTAGGAGGCAACGTGGAGCCATGTGCATCCACCTATTGCTGATTGCAGCAATATTTGCAGTGTGGCTGCCATGCATCATTGAAGATGGAGTTTGGATCACCTCAAATTTCAGACCCTTCAAGGTGGAAGTGGGAGCCTTAGCCAATGTCCAAGATGCAGTTATGCAGTTCAATTGGATATTATACATGATGGGGATGATGTTGAATTCCAAGTTACTAATTCAATAGAGGTATAGGAGGGAAGTCTTAGCAACCTTTTTAATATTTTACATTCTAATTTGCCCACCTCCTCCAAATTTCCCAGTGCCCATATCACAGCCCCATGAATAACGATGGTGCTGATCTTGGCCAGATAAAGTTGGAGGAGCGTGGCAAGAGAGAAGCCTCCCCCTTTCTTTGCTAATGCGGCAATGCGTCCCACGGTAATGGAAGTAATTGCTCTCACCTGGTCCAAGTTCTCAACACCTTTAAGCCTAGAATCTAAGTGAATGTCCAAGTATTTATACGTGTGAACCTTCTCTATAGGTGTCCCCTCCAGGTTCCAAGATGATAGGTTATTTATAACGCGCTTAATACCCAGAGGTTTCTAAGCGCGGACCCAGGGATCAAACCTGTGGTGCTCCATGTCATCTTGTTTCCAAGGCGAACACGTTATCCCTGAGCTATCCTCCCGAGACTTACCCCTGAGCTATTCTCCCGAGACAACATAGCCTTTTTGTTTTTTCACTGGGGGGTTAAAAAACATGATCTTTGTTTTGCTAGTATTGATGACCAGTGAATTAAGGTCAGCCTACTTTTTCAAGTTGTTCAACGAGGTTTGCAGGCCACCAGCGGTGAGGTCTAGAGTGACGAGGTCATCCGCGTAACCTAACCACTGGGGAACTGTACAATCAAGCTTGGGGGGAGTGGTCGATGTGTCTTTTAGCACCTCTCCCAGGTCTAGTGAAACCGATTATAAAGTATTGTTGCCAGAATACATCCCGGTTTCAAGCCCCCCTGAGTCGTTTTCCAGCGAGATGTTCGGCTGTGCTGATGTAGCCTAACTTTAACGCTTGTGTGGTCGTGTAACATGATTATCATCTTAAGGAGACCAGATGGAATGCCCCATGATTGCAGCTTGTTCCATAGGCAAACACGATCTACGATATGAAATGTGCCACTGAAGTCCACAAATGCTGCGTATACAGGGATGTTCCTCATCTCCCATGCCTGCTGTATTGTGGTGGTAAGTGCCAGGGAATTAACAGTAGTGTGCATAGCCCTTCCTAAATCCAGTCTTGTTGAGTGGTATGATGTTGTGTTCAATTACCCACATTTCCAGATCCTTGAGTAGTACTCGGGCAAAAGGTTTTGCCGCAGCATCTAGCATGGCCAAGAGCCGGTACTTATGTGGGTCTTCATGACTCCAGACTGAAACCAAGATACTTTTGCGACCCAAGAAGGGAAAGTTCTGAGTCACCTCTATATAGTGGAACAACGTTGAAAGTGCATGTGACCAGATGACAGGATCAGACCGTATGAGCGAACTGCAGATACCATCCGGCCTGGGGGCATTGGAAGATTTACTAGCTGTGATCACCCCACGTAGGTTCTCCACACTAGTCCAATGCTTCCATTCAACTTGGAACAGGTCTCTTCCGAGTTGGAGCCTCCAAGGATCTGTTGAATATGGTGGGCCCAAGCAGTTTCTGAAACTGTATTCATGTCTCTAGTCTTTTAGTCCCATTGATTATTCGCTAGAATTCGACAACATTCTTACGAGTGGAGGCCAACACCAGTGCCTTCCACCGAGAACAGTCTGCCTGATATCTGTGCCCTCTAAGCCGTTTAACATAATTATGTTTGCCATCCTTTACTTTTATGCTGTATTCAACGGGGCAATATGCCTCTTTGGCAAAGTTACACAGTTTGCTTCATAATGTTTATTTCCGGTCTCTGATCTCTTTATCATAACCATTTGAATGTTTTTTTATTTAGGCCAATCACAGCCCAATGTGTGGGAGGAGGTTTAACAAAAGAGCACTTCTTAATGCTTTCCAGGCAAGACTCAAATTGTGTAACGGATAACATTGCAGTCTCGGCATCAAGAGAGCTTGAATCGAGGCCATGCACAACAAGATATCTAGTGAGGAGATCTCTTGACATGGAGGCAGCTTTACCCAATGGGGGTCATTCCAAGATATACGATTAGATGGATAATTAATAGTCATTACCCCAGTTGTTATCAGGGACGAAGGTTGAATTTGAATTGAGAGCCGAGCAATACAGGGGAAATGATCGCTCTCTTGTCGTTGAGAGAGACACATGTCATCTATCAGGGCATCAGTGTTAGCCACAAATAGGTCATCTAGCATGCTGGTGTCTCCTTTTCCAACCTGCGTAAACCGAGGCGGACTGTCGGATGGAACGAAGCCATTCACCATGTTGAAACCTGCTGAATGTCTCTGTTCCATCTGACAATCCGCCTCGATTTATGCGGGTTGAAACATTTTGCGTTTTTTGGTTCTGACATTGCCCTATTGCCCTATAGGCGAGTCCGAGCCTGCCTCTTTATGGACAGCACTCAACTTCCTGGCAGAAGCCATCACTGAGCATAGTTGGAGAAAACTAACCTCTGGAGACTCAAGCGTGTGTAGAACTGACCAGAATAATGGCTGGTATGGATCCAGCGGGCACGTACGGAGCTTTGGGATTCCAGAGGCGCCTACTTTCACCTAGAGTGATATCACTTCCAGAAAGAACTCATTTCCGTCCGAAGCTGTAGGCCAGCTGCATGCAATCAGAGCACTACAGGACCATTTATCCCAATAGTGCTAAAAAAAAATCCATACAGGTACTTTAAAGATTATTTAGTGTGATTTAATGCTTCATGGATTTTATTAGTCTGCTATTGACTTTCCTCACAACAAATGCTCCCATTGACTTTTTACTATAACAAAGGCTCTCTTTCATTAGAAAATGAATGAGGATGTTTCAATTAATTCACTCCAATTTCAGCCCAGATGCATTAGCGATTTTTATTTTTTACTTTTATAGTATTGCCTATAAATACTATTGTTTGGAATTCCCGCCCTTTTTTCTTAACTGCATTGAAATTGTCCTTACCGAAAGACCCTGGGAGACCCTGTAGCCAATGTGTGCAGAAAAAGAGAGGTCCTGCTATGTATCCAGTGTGATATTGAAGACAATCAGAGAGGTCAGGATCTGTAGCCAATGAGATATTGAAGCTAACCAGAGAGGGCGCTCTTTAGCCAGTGTGATATTGAAGATAATCAGATGTGATGCCGGGAGAGCACAGACAGCAAAACTCTCCACTGTGTGTGACAGGGAAGAGACCGAGAAAAGTTCTGCAGACAGTGTGACACTGAGGCCAAACAGAGAGACCAGGTTCTGTAGCCATTGTGAAAAAAAGAGAGCCAGGGCTCCAGACAGCATGATTAGGGGATACCCAGAGAGGGCCGGTTGTGTAGCCAGTGTGAAACCACAACCTCCCTAGAGATGGCAGGCGCTCTATAGCCGAGGAAGAGACCCAGAGAGGTCTGGCCTCACAGTTAGTGAGCCACTGAGGAGACCGTGAGAGTCAAGGCTTTGCAGTCAGCCTAACAGAGCATAAATACAGAGGGGCCACAGTCAGACAGCATTGCAGGGGAAAAGCAGAGCTACCCGACTCTCCTGTCATCGTGAAGCAGAGGGAAGCAAAGAGACTAGGCTCTGCATCCAGTATAAAGGGTTTGGGGGATAGGGGGAGGGGAGCAGACCACTAAGTCTCTCTAGGGAGTGTGACGGGTTGAACCCTAAAAAGACGGATTCTGCGGATTCCATGATGGAGAAGGGCCACGGCAGATTGGATCTTTAGTTAGTCTGGCAATGGCCATGCCAGACAGGTCAGGCTGCACACATACACTGTGGCAGAGGAGATGCCGAGAAGGGCTTGGCTCTGCAGCCTGTGGGACGGGGGTGAGACCAGTAGGACACAGACTCTGCAATCAGTGTGACACTGACGATAACCAAAGAGCCTGGAGATAACCAGCAGGAAACGGGAGAGACTCAGAGAGGCCATTTTAGGTGGTCACTATGACAGGAGCAGAACTGGCAAAAGCACTGAAGTCGGACTGATACAGGGGAGGTTCGGAGAGTCCCTGGGAGGCCGCTGCAGAGTGTGACAGGGCTCCAAAGAGGACAAGCCCTGCAGTAACTGTGAAAGGAACACAGGGAGGTCAGGCTTCTTATATGGGGTTTGTACAACCAAACATATGCAGAAAGTGATAGCAGAAAACCGCATCAATGCTTAAGGACGGAAGGCCCGCTCTCAGCTGCCTAGACAGTCAGCTCCAGACCTCGGACCTCGCAATAAGCGCCCTCTGCTCGCACCATCCAGGCAGTTGCTGTAAATAAAAGGCGGTAAGCTCAATAGTCCACACTGTGCTCTAGCGCCTTGAAGCGTCTCTTGTGCTAGATGGGATTACCAATAAAGTTCTCAGACCAAATAACCAGACAGACTCAAAGTACTGGTTTATTCACAATATATTGAAGCAGAGCAAAATGGCAGACATCGGACTGATGGTTGCACACTCACACACAAACTTGATTCCACAGAGGGGTTATACCCCAATATGAGTTATCTATGACATCATCCTAGGGGGCAAACTCTAAAACCTATTGACAGGAGGGATTGGTTAGGACATTTTGTGAGCCTTTGATCTTAAAATAGAGGGGAATTGTGCAAACAGTATACTGGGGGTATACTGGGATTGTGGTAACCAAACATCTGCACAACGATGGTTGCTGACCTGTGCTGTAGGGTAACCCGCCTCACCAGGGCTGCCCAGTGTACGGGTGCTCCGGTGCCCGTCAACCCCCGGCAGAAAGAAGTTGGGGCTGAGCACCCCCGGGCCGGAGAGAAGAGACGCAGTATGGATGGCCCTATGTTCCATCCATACTGTGTCTATCTCTGGCAGCCCGGGTGAAAGCCGGGTAAAAACGATGTTTAAAAATTAAGGGATGGATGCAAAGCAAGAGGCTCTTGTTTTGCATCTGTCCCTCAATTTCTAAAAATCGTTTTGTGTTGGGTGTATTTGTACATCTGTGCACCCCTCTTGGAAAGAGGGGGGCACAGATGTAGAAGTAAACCCAACCCAAAACGATTTTTAGAAATGGAGGCACAGATGCAAAGCAAGTCAGTCCCTCAATTTCCAAAAATCTTTTTGGTTTGGGTGTATTTGTACATCTGTGCACCCCTCTTTCTAAGAGGGGTGCACAGATGTAGAGGTACACCCAACCCAAAACGATTTTTAGAAATGGAGGCACAGATGCAAAGCAAGTCTGTCCCTCAATTTCCAAAAATCTTTTTGGGTTGGGTGTATTTGTACATCTCTGCACCCCTCTTGGCAAGCGGGGTGCACAGATGTAGAGGTACACTCAACCCAAAACGATTTTTAGAAATTGAGGCACAGATGCAAAGCAAGTCTGTCCCTCAATTTCTAAAAATCTTTTTGGGTTGGGTGTATTTGTACACGATTTTTTGAAATGGAGGAACAGATGCAAAGCAAGTCTGTCCCTCAATTTCTAAAAATCTCTTTAGGTTGGATGTATTTGTACCTCTGTGCACCCCTCTTGTCAACAGGGCTTCTATAACTGTAATACTATGCTTTTGTTGACGCAATGCTAGTTCATCTTAGTGGGGCTGCTATGCTTTTGTTGAGGCAAAGCTAGTTCATCTTAGTGGGGCAGCTATACTTTTGATGGGACAACATCAGCACTTCTCAGTTGAGCTGCTACACTCTTATTGACAAGGCCCCAGCACTTCTCAGCAGATTTATTTATTTTTATTGGTTATTTATAATGCACGTAATACCCAGAGGTTTCTAAGCGCGGACCGAGGGATCGAACCTGTGTTGCGCGGACCGAGGGATTGAACCTGTGTTGCTCCATGTCGTCTTGCTTCCCTGGTGAGCATGTTACCTCTGAGCTATCCTTCCGAGACTCTGAAGATCTGAAGTACATTTAATGATAGAAAACAAGAATTATTGAGCAAGTCTGAAATCATCATCAGAATAACACAACACTGTTGTGGTTATACAAGAGTTAATATATTTAAAGGGATGGAATTACTCAGAATGTAGCAGCACTATTCAATAACCCGAAGTGCTTAAGCATAGTTGATGTGAAAATACTACACTTATCACTGTTAGGATAGTACTGCCACTTCTCACAGAGGCTTCTACACCTTTTATGGGGCAGCACTGATCCAGCCTACTGGACAGCTTCACTTTTAATGGCACTTATCAATAGGGCTGCTATACTTCAATAGGAAATGACCAACACCAACCAGCAGGGAATTTCATACGCTTGATGCCACCGAAGGAGCACTTCCACCCACCACAGCTGCTTATTTTTAATGGAACAGTGTGTGTACTTCTCAGCCACTCTGCTTTACATTTAAACAGACCGAACTGTCATTTCTCAGCAGGACAGCAACACGATACCATTGTGTTCTGTATGTTGAGTGCTTCTTCACCACCAATGTGGGTTCATGGCACTCTCCAAGTGTCTAAATAGTAGATCTGGCTACATTCAATTGGCAACAGGCAAGTCTAAGCTTCCTGCTGTACATAAGCTGCCACTCAGAATGTTGGAAGCCGTGATGGGGCAAGGGATAGAAGGCTCGAGCCTGTGGGATAGCAGAATCCGCAGGATCTTAAAACCTGCTAACTCATTCTGGAGTGAGGGGCCATGGGGCAAAATGAGCCTGATCCCACATACATGGGATTGTTGCCCCTTTTTCTCTCCTGAATGAACGAATGAGCTCTCTCAGACACAAGTTATCCCCCTGCAAACACAATGAATGAATATGGTATGGATCTATTGATCGAGAAAACTGGAGATAGAATTCAGAGTGTTTTAACAGAAATATAATTGTCTTCCCAGATGGGAGACTGTCTCCATTAATATACATGGGGTAACTGAGATGACCAAGAGTGAAACTGTACGTTCAGTTGTGAGATTACCAGCAACTGGTATACTATGCTCCAAGGAGTGAGGTGCCCACTAAATATATCACACTGTTTAATAGTGTGAGACCCATCCTGAATGCTTGCCCAAAGAGCCTTGTCAGAGTTTCACACTGAAGAAGTGAGGATGTGATCTAGGGTCTGCAGTCCACACACACGCATGGGATTCCCATGCACCCACTTGCGAGATTTGCACCAAATTAGTGAGATTGTGCTCCAAGGTAGGAGGCACATGCACAGTCTTTGCTCTGAGGTTTGACACACTCACAGAATGGGATGGCATTTCGTTCTCCCATCCTCGTTGTATTTCTCTGCATTTTGGGGGCTACTACAACCTGGATGATTATAGAGGGGTGGAGTAGGGGCAGTGTTGGCCTACTGGAATGCAACTGGATGGTTTAAACCTCTTCCTTACTTGACTTTAGTATATGCAGTACATGCTAGCCAATGTTTCCCCTGTTCAGCGCACCCCCCGCCCCCTTGCACCAAGTTGGCGACTACATGCAAATGCGGTCATATAACCGCTGATGATGTCACTTTCTAAATTTGGGCACCCCCTGGCAAATTCATAAATCGGCTCCCCGCCCCTCACTGCAGAACTGTTAAAAGTGTCCCTCAATCAGAATATTACCCCCCATCTGAAGGACTGAATGCTGATCCTCACTGCAAGACTCATTGAAGCATCTTGCACAGGACACCAATCCCCCGGTACTTACAGCAGACTCTTGTGATTTCTCCAACGAGTTATTGGCAGGATGGTGGCACGAGTTCACTTGGAGGGGCTTCCATTGAGGTGTTGGCCTGCGCACTGGGTTACGTCCTCTACATCCCCCACAGGTGCGGGTGTGTGTGTTTTTTTAAAAGCACACCATTTCCTTAATGAGGGAACGCTGTACGGTGTGGGCATTAGTTAAAGCATGGCCATTGGCAACTGTGGGTCACTTTTTCATTGGTGCCCGAGACAACCGTTCGGCCTGGTCAGCTCAGATTGGGCAGTATCATGTTGCAAGGGCAATACCAGTGGCAGCAGGTGAGTCTGTTGCATGTTGCTGCACGCAAGTTAACACCAATAAGGAACGCATTTCATGGAATGCATAGCCAATTTGCAACTGCAGGGCCAATTTTTCTTTGGTGCCCGATGCAATCTTTTGCCCCAGTCAGGTTGGGCAGTATCACGCTGCACCGTCTGCACCGCAAACCTTGTTGATTTCAAGACACAACAAATATTGTGCATGGCATGAGTGTAGCCAGTCTTGTTATTATGAATTTGGAGGTGTCTGGAAGAAACATGCATGCGCACCACTTTTTGCGGGAAGACAACACCCGATGTAGTGATTTACCACAAAAGTTGTGTTAGAAGAAGCATACCTGGGCCAACCTTTTCTGGTCATCTCGTGTGATGGAGTATCCCTTCTCTTGCAGGTTGGGAGATGAGAGTGCATTCTCTGGATATACACGACAAACTGCTCTTGGCTTGGGGGTCACTGCACACAATGGGCCACCAAAATCAAAAGCAAGTTAGCAATGTTAGGTTTTGCTGAGGGGCCAGGTTTACAGTGCTGGTACGATACCTCAGCGGATGGCTGCATGCCCCCATCACCCCTGTTATTTGTTGAAGCTGTTGTTTTTGGGGGTGGAATTTTATGGCAGCAATGCCAATTAACGGGCGAGGCACAGACAGGTAGTTAATTACTTAGGTAATGACGTCATTTATTGGGTATTTATAATGCGGCTATACAGAGGTTGCAAGACAACGATTGGGAGTGCTAGGGGGGCTACGATAGACTACAATAGTATCTGAAGAACGGATAGTTTTAACGGCTTTTGTGCTGAGGTGAAAGTGCTCCAAATTCTTGCAGGTTGCCAGCAACCACTAACGTCCCATGCAAACTGTTGTTAAATGGCAAATCATATCGTGCCTCCTTCTGATTTATATTGGCCTAAGCCTAGTCGCTTTGCGAAGAAAACCGCGTTGCAAAGTTCCGATTTTTTGATCGACTTCGCCGCCATTTTAGAATCATCCGCCATTTTGATTTCTGTTCGTATGTGATTCTCTGTTCTAAAATGGTGGACTGTGTTTCTAACTTGCAAACAAGCCTTCCCGGCCTTTGAGTTCTGTTAATGGTTAGACTGTCCGAGGGCTGACTGTTTAGACTAGGTAATAAAACCTTGCCCCGTGCATGACTTGTGGTCTAAGGATTGTCTGCACTAACAAGCCTCATCCACGAATATGCATCGAGGACAATACTATGTAAATGTCGAGCGTGGACACTGGAAGCACTACATTGTGAAGGGATATGTACTAAGGCTCACTGCTAAATCCAGGAATACACTTCGCCATTGTAACTTGTTGGAAACACAAACCTATGTAATCCATGTGCATATTATTGTATGAGCTATATGTGAACTCGGCACAAACTCTAGACTGCAGATTATTAACCAGTAGAGGGGCTGGACAATATTGTAGGAGATGTATAAAAATGTGAATGTTTAGATGTCCAGCACTCTCCCTCCTCACTCTGACGGGCTGGTACACATTGCAGGGTGTCGAGAGCCAGATAGCTATCTCTATCAGATCTGTGTTTCTTTGTAACTGCACAGTACTAAAGATCTGTGAATCTTTTTAGCCCTTGTTTGGTGTGTTTCCTTTTGTGGTACTCAGCCTCGATATTTTCTTGCTTTTACAGATGGCGTCCGAATAGGGACCCTCAAGATTGATGTCATCTCGTTGAAGTGTTGACGCGGCTATCGGACCGGGATCAGATGGTGAGAAAGGGGGCCCCTTCTTGGATGAGACGTGATACCTCAACAGTACTGCGCCACCCGATCCCTGGACGGTGAGCCCGCGGTCCGAGACGGCATCTTGACGAGGGTCCATATATCGAGGTGGGCAGTTTTACCGAAATCACCAACCACGAAGGTCCTTAGATGTCCTTTGTAATCCGATCGGACCTCCTTTAGTTCTTTGATCAGCTGAGTCGTGACCCGATTCTTAAGTATCCTGATAATTTGATTTTGGCGTATTGTACTCGCGAGTACAATTATTGACCAGATAACACCAGGAATCTGATATGCCTGAGAAATTGTCTGCCTGTTTCGGGGCATTATTCCTCAGAGACAGACAATCTTTGGAATTTAGCCATCCGGCGCCACAGGAGGGGTTGCCGGCGTGTACTATGTACTGTAAGCATGGCATTGGTAGTGTAGTGTTTAATGATATTTGGCACAGACAAACTAGATATGCTTCCAAACTTTAGTGGCCAACCAAAGGTAGATTTGAGATTCCTCGTATAGAATATTTAGAGTCTATATTGTTAAAGAAAAAAGCTAGACCTGCAGCATTTGATATATTACAAAATTGGAAAAAAGAAGCTATGAAGCAACTTAAAAGTAGAGAGAAACATGCGAGCCGACATATGTCCAACGCTGAGAAAGCGTTATTGTATGATCAAAGTAAACAGTCAGAGTCAGTTAGAAATATGGATAGGTCTTTTCAACTTGGCATCCAGAAAATGTATCCGTCTAAAGAGTTTCATGTGTCTGATGAATTAATTGACAAGCTTCTAAATGAACAAAGGCCTGGTGCCACTGTGCCACCTCCATATGTTCCTATTCCTGTTGCTTTGCCTCTTCCTGCTGTCGTTCCTCCTCCCGTAGTAGTTCCTGCTCCTCCTATTGTTCCTCCTATTGCTCCTCTTCCTCCGGTTATTGTTCCTCCTCCTATCGTTGCTCCTCCACTTGTACCTCCGCCTTTGCCTACTGTTACGGGTCTAGTAGATTTGTCTTCTGCACCAGTGATAGTACCTTTGTTACGGATTGTACAAGAGTCTTCTACTCCTTCTCTTCCAAGTGGTTCTGTTCAGCTTGTAGTTGATAAGGGAGTGGAATAGAAGATTGTAACTCGCAATCCAGTGTCTAAAGAGAGAAAGCGTGATTTGACTGCATGGGCTAGACAGTGCATGGAGAAGGGTGAACAATCTGATGTTTTTGCCACACTCTCTAATCTAGAAAGTTTTCCTGAGAAAAATGTTTTTATCGAAGGATTAGGAATTAATTTATCTGTAATGTGGA
Source organism: Ambystoma mexicanum (assembly GCF_040938575.1). Lineage (NCBI taxonomy): Eukaryota > Metazoa > Chordata > Amphibia > Caudata > Ambystomatidae > Ambystoma > Ambystoma mexicanum. Next base: position 1,261,074,899 of record NC_090921.1, read on the forward strand.
ACAGACTGAATGATGTAGATCTCCCACAAGGGTTGAGGGATCTGAATGTTTTAGCATATTCAAGAGATACTGCGGAGAAAGTATATGAGCACGTCAAGAGGGTTTTTGAGTATAGAAGGAAGTTGGAAAGGTTACGGAATGAAGAAATTGATGGTGATAGTTTGAACGCTATTTTTGTACAGAAACGGTTCCATCCTCTTTGTAAATCGATGAGTGAGGAAACACAAATTTGCACAAAAGATGCAATTAGATGGATTTCAGACATGTCGATATCTCCCATAGAAGTATATGATACGTATAGTCAGTATACACCAGAAATGCAGAGGAAAGTGATACAGGTTATGATAGAATACCTGCAGGATGAATGTATAAAAATAAAGATTTGTTGTCCCGCAGAATTATTGAATATCTATAAGAGAGATTTTTCATCTGACACTCCTTCAGCTTCTTTAGCGCTCGATTTAGCTCTGTTGCTCAGTAAGTGTTCAAAGCTTCTAATCTCTCAGTTGCCTATAAGAGAGGTTCCTCCGACATTTGTCCAAAAGTTGAGGTTACAGCTAATGCCGCAGCAGGTACAGCTGCTTATGACATTCCTGCATATTATGTATCACAGTTTGTTCACAGGAATATCCATTTGCAACAGTGGGCCACTTTTTCATTGGTGCACAAGATATTTGTATGGCCCAGCCAGACCTGGTTGTGCAGACCACGCTGCACTGGCTGCGCCAGCCCCCAACCTTGTTGTTTCGAGGTAGCTGTTTCAGGTTGCATGATTTTAATGCCTGTCATGACAAATAATGGGCAGGGCGCAAATGGTGTTTAATTATTAGAACTGATAAGATGGGGCAACGGGCCAAACAATAGTTGTTGGGATCTTTGTTTGAACTACAGGTCGCAGGTTGGGATCCTTAACATTTTGTGGGCATTGGGGAGCCAGTATTTAGGGATCAACTACCCATGCCATGATGGCATAAGTCTTGAATGCCACACATTTATATATCATGGGGAGGGCCTCAGATATTTAGCAAGAAATAGGACAAGAAGCGGCATAAAGGAATAGGGCGGAGGAGAGCATAGTAAACTGGAACAAAACATTTTCTTTATTAGCAGCAATTATGATGGAAAATATCCAGAGTGAGAGGCTGCCTTCCGGAAGTACAGGGACACTATTGTCAATGAGCAAAGAATGTACGGCTCCACGGGATGGACAGAGTACAACAGGGATTTTAATGGTTCGGGATATGACATGGGATCAGAAGGACTTGGAAGGATGGGTTTCGTTCAGGGGAGGTAAGGATAGGGCTAGTAAGCAGTCTGTTGAGGTGTGAAAGTGCACACAGAAGCCTCCCCAGTAGACAAAACGGTGCTGCAAGAATGTATACAAATGATTATCCATAGGACAAGGAGTGTTACTATTTTAGGGCTTTATGGTTTGCATACTTGCAGTGTTAATACTGACAGACTTATGTTTACGTGCTGTCCTAGGAAAGGGAGATAGCTGTGGATGACGAGGACTGCCTCAGGTTTGTCCCAAGTATGGCCATGAGTACTGCGGCAGTCCCCAGAATTTTGGTAAGGTGTGGGACACTCCCACCGGGTACAGGCTCAGGGGTAAGACGCGATAGATGCTTTAGTACACTGACAATGATACATTTTGGTTAGAATGCAAACGAGGAAAGCATGAACATTGTTACCAGGTGTTCGGTTGGTCAGCAGTCCTTCAATAGCACAAGATGCTCTGGATACTTGAGCCACCTGCATGATATTATGGCATTTTCGGCTCCATGACTGTTTTCAAAAATCCAATTAAGGGCTTAGAAAACCACACTTTTGAGACCGTCCGAAACTCCACCCACAGTATAAGGCTGTGCAACTTGAGCATTGGGTAGCGTTTGACAGACCAGTCATTTTACTTTTGAAGGGAGTAGGGTGGTTGGTAAGTTATGGTTGACCAGTAGTATTGTTAAGAATAAAGATTGCATGAAGGTTATGATAGGACACATATATCCATGGGGAGTAATCCCAGCTGTTAATTGACCCCGAGCAGCATACACCGCAATGTAAGTGAGGCAGTACCAACTACATGTAGTAAAGTATCGCCAACCCAGGGGGGTGTACGCACCTGGCTCCCCAACGCCTCAGCAGGCACCACAAAGTGGAGGAACCTCCGGGTCGGCCCGTTTTTGTTACAATGTAAGTTTGGACAGTGATTTTGAGTGCAATGGTAATTTTGCAAACGTGGTCTTAACCCCAAGTCAGGGACCATGGAGTGAGGTGTGCACTGCTACGGGGGCCCCAGGTGCCCCAGGGACATGCAAAAGGTATTAGTACAGGATACAGGGATGCTGGGAAATGTGAGCAGAGAAAGTATGTGGCGGCCTAGGGTCACAAGCTACAGAGTGCCCCCCTCTGAAAAACATACAATTCGCCTTGAGTTACCCAGCTATGGTTGGATGGTTAGTATTACCCTGCGAGGATTAATCTTACGCCTCACAAAAAACTTTTTGCTAAACGAGTGTGCCAAGGGGACACCAAAAGGAGGATGGGGAGTATATCTGGCCTGAAATATGTGGGGTAGTAATGGGAGTACTGATCTGGCAGTCAGAGAGGTGGGCCATGCTTGCAAGTGCGGTGATGAAGGGATCCATACAAAGGGTATGGGAGTGACTGCTGGCAGTCAGATACCAGCTGAGGCCTGTGCTTGCTGGAACAGAAACTGGAGTGATCTATACAAAGGTTAAGGGTGTGACTTATTTGGCAGTTGGAAACCAGGGGAAGTCCATTCTTGCTAGAACTGTAACAAGAGTGATACGTAAAAAGTTTATGGGAGTGACTGATCTGGAGGTTGGATACCAGAGACCCTCAAGGAAGGGACTTGTGTTAACACACAGCAAAAGATCTCCTTGTGGTTGTGGTCACAGCACCTTAGTGGGTAGGCTGTGCTAATCAGAGACAGGGAATGTAGACACTGTCTAATGTTTTGGGGGCTTTGTGGGTGGTGGGGGGCCACCCCCAAAGGGTGGCGGAGTTACAGAGCAGTCTTAGCCAGGGTGGAGAAGGACGCTGTGGTTTTGGCCATGGGCGGTTTCCCAATAGGCGCACTTGAGCCAAATTCAGACGACGGGCACTGAGTCCCTTAGGGACTGTTGAGACTCCTCATCAACGAGATTCATTGGTCTTGAAGAATTACTTTTGGACAGTTACAATCAGATGCATATGTCCACTACTTTGCAAACCAAAAGTGACAAATCAGAGGCGTATGTCTGCTACTCTGCAAACAGGAAGTGACAAATGTCCCCGGAAACTTATGCCAATGACAATGCCTGACTAAGGGACTACCTTAGAAGTGAAGGATGTGAATTTACTTAGGGCTGGGACTGCCCTCCGTATTGCTGTATGACTCCAACAAATGTGATCTTGTGTTTCCAAATATACACCTGTTGTCCTTATTATTCTTAGGTATGTATATCTATTTCATGAAGTCTTATGCCCCCAGAAAGGGGATGGGCAATGGGGCATTGCCCCGCTAAGGGGGTGGCCTGCCCCTCGCAGGGCATGCTAGAGGGACACCCGGCATAGCGGGCCTCCCTTCTGGCCTCCCACTCTGGGGACATTTCCACCTTGCCTCCTCCTTGGGAAGCAGGGGGGCACCGGGACCAGACATATTAGGCTGGGCTCCAGTGGACAGATATAAGGTGGGGGGACTGCGCAGCCCAGTCTCTGTTTGCCCTCACCCCGCCTGAAGTAACACCCACCCTCCCCCTTCTAGTAGGATACTAGGAGCCCACTGAAGAATTTACAAAGTGGTTCTAGGGTTTTTAGTACAAGTGATAGGTAATCAAGGATTATGTTTGCTTATTATAAAGTTTAGTTCATTCATTGGAATGCAGGTTGTGGACTTCTTTATCTTTTCAGCAGACTTCGAAGGGTGTATATTTATAGGTTGTTTTGTTCATGTTTTTGTAAAGTTTGCAATTTTTTTTATTTACGGGGCAGTCCTAGCCGGGGTGGAGAAGGACGCTGCAGTTTCGGCTGTGGGCAGTTTCCCGACGGCCGCACTCGAGTCAAATTTCGGACGGCTGGCACACTTAAGACTCCTCATCAACGACATTCAGTGGTCCTGAAGAATTACTGTTTGACAGTTACAATCAGAGGCGTATGTTCGCTACTCTGCGAACTGGAAGTGACAAACCAGAGGCGTATGTCTGCTACTCTGCAAACCGGACGTGACGAATCAGAGGCATATGTCTGCTACTCTGCAAACCAAAAGTGACAAGTGTTCCTGGCAACGTATGCCAATGACAATGCCCGACTAAGGGGCTACCTTAGATTCCAAGAATGTGAATTTACTTAGGGGTGGGAATGCCCCCCGTATTGCTGTATGATTCCAATAAATGTGATGTTGTGTTCCAAATATACACCAGTTGTCCTTATTATTCTCAGGTATATGCATCTATTGCATGATGTCTTATGCCCCCAGAAAGGGGGTGAGCAATGGGGGATGGCCTCCCTGTGCAACCCTGATCTGTCCCTGAGGTAGCTAGATTGAAGCTTAGCATGAGCCAGCGTCCATCTACCAAATATGGTCATCCTAGCCGCGTTATATATTCCTCTATTGCAAGCTTCAACATGTCTTCTCCATCTTGCATTTCTGTGTATTTACTCTTATTGGGCAGCAAGTTACTTTATCTTATTTTGTATACATGATTACTCTTTTATTTCATACATGTTTCTCTTGTCCCTTCAGTTACTTCGTAACTCTTATGCATTTGTAGAGAAGGAGCCAAGTACCCCCACTTTAAGCATCACGCCCATGTTGCCTATATGCTGGGAACCAGAATGTGAAATACGTGCAGTGCCAGTGAAGATACTGATACCAAGGAGAATCCTGGAAGCAAGGGTCCCATTGAGAAAACCATACCTGCATAGACGACAATATGACGGCCATTTGAATGAAATACCAGAAGAAGTGTGAAAAGTGAGCAAAAGAGCAGACTGGTGATGTCATACGAAGCAAGACTGCCGCACCCAGAAGAGATGCAGAGATAAGAGAACATAGATATTCTATAGGCATCAAGAAAGTCGCAAAGATATGTAGCGTTTCAGGATCGAGATGAAGATGTTTATGTTACAAAAGTGATGAAGATATCAAGTCATTTTACACATGTACAGATGCAAAGAAACCAAAGAAACATAAGCAGACAAGCGATTCTGGAGGCTAGCTATGTAGTGAATAGATTGCAGCATGCACCAACATATATATATATATATATATATATATATATATATATATATATATATATATATATGAGTGAGTGAACTATGGATGATTCCACTACGCATTTTAGCTGAGCTGGAACAGAAAAAGCAAGGCTTTTCCAGTGTGTCGCAGCTGAAAAGCAACTGAATTACAGAGGTGAATCAAGAGGGGTGAGACTGGATCAGCCCCAAGAAGCCAAGGCCACTCTAGGCTGGAAAGATCAGACAGTAGCTACAAACGTGTGAAAGAAAAAAACTCCTGTTCAGAAGACGGGTTCAAAAACAATGAACACGTCAGAGGTTCATTAAATAGTAGTATTTTAAATACAACAAAGCTCAAAATCATGGTCTTGAGTCACGTTGTTGGATGTAAATGGGCAATCCTGACAAACCACACCTATGCAGGGAGTCAGGGCATGCTATATTCCCTCATATTCTCCAGAGCAAGGAACATTTCCAAGACTGAGTTCAAAGCCTTAATTGACATGCAGATCACAAGAGGTGATGATAGATGAAATGCTAATTGGTGGGAAGCTATGGTCAAGATCAAGCCACCAGCACCTGGATGCCAGCCTGCGTGCTGCTGGCGTATGTGGAAAAGTACTGACGGATGTAAGGGTGCCAACCAATTATAGAGGGCTACATAGTAAGGAGCCCTATAGTTTATGTAGTCAATGGGACGTCATATATTTAATGACGTTCATAGAGACCCGTTTAAGGGGAGGGCTTAGTTGCCCCACCTGATGTTAAAGACCATATCACTCTCATAGACAAGTATGGAACGTATACCTAGATGTTCCCGTAGACCCAATCACTTTCTCCAATAGGTTTTTGTAGTTTGCCATGTAGATTGACGTCAGCAATGACAAGTTTGTATTACATAAACCATGTTTTTTATGAAATGCTGAGAGATCATGCTGTGCGATGTCCGTTGATGTCCATTGTTTTAGACAACTGAAAATAAAAAAGTTTTGTTTCGCCAACTTCCTTAGTTAGTTTGATTATTGATGTTTGAGTATCTTCTGCATCCCCATCCATCTCAAAGTATTGCTACCTCGTCTTAAAGGGTTGGGTCGATAATCCCTGTTCATTGGGCAGCAGAGGATGGTTAAAGAACCGTCGATCTAGTAAGCATTGTGGTGCCGTTAATATCAGACATCCTCTGCCATTTAGCTGAAAGGACGTGAAGTTCCCTGTAGATAGCGGAAAATAGATAAAAAAATCTTGCAAGTGTAGGTAGGACTGGTCTCCTGGTTTCCACGGAATCCCCTCCCGATTTATACAAGAAGCTGAGCGGACGGAAGACTGAAGCGGCTGGTTGTGGAGGCAACGGACCCGAGAGTCGGAACTCGAAAACGCAAATGGTGAGTAGAACTGAGTAAGGTGGCAAAATGCGAATGGGTAGTGAGTGGAGAGAGTAATAAGGGGAAATAAGTAATGGAGGGTAGTTGGGGTAAAACAACTCGAGACAGAGGCCCTGATTGATGGATTATTTGCGGCAAAAGAAACGGGATTTGTGAGCCATTCTGCCCGCAAATCCCCATTTGTTAAACAGGGATTTGCGGGCAGAATGGCGCACAAATCCAGTTTTTTTCGGAGCAAATAATCCATGAATCAGGGCCAATGAATGTCAAGTTAATAGGTGAATAGCTCGAGATGATGAACGTTGAGTTATTAAGTAATTCACTTGAGACGAGGAGCGGCAAGCAATTAAGAAACTGTGAGACGAGGAACATCACAGTTAGATTAAATCCAGAGTCCTGCATCACAGCATGTTTTCAGAAGGAGTCGTTTCCAGAGTCCCAATAGTGGATGACGTAGACTACGGACACATTTAAAGATTGTCTAAAGAGAATGACTCACACTCCGTTGGAGTATTTTTAGGTGCAGAGAATAGTCACGAGGAGCGTAGACTGAGATATATGTAGGCCGGCTAAGTCTATCAGTTTGTCTGTTTGTTTTATGTGTTGTATAATGTATGATATATGATATGATATGATCGTTTATTTATATAGCGCCTATACACAATTTGTTTCAAAGCGCTTCAAGGCAAGGGAGGGAACAAGGGAAAATACAACCACATTCTTACAGGCCATGAACAGTAAGGATGTGAAATTAACTATCGTACTCGGCCTGACGACATTTCAGATAGTGCAAGAGCTAAGACATAGATAAGGAAGGGAGGGGGAGAGTGGGAAGGAAATGGAAACAGACAGACGACTACCGTACTAGGCCTGACGACATTTCTGGTATAGTCGGAGAAAAACAAAAGGTGAGGGAGAGGCGTGCAGAAAGGGAGGGGAGGACCAAAACAAGCGACTATCATACTAGGCCTGACGACATTTCAGAAAGTGCCGGAGGGATAGTGGGGAGGAAAAAAACAGTAATGGGAGCGTGGAGGAAACAGATGAGGTTGCTATCAGATTAGGTCCAGGGACAATTCTGATAGAGTAAGTGCATAGAAGAAAGTAAGGGGAGGAGATAGGAAAAGGGAGAAGGGAAAGGAGGAGAGAAAAGAGAGTAAGTAGTCAAAAAGAGTGGAGAAGCAAGAGTGGAGAGCAAATACAATTGCAGAAGTCAATAGTAACACATAATGTTGCAAGCCAGGATACAAGATGAAGATGGGAACAGCACGATTCAGGGCCACCATGAGTACAAGATGCAAAGAAAGTCCAGCATGAGAGTTGATAAAGAGTGACGCACCGTGAATGAATGAAGTCCATAAAAGTCAAATCCAGCATTGGCCACAAGACAGTAAAGGTGAAGGAAGGCACCAGGTGGGCGGGGCTTGCTAAGTGGTGAAAAAGAGCAGCAGGCAGGAAGGTACAGGTGGTGAAGAAATTGTGAAAATTTAAGAGACGCGAAAAGAAAGCACAGAGATTTTAAAATTAATTATTTATTTGTTTAGTTGAATTGATGATGTTTAGTGAATAAATAGATCTAAATAGAACGTGATATGAAAGGCTTGGTGCTGCGACAGTTGGTGCACGCTCATATTGTGTTATTTTTCTGAAACGTATTTATAAAGTGTAAAACAACGGTGAGTATTGACAGCCAAGTGTGACGATTCAAAATGGAGGATATTACTCCGCTTATACATCTATGCAAGCAGTTGCCAAAACATGCACCCGAGCTTAAACAGTACAGTGCAGAATGGGTTAAAGGCACGGCAGATAAGATGTGCATGTCATGGTCACAAAGGGGATCACTATCAAAAGTAGTTTTGCAACACATGATGACATATTTGCATGCACCATACACGGGGAAAAAAGATAGAAAAGAGGCTAGCGAGCTTAGAGCTGTGGAAAATGTACCAGGAGGATAGGGAAGACTGGATGCTTAACCATTGCAAAGAGGGGGTGAGGAGCCTTCTGCTCCCCACACCGCGCCTAAAGTAAATGGTGATAGTACGTAGGATGACAGAGTGTACCCATTGAGAAAACTTAAGCTGGCAATAGGGTACAGCAATCCGGCATATGAGTCGCCTGTGCATGGCAGCGATGAAAGTCCAGAAAAGACTCCAGAAAGGGATGTGAAGAGAAGTGATAGATCAGGTATGTCTCTAGACATAGAAAGAGAATTAAAGAAATGGAAAGGAGAGAAAGATAAGACTGATTAGGTAACACAGACAGAATGAATGGATGGGCGGTCAGATTTTGCTAAAACTTGACGGAAAGAGCATTGAGTAAGTAAGGCAAAGGGAAGATCAAGATGAACAAGATAAAAAAAGATTGGGAACGAGAGGAATGATTGAAAGGAGATGAAGCTAAAAGAAAGGATAGACAAAGATGGGAACAGCTGTATCAAGATGAGCAGCTAAAAAAGCAGCAAAGGGCAGATGAACAAAGAAAGTATGATAATAGATGGAACGTAATTGAAGAACGAGACAAGCTTGAAAGAAAGAGAGAGGAAGAGCAGAAATGAAGAGATAAAAGAAGACACAGATGAAGAGACAAAGAGATACGTAGGGCAAACGAGAGAAGAGAGGTGAAAATACAGGAAGAGGAAAGGGTAAGAGAAGAGGCAAAGAAGCGAAGAGAACTAGATGAAGAAATAGAACGCAAGAGAAGACCTTGATCGCACCGAGAAAGAATTAATGGAGCCTAATCCAATAGTAGCATGGGAATTTAAAGAAGAATTCTTCCCGACACATGAGCCAATACCAGGTCTGTCTGGAGCAAATCTAGAGGATGAGTTTGATATGAGAAGCATTGGGGATAAAATCTATAAGGTTTATCATGAAATGAGGGCCAAGAAAGAACCAAAAGGAAAGGGAAAAACTGATCGACTTGAAAGTACGCAGTTGCACGGCAAGGAGGGAAGTGTTTACAATCTTGAGCATAGAGCATTGTCTTTGGACAGGCTAACTTTGAATAGAGATGAAAAAGAGGGAAGTCATATGAGTTGGGGACAGCATATGTCAGACAAGGACAGAAAAGCCTTCCATGGGGAGGAGGGAGATAATGCATGTGGTCCTGAAGGATGTTCTCTGATGGAGAGAGAAGTGAGATGGTCAGATCTAGACCTACTGAAGTCTCAGGCGTCAGAATCTCTGGCATGGCTAGATCGACGTAGAAGGTGATCCCATAGTGAGAGGGGGACTTGCCACCTTATGTGAGCAGGCTAACGTCGCTACCGGGAAGAAGGGATTGCGGAACCATTGTCCCTGCGTTGGATAGGGGATGAATGGGAGTTTGGGATCTCACAGTTTCCTTTACTAGAGAAAGGAAGGCCAGTCCGCTGTATACACCATGGCCACAAATGGATAAGGATAATTTAAAGTATAAACTTCAGAGTTTAACTTCTGGGTGCTGGGAAATGGATACATGAGTTAGAGAAAATGACAGGAGGAAACACGTTAGCTATAGCTGACATTAAAGGTATTCTAGCCGCTATCCTTGGGGAGAGGGCTAACGACATTTGGTCGAGAGCTGGATACGCAAGTTTTACTGCGCAGAACACTGCTCATGATGGAGCACTGTTTAATAACTGTAGAGCAGCAGTCTGGAAAGCGCTTAGAGTGCAGTATCCAGACACGTCAGATATGGGTGCTATAATGGCACAGAGGATGCAGGAAGGGGAGGATCATCTTGTTTATATTTAGAATTTTCAAGAGAAGTGGTCTTTGGAAACACGGGAACTATGGATGAAATCTATACCTGTATTCTACCATATATTATGTCAAGGGCTGCCAGATCAAGTACAAAAACAGCTCAGGAAACTGGTGGGTATGGAGGCAAAACCCTGGTCAGAAATACAGCTGACAATTGCGCATTACTGCAGACTGCTACAGGAGAAGAATTGAAAGAAAGATGATGTTAGGAAAGGTGAAGAAGCAAAATTGGTGCAAAAGAAATTGTGAAAATACGCCATAGAAGGTGTGATGTGGACTAGCGGAGAAGGGTCGGGTTCACAGCAAGCAGCAGGAATGCCACAGATGAATAACCAAAGGCAGTTTGATCAAGGTAATAATCAGGGACATTTCCAGAAAAACCGAGGTGGGTTTCAGGATACACAGAATGATAGCCAGGGAATGCAGGAAGGGCACATTAGTAGAGTCCCTCCTGTATGTTGGAAATGTGGAATGGCAGAGCACATAGCGCGCATGTGTAGAAGTCAAGGGTTTGTGCAAAATGGGCAGTTCTGAAGAGGGGGACCACTCATCCACCTGCATATAGACAGCAAGATAGAGAGGGGTTTGCCCAAAATCAGACAGTGCAACAAGCACAAGCAGATAGAATGCAACAAGCTATGCAAACACAGCACACACCGTCGAATCCGCCACAAGGGCAATCACTGCACGCACCCATGCAGATACAGTAGTGCCCAAGCACAGGACATGTAATGACTCCGAGGATAGGGGGTGTCACCGTCAAGGGAGGGAACCCTTTCACGGACCCAGGAATAAGTATGTACCCACAATAGGACAGCTCACTGGGTGACTTGATATGTTCTGTGCTATCTGTGACTCCCAATCCTCAAGAGGAATCGAGGGTTGATCTCACTATAGGAGGCAAATCTTTTTCTTTTTTGGTAGACACAGGTGCACAAGGCTCATGTATACGAGAGGGGAAGTTTACATTATCTGAAAATGCCATGAATGCTGAAGGTTTCAGAGGAGCTACAAGTAGAGTTCCTTTTACTGAGAAATTGCCAGTCTCTATAGCAGAATGTAATATGTCTGTACCATTATTGTATTCAACACAGACACCAGTTAACATACTGGGTCGAGATTTAATGACAAAGTTAAACATGACGATTTTGTTTACTGATGAGTGCATAGTGTGTTCAACTCCAGCAATGCATTATTTAAACGGAAATTAATTTATCATAGCATTTACAGGGATAAATGGCCATACAAGGAATACTGTTAGAACCAGAAGTCTTTCACTATGGGGGATGAATTTTGTTAACATGGTTACCTGGCTTAGTGTGCAAGACTGTGAGGATACCTGATGAGTTTTTATTCAGGCCAAGGATACCTGTGGATGAAGAGGGGGACAAATCATTCCCTTAGAGTTACAAGCAGCTGTAGTGCAAGGAGAATTAGCTATGCTTGATGGAGTTTATAATGACGGTAGACGATGGAGCACACTGATTGCCATTGGAGAGGGTTACAGATTGACTGACGTCACTGACAAGGATATTTTTAGAGACCACCTGTCAGATGACGAAGAAGTATTTGAAATGAGTATCTCTTATTGTGTGAGGGCAATAAGAAGCAAAGTTCCTCAGAAGATGATGATAGTATGGCAAGTGGCAGTTTCATTATGGACCACAGGCCCTTATGACGTAGGCCTATTAAAAGGTGTAGGGGAAGTTAAGATTAAACTAAAGCCAGGAGCAATTTTGCCTCGAGCACAACAGTATCCCATGTCTCGAGAGGCAGACAAGGGTATTTTTAAGACGATATCCGCCTTGATGGATCAAGGCATCTTAGTGAGCTCAGAGTCACCATGCAATACCACAATGTACCCTATCAAAAAATCTAAAGGGGGGTCATGGCGTTTAATTCAAGATATGTGCCCAATTAATCAGATTGTAGAGGCCAAGTTTCCTCTAGTTCCTAAACCAGCAACAATCTTATGTAGTATTCCTATTGAGGTGCGATATTTCACTGTGATTGACTTGAAAAATGAATTTTTCTCAATCCCATTGCATAAGCATTCCTCAAGATCTGATGTCATTTACGTTCAGACAGGCTAAGTTAAAAAGCACAGGATTACCCCAGGGGTACTGTGAGTCCCCATTGATTTTCAACAGAGTCCTGCAGATAGACTTAAGCAATATTGATTTCCAAAGTGGAAAAGTCTGCAGCATATCAGAGAAAGAGTGTGGACGTGATTCAGTTCAGCTAATGATTATTATAGCAGAAAAAGGATATAAAGTGGATAAGAAGAAGCTGCAGTATTGCCAAGAAGAGGTGTTATACATAGGGCAGTTAATCTCGCATGAAGGAAAGAAAGTTACACCTGAAAGGGCTGAGGTTATTTTGGAACAGCAAAGCCACACACAATAAAGCATATGCAAAGATATTTGGGACTATGCAATTATGTTAGAGCATGGGTCTTCGATTATAGTTCATATGTAAGACCCTTGATATAAGCTCTGAAAAAAGCACAGGCAAATCAGGAAAAAATGGTCAGGACTGAGGAAATGGAAGAAGGGTCTGATGTGTTTCAAAAAAGCCATTTGTATACCTCCAGTCATAGGGATTCCTAATTATGCAGAGGAATTCTTCATATTTTTGCATATGAATGGTACAGTCATCACAGATGTACTCACGCAGAGAACTACGTTGGGGTACATGCCTCTAGCATCTTACAGTGGGATTCTGGACCCAGTAATGGGGGGGTCACTTTCCTTGCAAACAATCTTTGGCAGCCACTGTGTTCGCCATCGAGAAAGTTGCCAGCATAGTGATGGGGTGTTCCATGACGTTATTTGTTGAACAGGCTTTATTTGCTATTTTGGAAAAACCTAAGGGTACTTTGACGTCTCAGAGGGCTTCTGCCTATGAGGTGGTCATTTCAAATCCAGCGATTAAAATAATCAGATGTAGAATAGTGAACCCTGCCATGCTTGTAGCAGAACCACTGGCAGAAGACGAACATGCATTTAATTGCTCGAATTATGAGGAATTCTATGATGAGATCCCAAGGCTGAAAGAAAATGCTTTGGCAGCTGGAGAAATTCTCTTTATTGATGGTTTTTCAAAAATCGATCAAAATGATGGGCAAGGATATACAGGTGCCGCTGTGGTAAAACACAGACCCAACGGGGAGTTTGAAGTATTGATAAATGCACGACTACCGTCTCAATTTTCAGCACAGGCTGCAGAATTAGTAGCGCTGATTGTCGCGCTCAAGAAAAACTGAGACGTTGAAGGTGCTCACAGGGCTAGCACGTTGGAAGAGGAGGGGCTACCTCCGAGCGGGTGGCACTCGCCGCCTTATTGGACAGACTTATTAGACCACATTAGAGCTCCCAGTAGACATTGTGGTCGTTAAGTGCACAGCTCATACTAATAGAGCAGACTTTATCTCACGTGGAAATAAAGCTGCAGACGAAGAAGCAAAACGAGTTGCATGTTCAGATGTTATAATGAGCTTTGATATACCTGATGTGAATGACAGAATGGTAGTGATGATGAGTGTGAATGACAGTTTTAACAATTTGTTGAAGACCCAACTGATGGAATTTCAAGGAGAAGCACCACAGGATGGGAAAGATCAGTGGATCTTTTCAATGACTGGAAGAGGGAACAGTTCCCCGATTCTTTTCTCACTGAGTTTCTTTTTGGAGGCACCCATGGTAATGCCTGATCATCCACCAGATCATTCTCACAGTTTTTTTCTTCATTGTTTGTGCATACCCTGAAATTGTGGGGAGAACTGTTAGCGTTCATCTGTTCCTGCAGGATCCTAAAAATGGTCCAATCGTGAGGAGTTTGCTTGCAGCCATGATAGAGCAAGTACTCTGGCTTCCTGAGTACAGTTTGGAAAAGACAAATGCCCCTATCTGAGGACAATGCTAATAGACTAATTGGAGTGGTCTTTTATTTCCTGATTGAAGAATGTCATCATCTTGTTGGACGGCAAACTGATGTTCGTTCTTTCCTTAGAGATCCAAGAAATCTACTGGCACTTAATCAATAGCTTCGTGAAATTAAGGAGCAAGTACGTTAATTTTCGGAGAGAATTTAAAGAACAATCCTGAATGAGACTTTCGAGAGAAGACATTCAGAACTTACTATCTTTGGTCTTTTATTACTTACTGTAAACACATCCTTATTCTGTCAGGGGAAAGGACGACCCCTTTCTGTATATCAGGAATCCTGTTAATCATCCTGCAATCAGCCAGCTGCTTGAAGAGCTTGTGGAACAGAGTATTTTATGATGTTGCCAAAATAAAATTTTATTTTTCCTTCCTTAAGAAAGATTGAGAATGGGCAACATCGACAGCAACAACAACGTGGCTAACAACGAGAGGCCACCACGACGAACAAGGAGCTATTGATGCATCAAGTGGGCCTATTTGTATGTCATTTATACATGCATTTTATTCATTGTGTTCCTTCTCTCACTTACAGTACGTACTGTCTGTTATGTGGACCCAAATAGGGCAAGGGTCCCTGTGTATCTTCCTGTGCAGAAGGAGGGTACAGATGTGGCAACTAGGAGACAACCAAGGCCTTATGTAATTGTTCCTTCTCATGTAAAAACCCTGATTTCACTGACGAATGTTCCTGTGATAGAGACCCATACCTGGGAGCTAGGCTCCCACACGTCTTCCCTTGAAAGGCACACAATGGCACAGGCAGACCTAAGCACTGAGGTTTCCACACATAACCCCCTGAAGGGGACACAATGAACGATGATGTGGGCAAGCACAGACAAGCACTCACATCCACATACACACTCAGCATTCATAACCTTGCTCACACCAGACATGTACAACACCTACATCTCTTCCCCCAATGAGGAAAAGAAGTAACACACTCACCAAGTATGATGAGGATCCATAGAGAGACAACCTTGACCACCATGATGAGCACTAAATAAGACACCTGTGACTACTAATGGTGACATTACATACACAAGGGTGATTTCCAAAGCACATCATGACACCTGCCAATGCTGATGGTGGAAAGGCAAGAAAACAGGGTATGAACCACAGGTCCTGCACCTCAAACACAAGGATACATTGCCACATCACCACACCAGTGTGCACATGCCTCCACACAGAGCAGCAAGTCCACATGAGTTCTCGAAATACATGGCACTTGCGCATGCATCCATGCCACTCTGCATGTTACTTGACCTGGGAGCCCACTGTTCCCATCAACCAAATGTGAGACAGGTACATATAATCGCTAACACGTTTCTAATGGAGACAGGACTATGGCTATTTTTTTGTGATAATGCTAGGCCCTGAAGACCCTCTGCATATGGAAACTAAGGCACAATCACCATATACTAGTGATACGACAGACACGAGGTTCGATTTTCCAAGTACTATGCTTTACTGCAAAATATGCTTAGTCAGCCGACTGGGTCTAACGTCTCGCAACGTGCGTCACTCAGACCAAGTGAGATTCAAGAGAGCGAACATCATTCTAGCAGTAACATATATACAAACATGCAATCTTTGAAGGCACATCAAACCGCCCATAATGTATCTTCTTGAGCTAGGGTTCGGTGATTGACAATTATGACAAATATGACACATTATGACAAGTTTCTTACTCAATCTATTATACTTAACAACAGTTGCATACATAGTTCTTTGTTATAAAGAACATAGAGCACTTGTTCAGCAAGGATATTGTGTTCGCGAGAGAGACACATTCCAAAGCATCTTATTTACCAGTTTCTATTCGTGAACTAGGGGTCAGCCTGTTCTAAGGATGATCCACGAAAGAGGACTGCCAAAAGAATATAATTCATGCTTTAACTGCCTATTGCTACAGCTTTAGTGAGATAGGTCGCCACCTGGGCCGCTGATTAAATGCGTTTCAGCTTGCCTCCAAGGACTTTGTGAGGGAGGAAAACAATGTATTTCTGTACTGTTTGGCATTCCTGTCTGGGTTGATCTTTCAACATGTGGGCTGTGGCCTCGCACCGTGTATGAGCTTTCAGAATATAATACATTTTGCAAAGCATTTGACAGAATGGAAAAAAGCAAATGGCTGATGTTACACAAGATGGACGCCCTGTGGTTCTAAGGACGATTCGGTGTTTGCGATGTTGGTCATATGATGCGATTGGTTTCCGGCCAACATAATATACCTACTATACTTGGTTAGGGTCGTTTCTGGACTTACAATAATGCAAACCCATTCACAATTAGAAGACAATAAATAGTGCAGCTTCACAACCTCTAAATTAGTGGTATTCAAACTTTTTCATGCCAAGCCCCTTGAGTAAAAATATTGTTTCTAGGCCGCCCCAACCATGGGTTGAAACCGCAAAGGGGCCCATATGATGTTTAAGGGGGCAGACTTTTAAAATATAAGCACATTTTCTACTGCTTATATTTTGTATTAAAAAGTCACCATAATCCTTTTTTTTATATTGAAAACAGTCATCTTAATCCCTTTTTAAAGAGTCTGCCTCTCAGTAATCCTTTGGACCCCCTAAGGGGGCCAGCTCCCCAGTTTGAAGACCTCTGCTCTAAACTAACATTTTGAAAAGGGTAACATTCCATATGCACCCCGCATAGCCTAGATAAAGCAGACTAAAAATTCCAAACCTCCATTCACAGGAGATACCACCCAAAATAAGAACGAGATAAGAAATATTTGCAACTTGCTCCCCACCCAAATTTCTATGTCTCTTAATAACGAACCAATCAAGGCTGGGGGTATCATGCTAAATCTACTAATGATGAGACTGCAAACCACTAATACTCACTGAGCATCACTATAAAACTAACCAGTACTTGCACTGACGGGAGACACAGCGAGAGCATCGAAAGCAGAACCTATGGATAACTGTTATTACATTAAACTAAGGTGACAGAGTACAGACAAAAGGGAGGCAAAGTTGGTCTTCCTTCACCACAGAAATCTAATTTCCAGCATAATGGGCAGGAGGTCTGGATCAATTTCCTGGGGAGCGGGCCTAAGGTCCCGCAAATCTGCGCCTAATGTTGCTCCACAAACTAGGCATCTTCCCAGTAAGGTGGCAAGAGGAAGTTCATTTTATGTGCCAGGCAAGTCCTTTGCACACCCCTTGCATGCAGCACTTGTAGACGGGTAGCTGGGATGACTTATCATGCCAGTGCCCAGTGTATTGCCATCATTTGTATAAGTTCAGAACCCTACTGTCACCTGTCTCTGGGTGGGGCCGATTCCTACACTGTCAGGATGACACCGCTTCCTTCCTCTGTCAAGTGCTCACTTTGGATTTAGAAACCTATCATTACTGGTTTCTTTATAGTGCAGATTGCAGCGCTTTAGCAGAGACCAGTGTCATGATGCCTACCGCCGGGCATCTGGATCGAGCCTATCAGCCCCGGGAGCAGGCATCCAGATACTCATTAAAACCCCAACAGCCCCAGCTGGGGGCTGTTTGGATTCAGTCCTGGCGCCTTATGCGGCAGGCTCATCATAGAAATCAGTCCTGGCGCCATAGGTGCCAGGCTCATAGACTTTACTTACCTTATGCAGACCATGCTGCAAATGAGTCCAAGCCAACGTGTCGCCTGGATGGGACTATTTTATTACAGGGACTATTTTTTACTCGGGTGTGGTTCTGGGGAACTTCTTACCTGGGACTACTTTGCAGGCTTTTTAAACCACGCCCGAACAGCAGCTCATGTTTCGTGTTATTCTGCATCCAGCAGCGTAACGCTCACCGTGTCTGCAAGTCAGCATACAGTCTTCTGCCACGCCCGCCTCGAATCCGGAGCTCCTAGACAAAAGAAAGAGAAAGGAGAAGAGGGTAGATCACGGACATTATTTGATTCCTTACCTGATTCCGGACCCACCACATCTCCGAGCCTGGAAAGGACATTATTTCAGCACGCGTCGCTTCGCCAGCAGCAGCGCCGCGTTATACTCACCAGTCCACCGCATCTTTCAACTCGGCGCTGCCTCCATCATTTTCTTCGTCGAAACCCAGCACCTGGGGGGAAAACAAAAGGAATAACAGGGTGAGCCGAGAAAACCGACAAAGACAATCTCTTTACCACCATAGGTTTACCTGCTTTACCACCGGAGGTATTATCCTTTAATTCGCTGCATCTTTCTATGCCGTACCTATAAAGGGAGAGAAAACAGCAAGTTCAACTCATGCAACTTTTACCGGACATTTGGTAATACAGACTATTACCTGAACGCCATCAGCTACCTCCAGGCAATATACTTTTGGACCCAGCTGCAACCTAACGAGGGAATGGAACAAGAGTGAACATCGGACATATTGAACTCTTAAACTTTATAGACACTGGAGTCAATATTCCTCCGGAACTCCTCCAGTACCTTCAAACCAGTGAAGTAACTGGTATCTACGTGCCCCTGCATGCCATGCAGGATGGAGAGCTCATCATTTAAAAACATAAGGTGAGGTTACCAAGAGGGGATATCGGAGGTGATTAGAGGGGAGAACGAGAACAGTTGGGGGGGGGCATCACTAAAGTCCACGGGTGGCTAAATCCCTTTCTTCAATTGCAGGAGAATACTTCTACGAGTCCAGCAGAATAGATTAGGCGGGCCAGTCCAGACTGTCATCTCTTCACTACGCATCAGGTTGGTGGAGACCGCAGCTGTCCGGGTCCGATCGACGCCCCTGTGGGAACCAGGTGAGCGTAACAGAACACGAAGCCTATCTACAAATCCCGACCCGGGCCTAATGGAGACCTCAGAAACCGACCAACTAGCCCAATTGTTAGGAGAACTTAGGGCAGAAGTGCACTTCGCGCGCCAAGAAACTAATGCCCTCAGGAGAGAACTGATTGTGTCAAAGGAGCGCACTGATGATCTTGCCAGACAACTGCTGCAAAACCAAGCCGGGCAAACACCACTACCTGGACTTGGGGGGAATTCAACCCCTGTTTCATCGAGCAGCCCTGTGCAAGTGGTTCTACCAGGGAGCATTCCTTTAGCTCCACCTGAAAGCTTTGCTGGGGA
Source organism: Ambystoma mexicanum (assembly GCF_040938575.1). Taxonomy (NCBI): domain Eukaryota; kingdom Metazoa; phylum Chordata; class Amphibia; order Caudata; family Ambystomatidae; genus Ambystoma; species Ambystoma mexicanum. The sequence goes on from NC_090921.1 coordinate 1,261,094,292, forward strand.
CCCGAAAAGGTTTGCCGTGTTCATGAACCAATGCCGCTTGCACTTTTTATGCAGACCAGGAGCTTTTCCAAACGACCAAGCCAAAGTAGCCTTTGTACTGTCATACCTTAGTGGCAGCGCAGCGGATTGGTCAATTCCATTAGTCAACCAGGATGACCCTCTTCTTCCGGATTTTCAGGGTTTTCAATTGAGCATGGAAAGACTATTCGCCAGACATTCACAGGGACAGGCCCTGGATAACGAACTTCTATCACTACGACAAGGAAACCAGGACCTGCTAACTTATATCGCAACCTTCAATAGGTTGGTGGTGGAAACCGGATGGCCAGAGGTAAAGCGAATTACATTATTTCATAGTGGACTTCGGGCTGAACTCAAAGGTGTTTTGGCCCAAGTTGTGAACCCACCTCAGGATTGCACAGAATATACAGACTTAGTGGTCCAGCTAGACCACTGACTTCAGAATAGAAAAGCTGATCGAGCTAAGTTCGAGAATCGGGTATTGGTTAAACCCAATGTTACTCCGAAAGGAACAGATGCATCAGAACCAATGCAGATCGGGGGGCTTAAGGGACCCTTAACTCAAAAAGAAAGAGAAAGGAGACGACAGATGCAGTTGTGTCTGTACTGTGGGGCCTCAGGACATTTTCTACGGGATTGCCCTATAAAACCATCCAAGAAAGTAGTCGGAGTTGCTGATAGAAATCAAACAGAGCCTGATTCGGGAAACGACCACGCCCGACAAGCGTAGAGGTCCGCTTGCCGAGCTTTAAGAAGGACACTCAGACCTTGCACCTAATCATACCAATGGTCCTTATTGATCCAAGGCAGCCATCACATATGCACGCAGTTAGGGCATACATTGATAGCGGAGCCGTAGGAAACTACGTGGACCACGAATTGGCTTCTAAGATGAATCTACCTCTCTGAAAAAAGACCACTTCGGTTGTTATCACCACAGTCGATGGAACTGAAATTGCCTCTGGGCCTGTAACCCATTCCACCACAGAGATGACACTGTTGGGTCAAGATGGGCATCGAGAGACTATTTTGTTTGACTTAATCAAAGCCCCGCAGTTCCAAATAATACTGGGGATACCTTGGTTGGAAACACATAATCCTTGTATCGATTGGCGAGAGAAGAGAGTAACCTTCCCGGAGTGTGCACACACCTGTTACCCGAAAAAAACCTTGAACAAAAGCCTGGCCACAGTCGCTAATCCAGTCATGCAGTTACCTCAGGAATATCAAGAATTCCAGGATGTTTTCCAAAAAGAACAGGCAAACACCTTACCACCACATAGATCATACGATTGTCAAATCGACCTCATACCCGGTGCACAACCTCCATGCAGTAGGATCTACACCCTTACGGAACCCGAAAACCGTCACCTACGACAATACTTGGACCAATACCTTGCTAATGGCTTCATTCGTCCATCTAAGTCCCCCGCATCTTCAGCTTTATTCTTCGTGCCCAAAAAGAAAGGTGACCTCAGAACGTGCATAGACTACCACGCATTAAAGCAGATCATGGTGAAGAACCAATATCCATTGCCTCTGATCCCCGAACTACTAGACCAAGTAAAGGATGCTTGCATCTACACTAAATTAGATCTCCGAGGGGCATATCATCTGGTACGTGTAAAGAAGGGCGACAAATGAAAGACCGCTTTTCGCACCAAGTACGGATTATTCGAATAGCAGGTGATGCCCTTCGGGTTGTGCAATGCACCAGCAGCCTTCCAGTATTTTATGAATGATGTCCTTTGTGAACTCATTGACGTCTGTGTTGTCGTATATGTAGACGATATTCTAGTGTACTCCTCCTCAGAATCAGACCATATTAAGCACGTTCGTGCAGTCCTTGAGAAACTAGGCCAGAACAAGTTTTATGCAAAATTGGAAAAATGTGTTTTTCATGCTACAGAAGTTGAATTCCTTGGATTTATCCTGACTCCAAAAGGAGTCCGAATGGACTCTCGAAAGGTGGACGCAATTCTCAAGTGGAGATCACCCAGTTCAGTTAAAGGGGTGCAAAGCATGCTTGGATTTGCTCATTTCTACCGCAGATTTATTCCTGACTTCTCATATGTTGTACACCCCATCACAGCACTTTTGCGCAAAAACAAACGCTTCTTGTGGACCGAAGAGGCTGAAAAAGCCTTCCAATAACTGAAATTGAAATTCACGTCGGAACCTGTCTTAAAGCATCCACGCCCCGAGCTCCCATACATAGTTGAAACCGATGCATCCAGTTTAGCCATGGGGGCTGTCCTGTCCCAGAAGGATCCGGAAACCGGTCAACTTCATCCAGTAGCATTTTGGTCCAGAAAATTCTCGGCCCCCGAATTAAACTATCCGGTTACCGATAAAGAGTTGTTAGCCATCAAATCCGCCTTCAAGGCTTGGCGGCATTATCTACTCAGTGCCAGGCATACCATTACTGTAATCACCGATCACAGGAACTTGCAGTATTTAAAAACAGCCAAGGCCCAATCATCGCGTCAACTTCGATGGGCCTTATTCCTTGCCGAATTCTATTTCGTGAACACTTATCGACCAGGTTGTAAGAATGGTAAGGCAGACGCTTTATCCCGAATTGGGATGGGAGAAGCATATTCGAACCCGGAACCAGTGCCTATAATTCCTGAACAAAGAATTCTTGGGATAACTACTCTACAGACCTTAGAAGATATTCATTTAAAGATCCAACAACTTTTCGATTCAGCAGTCCTGCAGGACTGGGTTAAAAAGGGCCGAGATTATTCAGTTGTCAATGACCTACCTTACTATCAAGGGCATCTATTTCTACCACACAAGGAACTACAAGAACAAGTAATCTCCAATTACCATGAAGCTCTGATGGAAGGGCACCCAGGTATTGCAAAAACTGAAGCTAAAATTAAAAGACAATTCTGGTAGCCCACCTGGCGAAAAGATGTAAAGTCATTTGTACTGTCTTGTGGCATCCTCGCCCAGAACAAAAGTCAAAAGAAGAAACCAGCTGGTCTTTTACAACCTTTAGATATTCCACCCTCACCATGGCACACTTTGTCTTTAGACTTTATTACAGATCTACCACCATGTAATGGATTCAACACCATTCTAGTTATTGTGGATCTTTTTTCCAAGATGACCCACTTTATTCCTTTAAAAGGATTACCTTCTGCTTCAATCCTGGCCAAGGAATTTCTCGAAAATATTGTTTGAATACATGGATCTCCTTCCGTATTTATCTCTGACCCAGGTAGTCAGTTCATTTCGCAATTTTGGCAGAAGTGTTGTCAATTGGCACAAATCGACATAAGGTTATCAACCAGTCACCATCTCCAAACCGATGGTCAGACGGAGAGAACCAACCAGACACTTGAACAATACCTACTTTGTATGCTCCACCAAACCGAAAGTAATTGGAAGGACATTTTATGGATTTCTGAATACGCATACAATAACTCTGTACATTCAGGAACCGGACAAAGCTCCTTTTATACCATATATGGACATCATCCTCGAACCTCAGAACTCGATTCGCCCCAGCATTTAGAAATGCCGGCAGTAACTCATCTGAATTCTACTATTACACAAGCTTTTAAAGAGGCAACAAAATATTTGAAACAAGCAAAATAGAAATACAAGAAAAATGCTGATCAACATAGAAGTGAGACCCCACCATATCAAATCGGAGACCAAGTTTGGCTGGCTAGAAGAAATATACCTCTGAAAGGAACTCAGACTTTTAATCCTATATATTTGGGACCTTACACCATTAAGGCCATTATCAACCCGGTGGCCGTCAAATTAGAATTACCCATTAATATGTGGATTCATCCTGTCTTTCATGTTTCACTTCTAAAACCAGTTCAACCTTGGACAAGATTAACCAATCCACCTGACCCCATCCTAATAGATGGAGAACCTGAATTTGAGGTAAAAAACATCCTGGACTCTAAAATGGTTAAATGAAGACTTTTTTATTTAATCGACTGGAAGGGTTACGGACCACAAGAAAGGTCATGGGAACCTAGTGACCACGTTCATGCTCGATTGGTGAAAAAATTCCATCGGGACTTTCCAGACAAGCCAGGGCCAAGGGGAAGAACAACTTTAGGAGGGGCCTTGGGGGGGAGTGCTGTCATGATGCCTACCCCCGGGCATCCGGATCGAGTCCATCAGCCCCGGGAGCAGGCATCCAGATACTCATTAAAACCCCAACAGCCCCGGCTGGGGGCTGTTTGGATTCAGTCCTGGCACCTTAGGCGGCAGGCTCATCATAGAAATCAGTCCTGGCGCCATTGGCGCCAGGCTCATAGACTTTACTTACCTGATGCAGACCATGCTGCAAATGAGTCCAAGCCAACGTGAGGCCTGGATGGGACTATTTTATTACAAGGACTATTTTTTACTCAGGTGTAGTTCTGGGGAACTTCTTACCTGGGACTACTTTGCAGGCTATTTAAACCACGCCCGAACAGCAGCTCATGCTTCATGTTATTCTGCATCCAGCAGCGTAACGCTCACCGTGTCTGCAAGTCAGCAACCAGTCTTCTGTCACGCTGCCTCGAATCCGGAGCTCCTAGACAAAAGGAAAAGAAAGGAGAAGAGGTTAGATCACGGACATTATTTGATTCCTTACCTGATTCCGGACCCACCACATCTCCGAGCCTGGAAAGGACATTATTTCAGCACGCGCCGCTTCGCCAGCAGCAGCGCCGCGTTATATTCACCAGTCCACCGCATCTTTCAACTCGGCGCTGCCTCCATCATTTTCTTCGTCGAAACACAGCACCTGGGGGGAAAACAAAAGGAATAACAAATTGAGCCGAGAAAACCGACAAAGACAATCTCTTTGCAACCATAGGCTTACCTGCTTTACCACCGGAGGTATTATCCTTTAATTCGCTGCATCTTTCTATGCCGTACCTATAAAGGGAGAGAAAACAGCAAGTTAAACTCATGCAACTTTTACCGTACAGTGTTTGGTAATACAGACTCTTACCTGAACGCCATCAGCTGCCTCCAGGCAATATCCTTTTGGACCCAGCTGCAACCTAACGAGGGAATGGAACAAAAGTGAACATCAGACATATTGGACTCTTGAACTTTATAGACACTGCAGTCAACATTCCTCCGGAACTCCTCCAGTACCTTCAAACCAGTGAAGTAACTGGTATCTACGCACCCCTGCATGCCATGCAGGATGGAGAGCTCATCATTAAAAAAAATAAGGTGAGGTTACCAAGAGGGGATATCGGAGGTGATTAGTGGGGAGAACGAGAACAGTTTGGGGGGGGGGCATCACTAAAGTCCACGGGTGGCTAAATCCCTTTCTCCAATTGCAGGAGAATACTTCTACGAGTCCAGCAGAAGAGATTAGGCGGGCCAGTCCAGACTGTCATCTCTTCACTACGCATCACGTTGGTGGAGACCGCAGCTGTCCGGGTCCGATCGACACCCCTGTGGGAACCAGGTGAGCGTAACAACCAGATCTGGGCAAACACATAACAAACATTCAGGGATATTATTTTAGCAATAATCACCCACCCCTCTTGCTGAAATGTGTGGTAACTTGGGCCTTTAACAAGGGTCCCTGGTGTGGTTACCACCCGTTGCAGCCCGTTGAACGGGTGATTATTGCTTTTAGCACTACAGGTTGCCAATCTGGTAACCCAGGGTGCTGATAGCTATGTCTTTTGAATGAATGAACGGGGACGACTTGCGGCTTTCATTCAAAAGGCTGTTTCAAAATGGCCACCACAGAGCTGGAAGACAGGGCTCCATGCGGAGCCCCTCTTCCATTACCATGGTGCACGGAAGGAAGACGGAGCGGCAGCAGCACTTGGGGCGGCGGAGGTGCCACCACTGCTGAAGCCATCAGGTCAGTGGGGGTGGGAGGGATGGGAAAATTAAGGAGAAGGGAAGAGAGGGTGGAGGAAGATGGCCGGGCAGGGCAGCAGGCGTCAGGTTGCTCGGAATGCCAGAGTGGATCATGAGTGGATCATGGGTTTCAGCCCGCAATCCGAGCAATCTGATTGGTTGCTCCCCCCACCCTGGGTGCAAATATTCTAATGTGGGAAGATAGCAAAAGCCATTGTTGTGTCAGAAACAGCTCAACACCCAATGTACAAAACGGCACACACACACAGGAGAATGTGTTAAAACGTTATTCCTCCTGTCCCTTATTCTGAGTGACCTTTCCCCCCCAGCCCCTTCCCTTCACATCATTACTTCCTTCTCCTAAATGGGCTGAAACATGGCCCCTCCTTTCCATAACGACATGACTAACCTATCCAAGAAACAATGTCCAGACATTACAGCCATGTTATTGGTTGCTTACCCTAGTCGGAAGGCAGACACTCACAAGTATTGCAACATTCGTCCACTTGAGTAAATGGCAGCTTAAGGACTCCAAGGGGAGAAGCTGAGATGATTTTTAGCAGCAGGGATGAAACTAAGAGCAGCAATTGAAGGATTATCATTCTTGAGCGTGTCAGACACAAGTGTTACCAAACCATGAGGGGATAACATAGGCTGCACAGGCGGTTCTTTAACATAAGAAATGAATCCATTAAAATGCTTGCAGAGGATATAGCAGAACAATAATCTGCAAAGCCACAAAGTGACGGGGGAGATGGCTTCTGGAAGCTGTGCAGTGAACAATTAGCATAAATGTATAGGAACATGAAGTAACCCCCATGGCTTTAAGAAGGCACCGGGACACTCTCTTCTTCTAGGTAAGTTTGTTGTCACTATCTCCTTCAGGTAAGTGCCATACAAGATGAGTTACACTGAGACAGAGACATTGGCACATCCACACCAGCCAGTTTCCACTTCCAACTGACTCTCTTGGAAGACTTGTATTGACACACACCCAACAATCTTAGATGACCTCACAGCATTCTCCCAACATAGCCATAACCTGACTAAAGGACCCAACTAGGACACCCACCGCAGAAAGACCGACAGCCGCCTCCTTGCATGAAACAATCACAATCTAGGAAGTCGAAATACCACAGCCCGCAGACAACCAGAAGCGAAGTGCCTCCTGGAAACCGTTACCATGCACCTCACATGCTCCACAAAATGATGGAAGGATACAAACACCATACCACACCAAAGGGTATTGCACACAGAAACGAAATACCCCATTCTAGCCTGGTAGCAAAAATGAAAGCATAGAAACACCACCTACTCTACTCCCTCCTAAAGGATTTCAACAAAATCAATACTACAACAGTTGATCAAACGCCAAACTGAAACCCATACTTTAGGACAACTCCATACCATATCCAACAGTAGGACTAAACCCAATATACCACAGTTGAGCAATGCCATAGCGCCCCCACAGTTGAACCACGGTAAAATGTAACCATGCATCTCACATGGTCCCTAAAATGACAACTCCATGGCTGTAACCAACAGCCTAAACCAAACACCATGCACCTCTCAGGGTCCCTACACTCCCAACAGCTCCAAACTTCCCAAAAAACAAACCTCAGACTGAATGTAACCATCAGTCAAACAGTCAACTCTTACTCCATTCACCTAGCTGTAAACAACAGCCATAATATTCCTCCAACCACGACTGCAAACAACACTCTCCCCAATGTAACCAAAAGTCACAGCAGACTGTAACCAACAGTCCCCCGACTGTAATCAACAGTCACCCCCTCTGTAACCAACAGTGTCCCGACTGTAACCCTCACCTGGTCTCTAAAATTGAAACTCCATGGCTGTAACCAAAAGCCTAAACCAGACCCCATGCACCTCACATGACCCCTAAACCCTTAACAGTGCCCAAACCAAAAAAATAGAAATAAAAAATCTGGCTGTGACCAACAGTCAAACAGCCAACTCTGACTGTACTCACCTAGCTGTAAACAACAGCCATAATATTCCTCCAACCACGACTGCAACCAACATTCTCCTGACTGTAACCAACAGTCACACCAGGCTGTAACCAACAGTCACCCCGACTGTAACCAACAGTCACCTAACGGTAAACAACAGTCAACCCCGGCTGGAACCACAGTCTCCCGATGCAACAGATGGCAAATATTTCTGGTAAAATTGCAAACCTCAGGGAAAATTGCAAACCTCGCCAACCCCCACCACCTGCATGTCCAACTATTCCAAATGTGCGCCCCAAAAAAATGCGAGCATCACTGCCCCACACGATCACCAGAACCTCTGAAATTCGCCCTTATCCTCCTTTTCTCTGCGGCTTCTAACCAACTCTTATTTCCCTCGCCCCCTTCAGTTCCGTGCATTCCCACGTCACTCCTTGGGTGCCATCCAGACAACGGATCACGCACCAACATGCTCTAGCCTGACCTGGCTCTCTGCTTTGTCACCCTCCTGCAAACCAAGGCTGCAGGACCTTCCAACGCCACGGCGAACACCCACAGGCCTGCAGCAGGGGCCTGCTATCAGTCAAGGCTGCACCACCTGGACCCTGACTGATTGCAGCTACCATGCCTTCACCGCTGTGCCTGCAGGACTACGCAGGAGCGCTCCGCCTGGTCCTGACAGCTGGCACCTTTATGGATGGATGTGTGTGTCTTGGAGGGCAGTGTCCTGTCTGCCAGCTGGCCCCTCCACAGCCTTTAGGAAGATTCCTAGACACTCTTCTTGTAGGCACGTTCATTGTCCGTGCCTCCTTCAGGTAAGTGCCATAAGAGATTGGGACATTGGGACAGAGCCACTGGCACATCCACACCGTCCAGCTTCCACTTACAATGGACTCTCTTGGAAGACTTGCACTGACACACACCACAACACTCTAAGATGGCATCACGGCATTCTGGTGGCCTTGCCATGCATGCAGAACGCAACCAACACCCAACTACAACAGAACACTTTTGAAAAACACAGAAAGAGAAGTGTGCATCTTCTGAATTTAAAGAAAGGATAAGGTTTATAGCAAAGCCTGCTCAGGACCAAATAAATGTGAGAATTGGAAATCACTAGCACTATTTATGGCTCGCAGAAAACTGATATCAAAACTAATGACGGACATATGGCAAGAAGGCCATCCATCTGTATCTTAGTACCAATAAAGGGTGCCTGCGTGGTATTTGTACAGTGTATTGGCCTCGAGCTCTTTTAACGAAACTGTAGCTTCAATGCGCTTCCTTTGCTTTATATTAGTCTCTGAAACTTCGGTTCATCAAGATTAGAAGAGCACGCTCTCATGGGAGGCTCAGAACCCGAGCAGGAAGGCGCCAATCAAGTCCTAGGACTGCAATCAGCCGCCATTGTGATTTCCATGCTTAAAGCACTCTCTTGTGAGCCACTTTTTAAAGGAGCCAGGAGCGCTGGAGTGTGCAGCTCCCCTCCACCAACAGACACACACAAAGGCCACACAGAAGATAGCAATTTCTCCTCCAGCAGCACTAATCCACAGAGAGCATCTTGGAACAGGTAGGCACAGGTGCACAGACCCTTAAGCCTGCCTAGAGAGGAGAAGCGAAGCAAAGAAACAGCCGCGCAAGAAACGTAGAAATGAAAGGACAAGGCTACACACGGGCCAGAGGGTAATCACGGTGGCGTGTAGCAGAATACAAATGAAACGCTGATTTATTTTCCTGCTGTCATTTCATTTTGGATATTTATTGAGCGCGGAGCCAGCTTTGAGAAGCAGCGGGGCGCTTGCCATAATTGGCATACAGGTCAGGGGCACCGGCTACAGTAGGGAAGTGATTAATTACAATTAAGCAACAGATGCAGTAATGGTGGATGGGGTGGCACCGGCTGGCAGGGGGGATCAGGAGTGCCTACAGTGTGTGGGAAACACATCTTAATTGGGGAGCCAGGGCATAGAGTTAATGAGCACAGTTAAATATTAAAACAGCCCCAAAAGTGGCGAGGGCAGACAGGGAGATGCAAGGACAGGCAGAGCTCCCCATGAATCGGAGGAGGCCTACAAGATGCGGAACTCGGGCGCTGACCTGGCCAAGCACCTCATTTATATTAAGGACTACTATTATTACAAAAGGGGGGGGGGAGACAACATCTGTGGTTGTGGGAAACATATCCCAAAGAGAAGGCGACACCCACAAGCACCAGGCCATTCGGCCACTAGGCAGCTTAAGGTCTGCATGCGGAGAAGCTGGGGTGAGTGCTGGCAGCAAGCACGGACAGGAGAGCAGCATAGGGGCGATCACTAGTGTTAGACGACACATGTCCTGGGGTGGATAGCTCAGGGGCAACGCACTCTCCTTGGAAGCAAGACGAGCGGAGCATTCGATGCCTGGGCTGCGCTTGGAAACCTCTGGATATTAAGCGTGTTATAAATAACCAATTACAATTACATAACCATAACGGGATATCATAGGCTGTGTGACAGTTTTATGGCAATAGGAAGCTTGGACGCTGAGGACACACACACGTATATAAAGAATGAAACGTCCTATTAAAAATTAGACTCTTTTAACTGCTTAAGTGCAGGGCTATTATGCAAGTCTATGCAAACAGAACAATCATACTCGTCCCAATGAGTCTATTCAAATGCTTGGACAGCAAACAGTAGAAACATAATTTGGAAAGAAGCAAAGTTCTGGGGGAGATGGCTTCTATGAACTGTGCAGAGCTCAGATAGTACAAATATACAGAAACAGGCAGAAAGAACTGCAGAAAGAAATGAATTCACCTGAAGAAAAAAGCAAGGATTGTGTAATGTCATGCTGTCTTGTAAAGCGCCCTTTTGCTATTCTTTTGTTTTTGTTAGCAAATTGTATTGAATTAATTTGAAGCAATCAACGACAACTACAGAGAAAGATCACAATAAATACCACTCGGGACAATTATTGCTTAACAATCACCAAACAGCACGTGGGAATTGGGAGAGACGATAGGCAGCCATGAAAAACCACGAGCATTGCTATTTGTCAAGAAGGCGGTCGAGCGCTGGGTGAACTCTCCCAGTGGCATAACAAAGGAAATACAGAAAGAGAAGAGAGAGGAAAAGAAAGGAGGGCGAGGATAAGCAGAAACACATCTGGAGTGAGACCGTGAGGAATATGGATGAAAGGAATATGAGATACTAAATGTAACATAAACTCATCTGCTATAATGCATTAAGACATAATCCATTGGAAATAGGGAAAGCACTCGAGGTGATAAGCATGACACAAGCCTTCTGCATAAGGTGGCTGTCAGCAAAACACATACAAAATTACTCAAGGTGACCTAGTAACTGGAACATTGCCTGCAATGTATACATGGAAACCAACTACATACACACTAGAACAAGCCTACTCTATGTAATGCTGCAGTGTCAGATGAGCTTGCTCAGAATGCTTTCCAACATGGGATGAAGACGTTTTTAGAGGAGAGTTCTCTAGGCGGTGGCTGAAAGCAATCTGATTCCACTGCAAAGTCAACGTTAGCTTGGAGAGATGTTTGCAATTGGGGTAATGCCATGAAGGGGAGAGCATTCAGCAATTAAACATGCTACTCCTGCTTAGCATTACTATAAGTTCGGGACTGGCCCTTCCACAGACCACTGAAGCAATCACAAAGGGGGTAGCAATGTCACACATCTGCTTGATACACGACCAGGCAGATTCCCAGAACAAGGAAGTGTCTTAACATTAGATGAACACATGGTTTAGAGTGCCACCCTCCTTGCGACATGGCCAGCATAGCGCATGGGTGGTGCCCTGACTGTGATTTCCCGTCTAGATGTTGTGACAAGAGCTCTGTTGCATATCATGAACAAATATTGAGTAGTTGCGGCTGCAAGTGGTCTGCTGAGTGTTTTCCTGCAGGCGGCTGGCCAGACAACTTCTTGGATGAAAGTATCACAGTCTGCGTTCCAGGGCGCCTCCATTTTTGAGTTAGGCAGGATGATGCAGGCAGTAATTAGTAGATAGCAGAGGCAGTAGTAGAGGTTAGCTTGAAAGGGGTTAGCTGAGGAGAAATGTACTATGGGTTCACACACAAACCAAAGGGTGTTCCCGTTGGGCAATACTTACATTTGATTCATAATGCATTCTTCATCAAGACATGCATAGGACCAAATGAGATTATTCATAGTGTACATGACATCGTCTACAATTATGATAGAAAAATAGACCACAAATTAGGTGGCAACTTTTTTTTAATTCTTGAAAAGGATGTACTCAATAAATTGAAGATAAAAAGTGTACAGAACATGAATTCACAAGTATATGACAACACCCTTTTGGTTGTGTATGTTCTATTGCTCCCGTCAGTTCCCTGTGAGTACGGAGTTCCCTTCCCTATGTAAGGAGTTTTACACTATGGGTTCATACCCACTGTGAGATAGTTGAAAGTATTAAATGATGATTGTAATGCTGAAAAAGGGAGCACACTGTTGATTGCTCATATCTGAATTGTATAAAGTCAAGCTACTTCCACCCAGGTGGTCACTATGCAGTCTTCCCCTTCATCTTCAGATTGGTATTAAACCACAGAGGACCTGAGGTGTAGAGGCCATCTTTCGGTCCTACTGAAATAGCCCACAGGTGTGATGAGTTACAAGTGGTGGAAATTGTCTGCATGATTTGAAGGCAAGGAGTTGAATTAATATCAGAATACCATGAGTAGTGAATAGAAAGGCCAGTCTAGCTTCCATAACGTACCACGTGGGCTATTTACAGAAGTCCTGACATGTGATCCATTGTAGATGTACAAAAGAGCTTTCCCATTGGGTACATTCAATTCTAATTGTGAATTTTGTCACTTAAATTAATTTGGAAATAATTTTATTATGCAGACATAGGTAACAAAGAAAAATAAATGAGCTCATTTTAACAAATAACCTCTTTGTCGTTCACTAGGGGAAATGATCATGAAATAGGTCAAAACAGTTCTATATATATATATATATATATATATATATATATATATATATATATATATATATATATTTACAGTTATGGTTAAGTTGCTAATCCCATAGGAAGAGCACTTTTTGGGCAGTTTATAACTTCGCTCCCCCTGGACGAATCCTGACCAAACTTTGCAATGTATATGGCCAAAGTTTGATGAGGTTTAGTCAAGGGTGGGGGCAAAGTTATAGGGCGGGGGTCCCAAAATTGCCTACAGCCCAAACCGCTGGACGGATTTCCACCAAATTTGCGACAGAAGCGGCAGCTTGGTCCCGAAAGCGTGCTTTTGGTAATTTGGTGTGAATCCATCCAGTAGTTTTTAAAAAAAAATTAGTGATATCTATGTCTGCTCCGCGGACACACTTCCCTATTCGCTCCGCGGACAGGACACCGATTGGCTAATCGGCTTGCATCATGTCCGCGGACACCCGACGTGTTCGCTGATTGGTTGGAGTAAAACGTGAGGTGTGTCAGATTTTTGGAAACGCCCGCCATCTTGGATTAACGGACATCGGCCGATGTCCGCGGACATCGCGGTTAAAAAACACACCATTGCACTTGTCGAACTTATCAAATAATCTCTGAGGAGGTGAGGGGTGATGAGGATGGGATGGAATATGATTGCAAGAAGCAAAAAAATGGGTGTTTTTCACAGCGAAAGTCAGCAAACAGTTCGGATGTCCATAATTAGCAAAATGGGGGTGTCCTAAGGACACTATACCTGTCCGTACTGTACGCAAGCAAGATGGAAGTGTTCTTAGAACACGCGCAGTGTCTGGGATGTCCATAATTAGAAAATGGCGGTGTCCTAAGGACACTATACCTGTCCGTACTGTCCACAAGCATGATGGAACTGTTCGTAGAACACGCGCAGTGTCCGGGATGTCCGTAATTAACTAAAATGGGGGTGTCCTAGGGACACTATACCTGTCCGTACTGTCTGCAAGCAAGATGGAACTGTCCTTAGAACACGCGCAGTGTCCGGGATGTCCGTAATGAACTAAAATGGAGGTGTCCTAAGAACACTATACCTCTCCGTACTGTCCTCAAGCAAGATGGAACTGTTCTTAGAACACACACGGTGTCCGGGATGTCCGTAATTAACTAAAATGTGGGTGTCCTAAGGACACTATACCTGTCCGTACTGTCCGCAAGCAAGATGAAACTGTTCTTAGAAAATGCGCGGTGCCCGGGATGTCTGTAGTTAACTAAAATTGAGGTGTCCTAAGGACACTATGCCTGTCCGTACTGTCTGTAGAACATCTATGCACATGCGCATCACACCCATAAGTCCTACGAACATCACGTCTGTCTGTAACTATCCGTCTCACGTGTGTCGCACTTTTAATTAGTTGGAGGACCCGAACACTGTCTGTAGAACACCCGCACGCATGCGCACGGCCGTTCATGTGCATTTGGTGTCCTGCGGACACTGGTTCCCTTCGCGGACGTGTTTGCGATGTCATCTTGTGACCGCACCCACACTGAGCGTGTGTCCTGATTTGCGGACACTGTCCGGGTCCCCTGACATTTAAAAAGTACTTTTTTTAGACAATCCAAAGTATTTTACAGTTAAAATCCACCATTGCACATGTCCCAGACAATGACCCTGGCTTTCTACATACTTTTTGGAACTTTTTGAGCCTTTTTGGGGTGTTCGAACTGTCCAGGGACAGCGTGGCTGTTTGCGAAGCGCTCACCAGCACCCCTATAAAAGGCCACACCCCAGAACTCATCCTCATTGTGCTTCTGGCTACCTGACAGAGCATTGTCTATATTAGCTTTTGCTAATCTTTCTGATTTTGCTGCTCTTGCTGCTTCCCATCAGACATGATGGCATCTATGCTTGCTGCTCTAGCTGGTGCTACTAGTGCCTCAGCACCACCCCACCACCTCCACCACCACCACGCCCCCAAGGGCCTGCAGAGGGGAACATACATGAGACTGTAGAGGAGGATGAAGAGGATGAGGTAGAGGAAGTCCCTACTACCAGCATTCGCCGTGAGTCTTGGGTGTGGCGTTTGTTTACCATTCATGGTAACGTACCAAAAGCACATGCAAACAAGGTCACCTGTAACCAGTGCAAAATGGTGCTGAGTCGTGGGAGACCTGGTTCGTGCAGCTTTGGTACGACATCCATGAAGCAACACCTTTACTACGTTGATCACAAGGTTGTACCTTGTGATCAACGTAGTAGGTTGAGTTCCTCTACACATCCTCCATTTACGCTCCTCTCACCACAAGAGACACTCCTGTTGGAGAGCGCATCCCTCCAGCTGCCTCACAGGCCATTCATGATGCTGTTGATCCTTATCTTTCGAGGGTCACAATATTGTGTATGTACTGCGACGCAGTACTCTGCAGGGGGGAGAGTCTTCGAACTGCTTTTGAGACTGCGGTCACGGAGCACCAGAAGACCTGCTACCTACCTAAGTAAAGCCCACCCTACATCTTCCTCTCTCCACCTGCCCTTTGTTATCCCTGTGGTTGGTGTCCCTTACTTTCCCTCCTTTCCCCTCCTGTCCTAGTGTGTCGTGTGTAAAAAAACAAAAAAATATAATACAACAAACCCCCCCCCCAAAAAGGCTTGTTTCAGAGCCGCCTTTCACAGTTTAAAAATAGAAGTGGCGAATAAATGGAGCAGGGCCCTGTGCATTTTTTAGAAGTCCACGGAAGGCTTCCATGGATAGCGAAGAGGGGTCCTGTATGGAACCCCATCATCCCTTTTGGGAACCTAGGGTGCTAAAGGCCTTCATCCCCCATTACAGGGGCTGGAATGGGGGGATAATGGTCCAGAGACCTCGTTATCCACCCTCACTTTGCTTGGGCTGATAACTTGGGCTGCCGGGCCGGTATCCACCGTTCCAGTCCCTCGGACACGTCATCATGCCGCGCAGCGTATGGTCACCTGGCACTGTCTGGAAGGTCTGCAATGAAGTTAGATGTTCGTAGACGTCCACGGATGCAAAACTAGTTGAAATAGTTGCAAAAAGTGTATAGAAGTGCTAAAAATGATTCTAGAAAGTGGGAAATGGCAGAGTTTTAAGGTGACACTTTGTAAATTGTACACAAATATTGCTATATTGGGTAAGTATGATATTAGTAAGTTGTAGGAAAATAGCACGCACTGGTAAAAACTCATGAAATTCAATGAAAAAACGTTGTTAAAGTGACATCATGGTTAAGTTGCACTAATAAAAACCTATGAAATTCAATGAAAAAACTTTGTTAAAGGGACGTTATGGTTAAGTTGCACTCATACAAACCTGTGAAATTCAATGAAAAAACTTTGTTAAGGGGACGTTATGGTTAAGTTGCACTAATAAAAACCTTTGAAATTCACTGAAAAAACCTTGTTAAAGGGACGTTATGGTTAAGTTGGACTAATAAAAACCTATGAAATTCAATTAAAAAACTTTGTTAACGAGACGTTATGGTTCCAAGTAAAACCGAAAAAAAAAACTGAAATTCGCTAAGCAACCATAACTCGCACCACCACTGTGCATTGCTAAGACTAACACCCAGGACATCAAAGATGACATCACAAATGTCATTGATGACATCACTGATGACATCACGTGCATTTACTTTTTGTGAATAGTCTGCACAAGGGATTCCTATTATAATATTGATAAAACACTGTTTAAAAAAGTGTCAAGGATCATTGGAATAGATATCTTGAGCTATGTGGTGCATTAGGCAATGCATTGATATAAATAGCATTCTATTATGAAGTTCTTTACAGTATACTAAACTACTCATGTATAAATATAAGCATTGTGTGCAGCATACATGATGGAGGTGCAATATTCATAATCTTACCATGTTGAATAGTGAAAAGATAAATGGTTTCTTATTCAAGTTTTGTGTACTGTGCAACATGTAATAAGTAGCTAATAAAACCACTTACTACATAATTGCATTATTAAATACAAAACACAAAGACACAACAACACATACACATCTGAGTATATATAGAGAAAGTGAAGTACACAAAAAAGCAGTAGTAGAAGCAGAAAGTGTTCACAACCTAACTGATTATCTTTATTCACAGAAAGTCTTGCTCTGCTTCAAACCTACTACTTCCCTATGTACAAATATCACATGATGTGACTGCACCCTAAAGAAAGTAATGCAAATACAAAAATGAGCACATCCAGAGAAAGTACAGTAATAAAAAACAGCAGAACAATAAGAAAGTGTTGATAACCTTACTGATTGTCTTCATACACAGAAAGCATTTCTATCTTTTTATTGTGTATTTTTCCTATGCATATGTTTCATATGCTGTGAGTGGACCCTAAGTGAATTATTGTAAGAACGTATTTGATGTATAAGTCTACAAATATAGTACTTTTTGATTTCTTAGTTCCTAACTATTACTGTCTAAGATATACCACTAAAGGAAAAAACAGCGAGTCAGACATGTGATGTCATCAGTGATGTCATTAATGATATTTGTGATGTCATCTTTGATATCCTGGGTGTTAGTCTTAGCAATGCACAGTGGTGGCGTGAGTTATGGTTGCTTAGCTTACGATAACTGGCGAATTTCAGGGGTTCTTCGGTTTTACTTGGAAACATAACGTCCCTTTAACAAGATTTTTCATTGAATTTCATAGGTTTTTATTAGTCCAACTTAACCATAACGTCTCTTTAACAAAGTTTTGTCAGTGAATTTCAAAGGCTTTTATTAGTGCAACTTAACCATAACGTCCCCTTAACAAAGTTTTTTCATTGAATATATACATATATATATATTGCCCTACCAAAAACCTGTGTACTTCATTAAACAAAAAAAATAATAATTCTACCTCCCCATTATGGTTCAAATAAAAGCCGAAAAACCCCTGAAATTTGCCAGTTATGGTAAACTAAGCCCCCATACCTGCCATTAGCACTGTGCACTGCTAACACTAACACCCAGAACATGAAAGATGGCATCACACATGCTATTGATGACATCACTGACGACATCACATGTTTAGCCTCTTTGTTTTCGTTCCCTGCCACATATATATATGTACATTCAGTAAAAAAACTTTGCTAAAGGGATGTTACACTTCACAGTGAAACCAAAAAACACTGCACATTCCCCTATTATGGTAAACTCAGCAACCATAACTCGCAGCATCTACGTGCATTGCTAAGACTAACACCCAGGGCATCAAATATGACATCACAAATATCATTGATGACATCACTGAGGCTACGGTCATAGAGCACCAGAAGATCTGCTCCATACCTAAGTGAAGTTGGCCTCCTCTCCTAGTGTGTTGTGTGCTGCGAACCAATAAACGTGAAAACAACAAAAATTACAGAAAAGGCACTTTTCAGAGCCGCCTTACTCAGTTTAACAATAGAATTATGAAGTGACCGTTTTAGACCCCCGGCGAAGTTGTGGAAAAGTTTGCGGACAGTCGTAGGGAAAAAAAAAGGAGGGTGCAAGGGGAGCAAACACAATGAAGTGTACGCTGGGAGTAAGTGGTGGCTCTGAAAAGAGCCTTTTGGTGGTGTGTTGTGTGGGTCAAAAACTATGGATTGGAGAAACGGATTGTCGCATAGGTTATTGTGAATCCAAAAGAGGTTGCAATGCATTTTGTACATTGCGAAGAAAAATTTGATTGTCAGCATATGTGAGATGGAGTCCATCTTTGCGCAAAATGAAAGAGCTGCAAAACTGAATGTTTTCATTGTGGAATGAGGACATGCCAACATCTCTTAAAAAGGCACAAACAGCCTTATTCACATTACGTCTCGCTTTCTCCATTTGTGGACCAAAAGCAGAAGAACACAGCCATATTTGTCTTTGTGCAATACGGGAAAAAAGTATTTGACAATGTGTTAACTTGTCCATGAGCTTCGCAAGTCCTTCCTTCATTGCAAATTGCAAAGAAATTTCACAGACATGGCCTAAACAGTTTCCTCCTCAATGAATGATAAGAATATCTCGAGGATGCTCAGTCAGTAAAGTAACACAGAGAGGTATCAAGTCCAGCCACCTCATGCCACGGAAGCCATGCCAGTGCACTTCCACATGAGGAAATCCGAGATCTGCAGATAAACTGCAGCTTTCTGCATGCACCTTCAACCAATGTATCCATGAGTCTCCCAAAATCCAGATAATCTATTTGCAAGCACGCAAAGCCATGGCTGTGTGGTGTCCTGTCAGGGAGAAGACGGTCTTACTAAATCTCGCCGTTCAGAAAACACCCACTGAACTTTATTGACCAATCCCTAGGTCCACCCATTTTCATTTGCATGCGTCTCCACCCCAGAATTCCCATAGGTGATATACGCTGGCTGCAAACTACTGCCATGTCCGCAGACATGTATAGGATCAGAGAGTGACGACGGTACATTAAAGTATTATTCCCCTTTTACCCCTTTAATGTGGGCTCTGAAAGAGCTGTATTTTTTTTTGGGCAGATACCTTACAGACATCTGTTATTTTGTTTATTTTTTTTGTATTTTTTGTCCTTACTTTACTCCTACAACCATTACAAAACATTCTCTAAAGCAAGCCTTACTTTCCAAAAGAACATCGCATTTCCCAAAGAAGATAGCGCAACACAATCTGCTTGAAAATAATCTGTATTACTTGGAACAATGTTTTTGTGGCTGCAAAAAACATACCAGCGCGTAACATAAACACATGCATGCCGCGATAAATGATACACCTCCCAATACTTTGATCTGGACAGAAAAAATAATTGTTGTTCCATTGTACTCTAGGGAGTAAACCAGAAAAAAATGCTTTCGCAGTTGGAAAGATGTGCATGAGTGCTTCAACCAACTGTCCGAAATCTGCCAACAAAGTACGTGCAGTCACGTAGCCCAAGTGACAAGCACCGTAGTGCAAAATTACCACATGGAGAGGTCATCGTACGTATGTGTCTGCAAACTTGCAGAATTCCCGCAACATTGGCATGAGTCTCAGCGTTCCACACCACCTCCACTCCTCTCACATCAAAATGGTGTGCCACATGCCTACTCTCTGCATAATGTTGTAAGCCATGGAGAAAAATGTCTCCAACCACCAAAACCCTGACCCTCTAAACCTCTGCCATCTTTAGTGTATGCACTGTCTTTTGACACAAAAGAGTAATGTGAATATCTGATTGGCTGATGCCTACAGTCCCCTCTGGATGCAGGGTTTGCTCTAGAAACCCATATGTGACACGCTCTACCTGCGGACAAGCGTTACCTACGTGTGGCACACAACTCTTACCCAGTCCTTTCACCCTTTCCACAGCGGTAGCAAATCCAGTGCCTCATTGGACACAACTAAGCAGTCACACAACCATCCACCAATCACCTTGGAAATCGCTAAATGTAACTCTGTCATCAACATTGCGCACTTCAAAATTACTGTCGATAATTCTGAATGGAAGTCGCATATCATTGCAAAGCACCTACTTCAGAAGCTACTGTGCAAGTGTTGCAAATTTCTACGTACAGTTCCATGCATGTGCACATGCATGAGTATATAGTACAGGTATGTATATTTCAATCGGAGAACATGTGCAACCTTTATTATTTAATTTAAAACAAATTAATGCTGCTAAATGTGCATAGGCAATACATACCAACGCTCCCCCTTTTAAGTGCAAGATGTCCGATTTATCATTGACAAACCGCACAACTTCTTACTGTCTTCCACATAATCTATACAAAAGTTGCAAGGATGCCTATTTACGGCGAAACTCGATTTTGTATTAGAAAATGTCGGAGTTGTATACTGTGTACGGCCTACCGTAATGCTACTTGCAATGTAATCGTATGACAAAAGTAAGCGCTCCCAATTGCTGTGGTGACATCTCCCTCCGAGGGTCTCCCGATTTTTAGGCATTGTGCTTTTAAATTGCAAGTAGAATTTTCTTTCCCATCTACTACTATGCCCTATCGCTTACAAACATCTCTCCTATTGATAGTACACCTTGTAAAAAACAAGGCCTTTTCATAACCTTAAATATGTTGGCAAGTTTGAAGGACTTGCTAGTAACATATTCCAAATACCATGCAAAGCTTGCACAGAGTGAAGTGAAATGCGCACATGCACTGGGTTCAAATATGGAAGGAGAATGCTCTGACGAATGATGCACAATGAATGTGTGCAGTATCAGCACTGCTATCAACACACAAAGCAATTAATTTAGTTTTTTTGAATCGCAGTGAAGACTACTCTCCTAAGAATCAACAGCATCTGCACTGCAGATGACATATCCGAAGAAACCTGGTCATTTTGCAAAAAAAGTAAGTACAGTACTACCTTTATATTGTAACTACTCCTCAAAGAGGCTGCATGGGTTATTTGTTTAATTTGGGCACCAAAGCAAACATTGATTTCTGAACCATTCTACCTAGAAATATCCATTTATTAAACAAAGAATAACAGGCAGAACGGCTCACAAATCCCTGTGTGTTTGGAACTCAAATAACGTATGTAATCCTTAGAAGGTTAGATTTCGAAAAGTAGTTGTTGTTGCAAGTTTATGGCATTTCATTTATTAATAATGCTTCTCGTCACCACTAGCCCACTTTGTACTCGCATCTGAAGCACATTGTAATAGTATACAAACAGTAAAATAGCCTTCCCAAATCATTGCAATAGTCCAATGCATATTCACACACCATAACAAAGAGCTTCCCCATCAGACTCATGCACTCATGCACACAGCACAGATACATTATACAACAGACCAAAGTATGCCTTCTTTTTTTCAACAGACACCAAAGAATGCCTACCAAAAAGCAACTCTGTAGAAAGGAACACAGAAGTAGAGCAAATAAAAATAAAAGTGCCCAATCTAAGCATCCATCTGTTGTAGAGTTTGTAGAGAATGTTGGAAGAAACCAGCTAATGCAGTCGGTTAGCAAAACAAAAGAAGCCTCCACTACCGAAACTTTACATACTCCATCAAAATGTGTCACAAAACACAAAAATGTTGGCAAAAAAATCGTCTGCCAGTACAGCTAACAATGCTCCTACTAATCCTGTTAGTGTAACAAGAATCCATAGTAAAAAAAGTATTTTATCAAAAATGTTTCATCACAGAGTCTTTCAGAATCTACTAAAAAGAGGACCGAAATCGTCCTCACCCCTTAAAACCTACCGTAGAAAGTTAATCCTACAAGCTCTCGTGAACAGTGCAATCCATCTTAAAAGGAAGTTGTTTATATTAGTGTTAAATAGGATGAAACCACTAAAAATATTAAGTACCACACTACAAAAGAAACTCAGCAACAAACGGAATGTGAACAAAAATAATTTTTTAAATGTTTGTGGTGGTGAATGGAGTCACACAACAACCACAGAACCATATTTTAATGAAGAAGCATAAAAACAAAATCAAACAAACACAATTGCCATTCATAGCAGTGGACGAGGGTATGAGAAAATCAATACTACCATCATGGAACAAGAAACACTGCTCACAAAAGTATCCTCTGTAAAATCAGAATTACCTCTCGATTCAGCAGAACTACACCGTCCAGTATACAAATGGCCGTGCACATCAATGTGTGCCATTCCAAACAAAGCTTTCAAATCTTTACGTCAGTTCCTCAATCAGTATGGAAAAGGTAAAGACAAAAGTAAAATGCTGCAAAATACGGATATTTGTCCAGTGCGCAAATACACAGGACTACAAGGACATTCATTAGCCTGCATTTCTGGGCCTATTTGCAAAAGCACCTTCCATGACATCAAAAGGATATCAATACATCATTCAAGTGTCAGAAATCTAGTGTATAAAATATACTATGCGAAAAAACTACAATTTCAGAATTAGGCAATTTAAATAACACTCTTCAGCATGGTTCACCCAAACACTTACAAGAAGAAATTGACCGTATTCAGAGAAAGTATTTTGGAAGTGAAAGCCACTTACAAAATGCAATAGTTTTCAAACATAGTAGCAACAATTCTGCACATAGCAACCTTCTATTACACACATACAGAAAAGAAATAGTAAAATTTAAAAGGTCATCAGCTGAAGTACCAAACCATGCATGTGTGTGTTGCCATAGAACGTTTTACAAAAGGAACACAAAAAATGTATACATAGCATACAAAATAGAAGACAATGAAGACTCTAAATGGTTTGAATTAGCTCTCTACCTTTTAGCAGAAAACAAATATGAACTAACTGAATGCCTAATATGTTGCAGTTACTGTACTACAAAATTAGACAACAACCACACTCCTTCACATGCTATTACAAATCATTTGGAATTGTTCCCACTACCAAAAATCCTGCAACAACTCAATTTGTATGGGAGCATAATAATTCAAACAGTTCACCCATTTCAAGCAACTACACGCCTTCATCCAAAAACAGCAAAATTACCTTCCTCTGAATTGGTGAAAGGCATTCATGGCAAAGTAGTTTATTTGCAATTAGATCTAACGGAAAATGTACACACTCTAGGAGTGCAACGTTCAATAGAGCATTCTTTAATAGTCTTGGTAAATGGTGTACCAACAAAGGACAAAAAAATTGGCAACAAGTGGTGGACTTACATAAAGTTAGACAAGCATTGCAATATCTAAAAGACAATAATGCGTACTACAAGGAAATAAATATTGATGAAAGCTTAAAGGAAACAACTGAAATAATTCAAGAGCCATCAGAAACTAGACAATTCGAACTTCTGGATCCTGCTACAGTATCCACTCGTTTGGACCATTACATAATTCATCCATTGCATTCCAATGAAAGCATAGATGATGCACTAGAAACTTACCAAATGCGACAAACCAAAGGGTCACCAATGAGTATATGGGAAAAAAGTATAGAAGCACGTGCTTTTCCACTGCTATTTGCTACTGGCAAAGGTGGAAGATACGATGATAGACCCACTAAGATTGGGGCATCAGAATACCGCTCTTTGCGAATGTATTCGCAAGATCCCAGATTTAGACAAAATGTGGAATAAATATTCCACCTACTCTATGAAAGTGAATTAGCAACACTATGTTATGGAGTTGCACACATTTTAAAATCTGGAACCCACTTTCAAAATACGTCAGCTACACAGTTAACACAAAAGGTACAGGAAAAAGATGAGGTTTTACAATCAAGTATAACAAATTTGTTTGCAAACATGAGTGGTACAAAGGAATACTGGTTCCAACGGCACGGAGACGTGCATTGTTTGATCAGAAACCTTGGACCACCGACTTGGTTTGTTACGCTAAGTTGTGCAGAATATGCATGGGAAGATTTATATGAGTTTCTACGTATAGCAAACAGCAACAAAAACAACATAGATATATTAACACCTGGGGGACTTTGCTCTCTAAATCCAGTTAATGTGTCAAGAAATTTCCATCATCGTTTCATTGCCATGCTACACTTTATTTGCAATAAAACTGTTCCTCCCCTTGGAGAAGTGCAACCCTTCTTTTGGAGAAAAGAATACCAAGCGAGAGGAGCACCACATATTCACATGCTTTTATGGATCAAAGGTGCACCGAAATTTGGTCACAACAGTGATAGCACTGTTTTGCAGTTTTTCCAAAAATATGTCACTTGTGAAATCCCTTCACAACAGGCACATAGTGAGCTGCATGGGCAGATTTTACAATTTCAAAGACACAAATGTGGCAAATATTGTCGCCGCAAATACAAAAACAAAGGTAAATACTACACCAAATGCTGTTTTGGTTTCCCTAGACCAGTTACAGAAACAGGTGAAGTAAACAACTTCATGTCTTCAGTTCGACATAGTGTTAAAGGTAAATCACCTAAGAACACGTATTACATAAAAAGAAGGGAAGAATCAAAGTATATCAATGATTACAATGCAATCATTGCCCTCTGATGGAATGCAAACATAGATGTGCAATACATTGCAGACAATTCAACTGCTGTTGCACGATATGTTACATCCTACTCAACAAAAGCAGAAAAAACAGAGCTTCAAGACCTCTGGGATGACCTAGCATCAGACAAAACATTATCACAGAAATTGTACATCCTAGGCATAAAAATTCAATCTCATAGAGAATGTGGCACCTACGAAGCAACAGATCGTTTAACCGGTACTGCTTTGTATGGTAAATCAGACAACATAGTATGGCTAAGTCTTGGTCCTGCAAAATCTAGAAAAAGAGTGCTAAAATCATATGAGGACATAGAAACAATTGCCAGAAATGATCTCAACAGCCAAGACATTCTAAACAACAATTTACTGGACACATACTATCCAAACAGGAGTAGGACTTTGAAAAGCATGTGTCTATACCACATAGATCAAAACTTTGCATACAAGAATAATGTAAAACCCGATGAAAGCAAACGTAGATATAGAGTGACCGATTGTGAAGGGAGCTTAGTGAAACTTACCAAACGAAGCTTAATTAATCATGTAAAAACTCCTCAACAGAAAGAACTATATTACATGTCTCTGTTACAACTTTTCAAACCATGGAGAAAAGAGGAAGACATACTAGAAAACTATGACTGCTATGAAGATGCTTTCAAAACAAATGAAAGCGCTATCACCGATGTGAACTTTATGCAGTAAAAAACAATGTTACACAATGAGCAGCAACAGGAAGAAGAACTTCAGGCCCAACTAGATAAGGACTCTTCCGACAGCAGTCAACCTTCTGTAACAGGAAGTCAAGAACCACTAGGACAACCACTTATAGCAAATGAGGCTGAAGTAGCTATGGCAGAAGTAGAAAACACCATGTATCAGTATCAAGAAGATACAGAAGACTTGACTGTACAACAAGCAAAACTTACCAAAGATCAGCACACCATTTTTGAAGACGTAACAAAACAAATTGTACATGGTGTACAACACGAAAATAAAGAATGTACCTGCCAAAATTACAAACCTATACTGCTGTACGTGAGTGGTGAAGCTGGATCAGGGAAAACATTCTTAATCAAAATCATCAGCAAGTTCCTTCAACAATTGACAAACAACAAATTGTCAGCTGTTGTAATGGCCCCCACAGGTTTAGCTGCCTACAACATAGGCAGTGTCACTTTACAGCGATTACTACTGCTTCCAGTAGAGCATCAAAATAAATTAGACTATTACAAACTTTCTGCAGAAGCTGCAATGGAATTATGCAGAGTATTAAAACAAATGAAAATGCTACTAACAGATGAAGTGAGCATGGTCTCCAACCTAATGTTGGCTTTGATTCACCTCAGATTGCAAGAAGTACTTAAAAGTAACAACGAAGAACTCTTTACAGGGAAACACATTATCGTTTTCGGAGATCTTCTACAATTAACACCAGTGAAAGGTGAACCTATTTTTAAAACCTTAGGCCACACACTCTGCCGGAGAACTGTTGGTAACATAGGTAATGTCAACCTTTGGCAACATTTCCAATACAGAGAATTAACTGAGAACATGCAGCAATCTGCAGATCTCACTTATGCCAACATCTTAAAAAGTATTAGAGTTGGTGTACTATCACAAGAAGCACAAGTTGTATTGAAAAACCGGCACATTCATGCACTTTATGGCAATAATGCATGTGCAACTGATGTTATGGAACAAATACGGCACAAAAATGTCAATTGTATGGCCTTAATGCCAACTCTTGCAAGCTGTTTCAAATTCAATGAAACAATGTTAAATAAAGCAATAATGCAACCAATAATGGAATTAGCACCCAGAAAAACTAGAGGTACATGGCATAACAGTACCCATGTGTGAACAAGCCACAACAAGACTAAATAGTTTAGAAAATTCAATCTCCAACACAGCTGGGTTGGAAAAAATATTAAAATTATCCATAAATTGTAGAGTAATGCTTAAACGTAACCTTGACGTCGAGCAAGGGCTAGTTAATGGAGCACTAGGTACAGTTGTTGGCTTTCAATCATACCCACGTGACAGCAACATTCAGTTTGTCAATATTCGCTTTGATAAAGTTTCAGAAGTGAAAAGGATACGGCGCTCAATTGCTCGATTCCTTCTCTTCAAAGACATGTATGTACATAGAGAACAATTTTCTCTAACTCTTGCATATGCAGTTACCATTCATAAATTCCAAGGGCTTACCCTAGACAAAGCATTGATAGATATAGGAAACACAGTCTTTAAGGAAGGTATGAGCTACGTAGCATTATCACGCTTATGTACACTTGACGGTTTAGTGCTAATGAACTTTGATGCAAGTAAAGTGAAAGCTGATATTCCTTGCATTCTAGAATACAATAGACTGCGTTCACTGTACACCCCTCATCTGAAACAATATATTGTTCCAGATAAAGTAAAATGTGGTAAAAGAAAACTAAATGAAACAGAAATGCAACAGAATCCAACAGCAAATTCCTCAAAGAAAAGAAAAGAAGCAATTACCACAAACAAAGAAGAACCTATTAGGGAATGTAAACCAGGGCCGTCGGCAAAGAAGGAACAGAAATTCTGAAAAATGCACTCAGATACAGAAGTAGCTGGTCCATTCAAATTTGCAAATGAAAGTGGGGAAAGTTGCTATGCAAATGTAGCAATGAATATTCTATTTCAATTGCCACCAATTGTTAACAATATTTACTTGCACAGTACAGACCAATTGTGTTTGCAAATGTTAGTGCTTCTAGAAATGCAACAAGCAATCCTGACAACACATACAGTGTTCATGGAATACGGCAAGAATTGGACGACTGTGCTGGAATGGTGAGATTCACTCTGAACTCACAAGAAGATCCACAAGAATTTC
Source organism: Ambystoma mexicanum (assembly GCF_040938575.1). Taxonomy (NCBI): domain Eukaryota; kingdom Metazoa; phylum Chordata; class Amphibia; order Caudata; family Ambystomatidae; genus Ambystoma; species Ambystoma mexicanum. The sequence goes on from NC_090921.1 coordinate 1,261,121,850, forward strand.
TAATGTCCTTACTATTAGTATTGGAAAACAAAAGCATACCTGTAAATGAAATCTTCCAGATTTCGTACATGTGGAAACATACATGCACTCTCTGTAGCAATGTGATACAAGAAGAAATCCCGAATGAGCGATTTGTGTATGTTTCCATACCAAATTTTGAAAGCATTCAATTTCAGCAACTTGTACAGAATGCAAACCATGGCAGATTATGTACTATTTGCAATTCAGACAATCGCTCCACCTTACTGATACAATAACATAGTGCCTACATAATACTTGTGCTTCTACGTTATAATGCAGATGGTACCAAAAACAACTGCAAACTGACTGGATTCACACACGGTCAAGTGTCACTTGGAAAGAAAACCTTTACAACAATAGGTATAATCTACCATGCAGGAACTACAACCAATGCAGGTCACTATACTGCATACATTAAAAAGAAATGTGGATGGTTTGAATGTAATGATAACACCATTACTCTAAAACAAAGATTGCCAGCTAATCTTACAAATGTATATTTAATGTTCTGAAAGCCAAAATTTAACAAATAATCTGTACTTCAAGATTGCCAAACAATTATGCGAAAGACGACAAACAGTTAGAATACGCCAATAGGTATCTAACTGCCCAAGAGGATATAACAATGACACAAGTAAATGGATATCACAGTTTGTAGGAACAAATGCACAGTTGGAATACGCCTAGAGGTATCTAACTGTTGTTAAAAATCGGAAGGAAGGCAACAAACATAAAATTAATCAGAAAGATGAAGGAAACAGTATATAACAACGACACAAATAAATGAATATCACAGATCTGTAGGAACAAATGCACAGTTACAATACGCCTACAGGTATGTAACTGTTGTTAAAAATCGGTAGGAAGGCAACAAACATAAAATTAATCAGAAAGATGAAGGAAACACTCAAAGGAAACAAGGAAGTAGTTAGTACCAAAGGAAAAGAAAGTTTTTTTTAATCCGACAAGGTTTTTTTTTCCCAAACCCAAGGATTAGAAAAGCAAACACAGAAACTGAGCACAATGCACAGTACACTGGTTTGTAAACTAAATATGAGGGTAAAAAAAGGTAACCTGTCTATTATGCAATGTAGTAAGTTTTCATAAAATGCAAAGACTAACATACCTTTTTCTTTTATCACAGAAATTAAAAAAGGGATACTTCCGGCAAGTATGAAAAGCATTTAAAAAATATAAGTGGATTCTGAACAAAGTAAGGATTAAGTATATTGGCAGTCATTTTCAACACATGCGAATATACACGTCTAATCTATGGTAGTAGTATGCTGGAGTCTGGCCCTTGCATCTTCAGTGTCTAACCTACGACCTACGCCGTACGACCAAAGTACAAAGAGTATACTTCCTAGCCACAACCATTGCTGCATATCCAAACCATGTTCCTTGTAAATTAGCTACTTTTAAATTTACTGTTGGGACTAGGGCTGTACCGAACTTCGGCTTCGAGTCCCTATTCTGCCGAAGTTCAGCTGAAATACAGCTATCCGGCTTCGGCAGAATAGTTTCTGTTTAGGGACTCGAAGCCGAAGTCCACTTTCTATGATTAGCTGCCCTCTCCTGTTTGGGAGATGACAGCCAATCATAGAAGGTTTGACAGTGTTCAGGCTGCAGAAGCCAAACAAGCTGTTTGCCTATTGGCTTCTGCAGCCTGACCACAGAGGAACCAGCCTAACGTGTTGAAATAGGAAGCGAGGGAAGGGAACCTTTTGCACCAATTCATCCACAAAATTACACAATTGTACTAAACAATATTACATCAAAAACAATCAGATGTGAAATCAATAAATAAGCTCAATAAAAAAGATTTGTATACATAGATGTACATAAAACTCTTTGTTACACTACTCAAGCACAACAATTAAAATATACAACAAATAGATTGTCAATAATGCTATCAGGCTAAAAGGACAGATATCAAATATGTAGCTGTGTAGGACAGTGTGAACAAAAAGTGCAAGTACTTTCCTGATATAATGTGTGGCTGAAGTAACCACCAACAACTCCGCCACATAAAATTGAACCAAAATTGGTTGGGTAGCAGACTATCCGGGTGGCTAATAAAATGGCTAATAAAATGGCCACATCCCTTAAAGTATTTCTCCTTCAAAAATGCAAGCAGTTAGGACATTGCGACTGGTTTCAATCTCATGTTTACAGAGATGGCAGCATCTTTCCTCCTATAAAATGCCTTGTCCAAGCACCTATGTGTTCAAAAGTTGTTACAATGTTAAAAAGAAGATAAGTAAAAAAATGCCTAAAATCCGGGGAACATACTTTTGTGAGGTAAGAACACGGAGCACCAGGGCAGAATGCCTGAGTGAAGTATTTAACATGTTTCTTTTTAGCAGTATATAATCTAGAAAAAAGGACATGTGATAGTTGTAGTGAATGTGTAATTCATCATAAGCAACAAGAATTGTAAAAGTTCTTAATGAACTAAATACAATAAATAAATGAAAAGGGTAAAGTAACTATGTTATTGCTACTTACTTACACTTTAGGGAAAACGTTGCTTATATGATGTATCTTTTCTTTAAAGGAAAAATGTAGGCTCATATGTATTTATTATATATTTTGTAATCTTATACTTCTTATTGAAACTCCTGTCTTTTTCTTTGCTTTGCTTTTTGTTTTGAGTGGGGAACTGTTATAGAATGTTATAAAACATGTTAAAATAAATTAAACACCCTAAAACAAAAAATGTATATAAAAAAGAACAAAAGGGAGATTTCATTTGAGATTTCATAAAGTGAAACATGAACATTTACATATATACCCATTTCAAACAAAGTACAGAGGAGAAGTATTGTGCAAAAAGGAAAATAAAACACCACAGATATATTGGTATCCCAGTTTATATGACACCTAGAAAGCCTTCTTAGTAAGGTCTGTGAACTATTGGAGGCCTTTAATAATTGTGAATGAGTTAAGATATGTATTACTACTACCCTACTCCACCCTGTGATGAATAAATCTAAAGCCGTTTCAGCAAGATGCTCAGTCTCTTCCCTTTCCATCGAAATTCTGTGAGGCTCTTATTGATATTATTGAAAAAGGAGGTTGGCCAGTCTAAGGGTGACACAGAAAGAACATATAGAATCATAGGGCAATTATCCCCACCAAGAGAGGAATAGCAGCTGACCACCTCTTCACTAGAGGGAAGGCTTCATCTTTCATAATAATGTCTCACACACGTCATTACACTACCAAACACTTAAGTACTTACAATGAGATGGTTGCAAAGTAGATCAGAACCATAAGAATGTTTTAATGAGACAGGCCTTATTTAGAGGTATGGTCTCTGTCCTGTCTATATTTATTTTACAGCCCGAGACTAGAATATTGTTCAATTCCATAGAGAAATTCCTGTACTGACTGGTGAGGGATTGCCAGATAATCTTAAATGAAGTCTCCATATGCAGACGTTTTGACTTGGAATGCCTGAGGTCCAACACCAGAAGCAAACTATTTGTTCCAGATGCGCTGATGGAGCGTCTCTGAAATTATTATAAATAAGAGTGGAGAGGGACGACAGCCCTGTCTGGTACCTTAACGGAGAGTAAAGTATTGGGTAGAAATACCATTCACAAAGATAGTCACTCTAGGACCTTGATATAATCTAAAATTTAGAGAAAGAAATCTTTGGCCAAAATGTGTCAGTGGAGGGTTTTATTCTGAAAGGACCAGCAGTCTCTGTCAAAGGGCATTTCAGTCTCAAGTGTAATTGCTGCATAAGGTCCTTCTATTCTTCCTAAATCTAGAATATTGCAGAAAAGTTGAGTTTTTGTTGAGGAAAAGAGGTCCTTGACAAAACCTGTCTGGTCCTTATGAATTAATTTGGGAAATAGGGGCCTGGGACACAGCACAAACATTTTGTCAAATATCTTTGCTCTGCATTAATCAGAAAAAAGGGCCTATGATTCTTAGCCAAAAGGGTTTTTTTTTCCCAAGTTGGCATGGAATTGCATGGCATTAAAAACGGTGCCCTTGACGCTTTTGCCAGATTAGTAACAGTCAAAAGAAACTTCTGACTTTGGAGAAAGAAGTCTAAGAAAGTAAGAAAGAAATCTATCAGAAATCCATCACGGTCCCAAGCTTTGGCCTTTTTCCTACATGTCTTGCAGGTGCATACCTCTTCCGACTTCAGACAGTTCGGTTGATGGAATGTTGTTGTTATGGTTTCTTTCCTTTAAGTAAGAGTTAAGTAAGGAACTAGCTTTGCTGACACCCAAACAACTTAGATTAACACTTCAACAATATACCAGATTGTTTTTAAGAGCTTTGCCTCTTGTACTAAAGTTTAGCAAGCATGTGGGCCTTTAACCTATCGTTGGTTGTGATATGTAAGTAATTCTGCTCCAAACTTCTAATATCTGAGGGCTTTAAGTGCTGTTTGCTTTGCTCACCTATGTTTCCATGCCACAAATCTTATGATAAAGGCGGGAAGGGCTGTTTAAATGCATCTCATACAGTAGTAAAGTATATGTCACTGATGTTATGTAACTGGAAAAACGTGTGTGCAAATTTCTTTATCGAAGCCCTGAACTCTTGAACACAAAGGTAGTGAGTTTATGGCCCTTTAGTAACCTGCAGGAAATGGATGGGGTTGCAGAATAACTCAGACACAAATAATCAAACCAACTCAGGAAGATCGCAAAGATACTGTTTTATTAACAATTATCTAAAACAGGGAGTTACAACAGACATCAAAGGATGTTCGCTCAAGCTCTCAACGATTTTCTCATAAAAACATCTTTATATGCAAAAAATACGTCAGACATGACACATAATACGTGGCAAATAATAGAAAACCTATCAAGGGTTGGGATTGGCTAATGGATATATCTAAATATACTTTCTATAGGGACTAGTATTGTGATTGGCTGCCCACTGTCAGGTGGACATTTTATGCCTACCTAAAACATGTCATCTTCAACCATATTAAGAACACAGTTTATCATTGGTCTTCAAACTATAAGGCACTTCGTTATACAGTCCTCTGCAATTGGTTGGCATGCTCGTGCCATGTGTGGACATTCGGTTCACTTAGCAGCACGTAATCTCAGACCCAGGTGCCAGGAGGTGGACTTGACTTTACCTCCCCACCCAATTAGCCCAACATCTCCCATCACCCATGCCTTCTGCCATGAAGATTGTTTTCGAACTTGGCCTTGCAAAGTGTCCTTGTCTGCGGGAATATATGGGAGTGTAGGCACTCACTATCATTGTTCTAGGACTCCAAGCTCAACTCTATTTCCATCCTTGGCTCATGTGATGGGAGACTATGATTTGGTCCATTTTGCAGCATTTAAAAGCCTTAAATGAATAAAACTGGGCACTCTTGGTGTTCTTTCTTTGCACCTTAACAAGGGATGATTCATCGTTCGCACATTCACTGCTTTCAAGAATAGATAACCAACCTTGGCTGCTTCAGTTTTAATACCAGGCCAACAGCTTCACCATGCACTTCCACAATCTCAGCTTATTCTTGCTACAATACAATTCTCGCCTTTTCTCTCCATGGGTCCTGGCTTACTAAATTCATGAAACTATTGTCCAGCTCCTGTACAATGGTGACTTCGCCTACAGTCTATTCACTACATATAGCCAGCTTGTAAAATGATTTAATCTACCTGCGTTATAGATTCTGTACATTTATTGAAGAGTTGATTTTCTGCAGCACTTCGCACACTTGCAATTTTCTTTTCGCATATGAAAGTTTATTGAATTCTTAACTTCGTCATCAGTTTCTGTAAGATTCATGCATTCTCTTCAGCCACTATTCTCGGGCATCACGCATGTTTCTTGTGACGCCACTAGCTTCTCTCTTTGCTCCTTTTCATATTCCTTCAGGTAGTTCCTCCCTCAGATTGTCATTTCTTCGGGAATACATTTGATAGGGTTTTCTCAGTGGATACCTTCTTTCGAATATTCGCTGCTGAATTCGCACAACTGCTCGTGTCAAACATGGCACAATATCAGGCTTCGAACATACAGGAGGTAGGGGGCGGGATTTCCTGCAGAGGCATGTATTTGCTCCTCTACAGTAGCCTGAGTTAAGATGCCATCTGTTGTAAACACCTTTCCAGTCCAAAGCTATTATGAAGGGGCATCGTGTGAAATTACAAGGTGGGAGATTTCAGCCATGCAAACCATTAGGCATCAATCACTTACAGACAAACATAGTCAATTCTAGAATGGGAGGTGTATGTTGGGGAATAAAATGTGTATTTCATCATATAACGGTTGCATAGGCGCCAATCATCGGCTAAATCACTTTCGGGCACAAAGCGCTCAAAAGCTTTATGCATCTTTGAGGGAAAGAAACTGCAAATTGATTTTGTATCTAAAAGAGGGCCCAAGGGGAGGTTGCAGTATCCTCCATACAACAGGGAAGTACTATTCAGACCATTAACTAGGTGGTGCTAACTACGCCAGAAGCAGCTTGGCTAGAGCCGTATAGGTTCATAATGGTTAAATGTGTCTTATAAACAGTAAGTTGTGCTAATGCACATCTACCTTTAACATCCACTTGAGTCGAGAAAATGGACCAGAAATGTTTGTGTGGAACAGATTATCAACTTTACCTTTTTTGCCCTCCGCCTGCCAGTATATAACTTCAACAACCAATTCACTTTTAAATTTGGCAGATTATTTCCATGAAAGAGAGGTTTCTTGAACTATGGCAACCTGAGCGCCTATTTTCTTCAGATTACATAAACTCCTCAGTCTCTTAATTGGGGATCGTAGACCTTTAGCATTCCAAGAGACAATAGTTACCATTCATGAGGTAAAATAAGTAGCATTCACAGGTGACGTCTGTTTTCAGAGGGCATCGTTGGAGAGGATTGGCCATTATGGTACTGAACAGATATTTGGAGAATAATTAGCCAACGCATATATCTATCGACATAACCCTATAACTTAACCATAAAATGATCTTATAGAGACTTATGAAGAGCAGGAAAGAGTAGGAGGAGAGAGAAGAAATGGCAAAGGCATAGCAACAACAGACATTAAAAAGTAATAAACTAATTGTGGCCTCACAGTGGTCTAACTCCCCCTCACCCCCCTCTCCGATCTGCAAGAAAATTCATCCTGCTACACTACTTTACTGTATGATAATGTGAAGGATAATGCCACTTGTGTGAAAATATATTTAGTTTAGTGTCCCTGAGGTATGCATATTGGCCTAAGCACATTTGCATCACGCAAAAAATCTATTGGCACAATAATGGTAGCCATGCTGCCATTTTGTTTCATCCGCCATCTTGGCTACATGGTTCAGTTCTCTGCTTAAACTGTGTTTTCACTCTGAACGTGGTAGAAGACCGTGGCATGAACTCTTAGACACTTACACGACAGGAATGCACATTCTGCTGAGCGTGTTGTTTGTCTTACACTGTAGAACCTTGAAGCCGTTACAGAAGCATAGCTAATCTATACGTTAGGTGTCCGCCTATCTCAACCATGTTTTCTCACCTGAACCATTAATTGTAATAATGTGCAGCTGCAAGGTGCTCCTCTAGAGAAAACCCTTTTCCCAAGCTTTAGAGCAGACTGACCTTAGGCTCCAGGAGAAACACAGATAAGCTGTACAGAAATGTTACCTTGTACCAGGGAACACGATATTCCCCCCTGCACTGTTTTGCCCTGCTCTCAGACAGGAAATTGTCAGTAGGAGGACGGGGGAAATGCAAGCACGTTGTCTTGGTAATATCAGGCACGTGGAAAGGTCATGAACCCTATGGACCCTATCACATGAGTGGGCTGGCCAAGTTTATCATATGTGATTCTGTTTAGTATATATGTATCCGACTTTGGCTATTCGGGGCTCTCTACTGCCACAGTGTTTGTACGCATGCATTGTGGGTTGCTGAGACCTCAGTCTGACTGTAATAAACACTGTTTGTTGACCTTGTGACTGGCTATTTCCATTTCTTTGTAGTACGCCTCATTTTGTGGTCTTGCACTTGGTTACTATGTACCTATGTTACCCTGTTATTGCATGACAAAAACATGACTGTATGACGAAAGCATGACTATTAGAATTGTACCGGTAACAGCGCCTCAATTCCTCTGGGTTGTTTGAGTGCTATACAAATTAAATAAATAAATAAATAAATAAAGGCTATTGCGACACCAGTGAAAACTCCTGGCCATGCACAGGGGGTGAGGGAATTACCATGACTTCTTCTGATGAGGGCTCCAAAAAGCGTGCAACATCTACAGTATCTTCAAAAGTTAGTTCAAAATGGTGGTAACCCTCCTCGCCGGTGCAAGGAACCCATCGCTCAGGTCTCAATGTCACAATTTGGGGCAGAGGTTTAAAGATTGTTTCCACCAGATCATGGTGTGCTTCTAGAAGTTTAAAGCATTGCAAATTGAATGGACTTCAAAGTGCAATTTGCCTGCTTTTTTGACTGTTTCCAGTATTTGAGCCACTTCGGAATAGCGCACAAGGCAAGTTATCAGAGGTCTAAGTTTTAACTCTTGAATTCCTGACTCTGGGAGGAAATTCTGCGCTCACTGAATCTCCAGTGGAGGGAACTCTGTAGAAAGGATGAAAGCCATCGTTCCAGCCTCCAGTCCACTGGGTTTGCCCCCCCATTTTCTCCAATTCTACTGATTGAATGACACTGACCTCTACCCCTGAAGACCTATTATGAAGGTGTTTCAGGCCCTCACTCTATCTTCACGGGATGATATGCTCTCCACTGTGTGGGTGGGAGGGTCAGTAAACTGGCTCATGTCATCAGGTAGTGACTACATCTCATCTTGAAGCATTACAGTGCATCTACAGATGACATATAGTCTAATGAATAACGTAAAGTTCTGCCTAGACATCCATGAGGTCTTTTTGGAACGATGAATCCATCCTTGAAGTCAAAGTCTGATGATGAGTGTGGACAGGAGTTGCAATTTTCGCTTGGGTTAAGAGTAATAACTATTTAGAAGGCATACAACTTAGGCAGCTGCTTTTAGATGCGAAACTGAGATATAATCCGCTTCCCCTCAGTCAGAATCCTCTCAATGAAGAGAAATGGATGCGAGGCCTTTCCACTAAGAAACGCCCTATGGAAATGGAAAAGAACAAATGTTCACTTGTTTTGTATGGGATTATGTCAAAAGTGAAATGTAAACACTAAAAGATGGATGCCCCATTGGAATTAGAGCCAGTTGTTGAGGTGCGGCTATGCTGAGCCAGATGGAAGCCAGAGTATCTCAGAATCGGGAGGTCGGGCGAAGACGCAGGAGCACTTTAGAGATGGCCAGGTACTGGCACACGAGAAGCGCCGCTGTTAATCCCACACTCTCTGTCATTCTCGCGGGTTGCTTGGGAGGGGGGGGGGGCAGAGAGTGGGATGTCTGTATGTGCACCACTGAATGGAACTCCAACTGAAGCCTCGCTGCCTTATGTGCATGGAGTAAGCTCCTTAGAACAGGGTCTTATGTCCGCTAGGGAGCACGTCCAAAGAGTGCTCCCTTCTCCCAGACAGGACAGCAAGGCAACTGAGGCTGCTTTCACATCCGGGCCTGTGGATCAGGGTGGGGCTCGGGGCTGCACTAGAGGTCACACTGCCACACTCATCAGGTGAGATGAAAAGCAGGAAGGATCCCGCGTGGGGTGCACGAGAAGCACAATAGACTGCCGATACATAAAAAGACAGATCCTAGGGTATAGTCCAAGAGCTCAAACGGCCATCATGTGGGCTGCTGGCCATGCCCTCCGTTACACATTCTTGTTGGCCTTGTTGCTTGTAGGATAGCAGAAAAGGGGATGAGAAACCTGTGGTGCTGAGGGGGGTTTATTGTCATTTCATCAAATTCCTTGCATCTAAATGCAGTTATTTTTTCCATCTAAAAAATGTGCATCGAATGCATTTTTTTTTCTTTTTTGGGGGTCCCCTCCAAACCTCTGTTTTTCACCCTTTAAAATCCACCTGAACAAAAATTAACCCTTTACCCCCCAAAAACATGCATTCGATACACATTTTTTAGATGGAAAAAATTCGATGGAATGGCATTCGATAGAATGGCATTAGATGCAATTACCAGATACCGCTGAGGTGAGGGGTGCTAGTTAGAAGTGCCCAGATGCTGCATACTGATAGACCTTCTATGGATTTGATGGAGGCATGCGCTGAAGAATGTTATCTGAAAGGGAGAGCCCAAGATCTAATAGACCTCAGTGCTCTGGGTCTGGTTAGATGCTGATGCGCGGGAGTGTGATAGGGCTAAAGAGGAGTGGTCAGCCATATCTCAATAAATGTTGGTGTGCTAATAGCCAGGCCAGTGGCAGGGTCTCAGTGGGATTAGTGTGTGTAGTGTAAGGTGGCAGGATGGACGAGTGCACCCCCCCGCCCCCCGGCTGATTGTGTGGCTGAGCTGAAAGACCTTATTTGGCTAAGCGATACGGACAAGGAGTATGCTAATTTTTGTGGGCTGCAGAACAGGCCCAAAAATGTCTGGAACCCTTTTACCACTTACTTATTGTCCCGAAGTAATGATCTTGCTTAACTGATGACCTGGATGGGGGGGGTGTAGCTTGATTGTCACTTTTTTGGTAAGGGTCACTCGGACCGTATGGAGGGGATGAGGGCCTCCAAAAACCTGACAAACTGTCTGGGCCCTCAAAGTGTTCAACCACCCGAATGTAAGCCTTGCTTGACAGTATATGGGTTCTAAGTTGTACTGACATAACTTCCAATTAGGCACTGTAATGCAATTATGTTTAAACTATGCTAAGGAGACAGACGTGATTGGTTCAATAAAGAGAGTTAAAAAAAAGAGGTATTAGAGGGGAGTCGGTTAGTCAAGGGAGGGTAGAGCATGGGTTAGGCCTCTTCCAGACAGGTGCCACTTCACCAAGTCACATTGCCATTGTCAATGATTATGATTGGTTAATTATAACGCGCTTATTATCCAGAGGTTTCTAAGCACCGACCCTAGATCGAACCTGTGTTGCTCCTGTTTCGAAGGCAAGCACATTGCCCCTGAGCTATCCTCCCGAGACAATCAATCCTCCCGAGACAATCCTCCTGCGACAATCTCTATTAACATATCTCTCTTTCTTTCTCTCACTAGCATATAGATTCTTTGCCTACCATGTGCAACAAGATGACAGAAAGTTATAGAAGAGGAAAGGGGGTGCTTTGGAGACTTCACTCATTAGCGTGAGCTACAGGTCATGGGTCACGGGAGGCAAGAGATTTCTTTCAGAGAAAGGCTGCTTGTGGATAGAGCATAATCTCGTCAAATTCAAGAACATGTGTGAATTAGCAACCAATGTCACTAGTTGTTGCTCACATAAAACTGATCTCAAAACTTATGATGGACATACCGAAAAAAGAGCACCACACACCGTGGGTAATAATAAGCAGCGTTCAGATACCTGAGGGTTCGTAGCGCTATATAAATGCCTAATAAATAAAAGAACGGTCACACCAGGAACATGGTCAAGTTTACATGTGAGAAAACTAGCATGCTTATTGTGCCAAACTCATACATGCCAGTTGGCCTTTTCATTTTCTATTTATTTATGCTAATACAATTTTTATATTTTAATTCTGGAACTTGCAGTCCTGGATTTATAATTGTAATAGTCAGGACTACAAGTATCACAATGCAATGCAAAAACCAGGACTAGACAAATATCTTGAAATGGAACGGGGAGTTATACTTCAGCATGCATCTGACTTGGGAGTTGGAATAATATTATGCATGCCCATCCATTGAACTGTGCTTTTTGCTCGCTTGTATGCAAATCTCTCTATCACTTCAGAATAGAAAGCATGTGAAAAAGTTCAATGGGATTATCTAGTCATTTTCTGGAGATTTGGAATCAGCTGGAAATATATAGGGAAAGTGAAAGTGGTATATTGTGGGCCAATGGGCCAAGTAAGTATCATGGACATTATATCAGATTGTTGCAGCACAAATGGGTGTGAGGTACAGCAGGTGAGTGGACTAACTGAAGCATGAACTATGCCATTGGAGAGTGGAGGTGCTCTTATTGAAGATTAGGATATTGAACTAGTCAGTGAGGCAGTGTGGCAAAGAATGCCACGCCACCCTACCAATGGCCACTACAGAAACTTAAGGGCCCAATACTCTACACCAATGTGTGCGGTTCTGCGTGTCGTTACAAATTGAGAACATTGACAATATAACTTATATTGCCCCTTTATTTAATAAAATGGCAAATGACTACAGAACAATGAAAATGTATGCACATGTGGACGCCATAACATGCACGGCCAAGGATCCCGGAGGAGCTACAAAAATCAATCGCTGTTCCTAGTCATGATGAGGATAACACCAGATATGATATACAACTAAGAAACCTAACAGTCCGTTCATTTTAGCTGTATCTTGAATGTATAGAGAATTCTCGGAGGCCACAATGGGAATGATCAATTACAATTAATTACACCTACACACAAAATATTTCAAGAATGATTTATGGATCAGAAACATTTATCCAATATTAAAGAAGAAAGACAAGAACCACATTCAGGGAATGTCCTAAAGGAGGAGTATTAGTACAGATAAAAGAGTACTTGGTAAGAGCTATTGATAGAGAGCATTATTAAGAAATTGACAAGGTGATATTGGAATAAAATGACCCTGAAGAAGCACCCACTAAGGGTTTTACCTTTGCCAATAATGTGAAACATGTGTTGGCCTGTTCTTTGAATTATGTTGATAATATTAGGATACCCACTGCTGTAATAAATAAAATAATTATTTAGAGAATGAAATCCTGGGAACTAAGTTCTCTTGGTAAAAGGGATGCATTAGGATCAATAATTGGACAGCACATTGAATTTTAATATAGACACCATTAATACAAAACCACTGCAGCATATCAGTTAAAGTAAATTAGTTTAATTTGCACACTGAATTACTGTTGTTATTATTCAAAGTATCAGTGCAGGATTGTGTCTCTTATTTCATGATTGTTCCTAGTTTCTGTATTTTTTCAGATGTGATACGTTAGTGAAACACGAGCAACAAAAGATACTACTTTTCCACGACAACAGTAGTAGTGCTGGTTTAGGATACATCTGAAACTAAGCAAATTGAATGCAGCATATAATCTTGGAATTTTCCAGGCGTGCAAGTCAACTTGCCTTGGCGCCCAACGATAGTTGATTTCGCTTGAGTGTCACTCAAAGGGCGAACTGCAGCTTCTGATGCCTGTGTCCTGAACAATCTGTCTTCCAAGCAAGCATCAGGCTCTGGTTCACTCTGTGATGGATAAACTGAGATTCCCCCATCTGTGGTACCTTTAGATAGGGCCTCATTACAAGTGTTCCGGTCTGGAAACCACGCCTACCGGCACCGTTGTTTCCGGACTGGCACACTACGGGTTTGCCTGCCGGAGCAGCTGTGCCCGGCAGGGCTGACCCTGCCGGGCACTGCGGCCACGGTAGGCAAGTCGTCACGGAAGCAGTGGCACCGTTAACGACAGTGCCAGTGCTTTCGTGGTCCCCATTCCCATGGGGACTCACAAATTACCAGCACCTGACTTCCCGGACCGCCAGGGTTGTAATCCCGCGGTGTTACCGGGAAGTCAGGTGCTGGTAATTTTTTTCCAGTCCGGTGGCAACCTGGCGGCAGGGTTACCGCAGGACCCATAATGAGGCCCATAAACCCTGTTTGGCTTCTCTGCTGATGCAACAGTTTTCACCAGTCTGGCTACATTCCATTTACAGCCATCCTCCAAATACACATGGTAACCAAGCAACTTGGCAATCTCCATGGGCAAAGATAATTGAGACTGGCTCTTTAGCACCTTACTGGTCAGTTTAACTTTGACATAATCATCCACTTTAAGCTCATGCTTTCTGCAGGCATTAGCCTACAGCTTCGTTCCTTGCTGCTTCCAATGCACCCAGTCATGTGTTTCACTCACATCATGTAATGACATCTTGGACATCCAGCCCTTATCCATGATCCAGCATGGGGTTAATCGACTACCATAAGGCAGATACCCTCTTAACATTGCAAATGGGGTTCATCCAGTCATAGTGTGTGGGGCTGCACAACAAGACAACATGCTCTGCAAAGCCCTGTGCCATGAATGACTTGTTCCTGGCAGCAATTTTCACATTTTCCTTGGTTACTCTAGTGGACCGTACAGGCATGTACATGAATGTTTTATAACCCTTCTTGCCAACTATTCACAGAATTTACCCGGGCATGAATTGTTCACCATTATCGGTCACCATTGTGGATGGTGGACCTTAAAGGGTGAAGTGAACAGTTTTCCTAAAGCCTTCATCACTTACCTAGTACAATCTCTAAACGTTCAGATGACTTAAGGCCATCATGAATGGTTATCCAACACCATTGACATGTAGCAACTCTCCTCAGGGACCAATTATGTTAATTGCTGTCTTGAACCTGGGTCTAGGTGGCAACTCAACAGCAGTCAAAGGGCCTTCCCTCCCACTCAACACACTGTAGCTACTATTGCACACTCCACACTTCCTCGGAAATTGTTCAATTGCCTGGTTCCTCTCAGACCACAAGAAATGTCTCAGCTTCCTTTTTGTGGCAGCATCCCACTGTGGAATGTGAGGCCCAGCACAATTGGCTTTCCCCTCAGCCGAGTGGGAGGTACAAACGTAACTCTTGTCGATACATTTCCATGTTCACATATGAATCATCCTTAACCTCCCAAAACACATGTAAATTAGGTTTCAGGCATCTTCCAGAGGGTAACCCACTTGGCATGTATTCCTTACTCTCAGGCACAGCTACCTCTTCATCCTTGCTTATGCCATTTCCTGCCACCACAGAATGCTCTGTATGGCAAGTACACAATAATTTCTCTAGGCAACATCATAGTCCTAATTACTTTCCCCATACACGATTCCAAAGCATGTCATGACACAAATATTAGACTGCACATTGCTGTTCCCTTGGACACATTGCACTTTGTACAAGTATGGTTCCATCTTAAACATCAGATGCTCAAGTTCATGTGAAATGCACTTTGCCCCGGGGGGTGTCCATACACGGAACAAGGGAAGGACCAAAACGCACCCCTGACAGGGCCACATGCAAGTGGTTATCCGCCCACCAACAGGCTAAGGCTTTCTCTTTAATGACAGAATACAACCGTTTGGCCCTTGGCAAGTACATCACTCTCCTGGATGTATTTGCATGAACAATGCCCCCCAACCCATGTGCACGTGTAACCACATTTATGAAGGTGCACTCCTTTACTCCAAGACGTTCAAGAGTTAGAGCCCTGGCAATTTCATCCTTTATGTCGCTAAAACATTAATCAATATTCTTATTTCATCCATTTGGCTGGTCTTTTCTTAGGAGCATCTTATACATTTCCGTGTTCTCCTCAAACATTTTAATAAACTTTGAGTAGGACTCTACTGATCCTAAAAAGGACATAAGGAGTTCCTTACTCTCGGGTGGGGTGCATTTATAATGGCCGCTATTAGTTTCTTTTTTGGTGCCACTCCATTGCACATCAAGTTAAATCATGAATATGACACGATCCAGACCTGGGTGTCATCCGTCTACCTAAAACTCCACTCAACCGAAACCGAGTTTGTTTTTATTAGTCCCCCCTCCAAACAACAGATGGTCCAACACTGGCTTGACAACATGAACCTAGAGGGAGTCAACCCTAAGCTGACCCTCGGTTTCATTGTCCATAGCGGTCTCTCCCTCTAAAACCATGTGGCCAAGAAAGCCCAAACCACCTGGCTCCAAATCTCCACACTTAGGAAAATCA
This sequence comes from Ambystoma mexicanum, assembly GCF_040938575.1. Lineage (NCBI taxonomy): Eukaryota > Metazoa > Chordata > Amphibia > Caudata > Ambystomatidae > Ambystoma > Ambystoma mexicanum. The sequence continues at coordinate 1,261,137,658 of NC_090921.1, forward strand.
AACCCTTCACCCCCCCACAAACTTCCGTACAGACGTCCAGGCCCTGGTCATCTCGCACATTGATGGGGGTAATGCCCTCCTCGGTGGGCTCACATCCACGTACCTGGCTCCCCTCAAAGCTGCCCACTGCAGCACACCCTGTCTTATCGTGGGTGCCTACAGATTCGACCACATCACCTACATCCTACTTGATCTCCACGGGATCCCCCTCCTCATAAGGATTCTCTTTCAATTTAAAACCATGTGCATCACACACAAAGTGGACTTCAACAGAACCCCACCTTACCTGCGAGCCAAACGTTGTGTCTGAGGAGGTTCCCGCACCTCCCGTAGCTCGACCTTCAAAAGGTTAGAGACCACGCTCACCGTAAGGGAAGGTCCAGAAAGCAGTCGTTCTCTTGCTGTGCCCCATCCCTCTGGAACACACACTCCCTGGAGGCTCATACTGCCCCTTCTATCATGCAGTTCCGCAAAATCGTGAAGACCTGGCTCTTTCATCACTTCATCCCCAGGACTGAAACCCTGACAATCACCCACAGTACTGCATTACTGTTAAAAATACTAGTTTGACGCTAGCCTCTGGCTTCTCCTGAACTCTGTAAAGAGCTGCGCTGCCTACGGGGCAGGTTCTTGCTACTCTTAAACCTCTCTTCTTCTGCAATTCATGTACCTGTCATGACCAGCTAAGGACAGATGTTCATGCAAGCCATAATGATATTCTTTTTCAGGGCACACAATTCTAAACACAACCTTCCTTTGTGATTGAATTTTCCAACTAATAGGATTAGTGATACCCACTCCGAGGCCTGTAGGGGCTCAAGAATCCCCCATGTCAATTCAATCTATTAAAATTTCACTGAGCTCCTGCCAATGATTTACAAAAACCAAGTCAATCGAAACCAAGACCCAGGACCCAGAAAAAACATTGTCGGTAGATTCTCAGTCTGCTAAACCATCCATGTATAATTAGTATCTGCCTCCTTGCAACTCATGCTAGAAAGAGTGATCTCATAATACGTCATGAGATAACACAAATTGGCAGAGTGCACCTGATTCCACTAGGACATGCCACCAGCGCTTGCCCTAGAATTTGTGGGGTCCAGAGCGGCAAAAGGTGTGTGGGACCCCCACTTATTTGCATAAATAGTGACATCATTGATATTACAGAAAAGATACTATAGAATGAGTGTTCAAAATGCAAAGATATCATGGGAAGTTACATTAAAAACATGTTGCCTTCAGTAAGGCAGGAGACAAATAAACAGTGACGTCCAATATATGAAGTGTCACTGTTAATGTTTACCTATGTGGAAATATCAGGAGCAAGGCTTTTTTCGAAATAGCAGACAGTGCTTTGCTCGTGCCCTTAATTTGGGCGGCGGGCCCTTAGTAACAGGTTGGTCCTGCGCCCCGGGTCATATTGCCTCATTAATGTGGTCTTGTGGGTAAGCATCAGCACTGGTAACATGACAGCCTGGGGTGAAATACTAGTAGCTGAACACTTGAGCAATCAAACCTTTTTTTTTAATGCCGGCCTCAAAAACACTCAACAAGGGATGCATCTGCCCTCTGAAGAAAGTGGTCAGATGCTGTTCATCCACATGTATCCACAACTTGTGTCCTGAAAATGAGCACAGGGCCAGAATCAGGGACAATAGCACCTGCAGTTTCCAGAACTACATCCGTTCCCGCCACATCCTGGGCAAATATTCATGACTCACTTGCCCTCTCACCCCCACATTTGGCTTTCAGCAACACTGTGTTTTATAAAGATGACTTGAAAGTTACACAAACCATAGTTAAGTACACAAATATATGAATTCTTATAGAACTATGCTATGCCAAAAGTGTATAATTGTGGCATTACCCCCCCCCCCACCTTGAATGAAAGACTACAAATAGCAGAAGGCATTTCAGCAAATGGCTCAAAATGGTCTGTGGATTTTGAAAATGTAATTTCAAGACATAAAGGCTCATAACAAAAGGTAATGTGTGAAACGGTTACCTGTTTGTGTTTCAATGTTTGACAAAGGAATGTTCCATATACATTGGGAGTAAAATGTTATTTTCTAGCTGAAATAAAGTTTTCTGGTGTATTAAATGTGAACATGTGAACATAGGACATAGTTTTAAACTGTTTTGTGGATATATTTAATTGTCCTGGTGGAGGTAATAGATTTAGACAGCTAACTGGTGCTTCATTTGCACCTTCAAAATGAAAATTCCCCTTTTCAGTTTTTAACACAGAAACGTTAAGCACATCTTGTCCAAAACAATGGTCTCTTAGAGCCATCACTTGTAAATTGCTTCCACTTTAAATGCTCTGCTTGAAGAAAGAGCGTAAAAATCAGTATGTATGGGGCCAGAGCCTGTGGTAGACAGCTCTGAGAGAGATATTTGTCTCGAAAGCCTTGCATAAGGAAGTTGAGAGGTGACACGTTGCCTCACTGGTGGATCAACTCTTTTGTTGATGCTGGACCTCTCTGGGGCCTTCGATACAGTGGATCATGGAATTTTGTTGGACCACCTCACGAGAGTAGGCAAGGTCTCTGAACAGGCTTTGGAGTGGTTTAGATCCTTCTTGGCGGATAGATCCCAGCGCGTACTATTCATGGGTTATAACTCCGGAGCTATTGTTCTCAGATGTGGGGTCCTCGAGGGGTCATCACTTTCTCCCCTGATTTTTTATATATATTCGCCCAGTCTTAAACATAGTGAGGAGTCATGGTTTGAGCTTTCACTCATATGCCAATGACACTCAAATCTATATCAAGACTAAGAACATTGAGGACTCATTTGTTAGAGTCAATTTGTGTTTGGTCAACATTGATCATTGGATGTCCAACAACCAGTTTCAGCTGAATGCAGTAAAAACTGAGATCATTTTGCTTGGGCCCAAGCATCGAGTCCTGAATGCCAAGGAATCTTTCTCTCCTTATATCCTCAGCGAGAAGCTTCAATTCGCCCCAAAAATCAAGAACTTGGGCTGTGTCTGGCAGGAGAACCTCAGCAGTGAAGCCCAGGTGGGGACCAAGGTTAAGTCAGTCCACTACTCGTTGCAGATGCTTAGGATTGTATTACCATTCCTACCATCAGAGGATTATGCGGTTGTTGTGTGGGCTATGACGAACACCCACCTGGATTATTGCAATAGTCTGATGGCGGGCGTACCACCCAAGCAGATATATCGATTGCAGAAGGCCCAGAATGCTGTGGTTATAGTGGTGGGGCAGTTGGGAAAAAAGGATCAGGTTTCACCGCTCTGCAGATCTCTGCATTGGCTGGCGGTTGAGGACCGAATCAAATTTAAAGTAGCCTGTTTAATTTATAAATGTGTTAATGGGCTTGCCCAGAATATCTCTGTGCCAAAGTTCGTCGATATCACCCATTACGCTCAGAAGATAAGCTTCTGTTTATTATTCCACGTACTAAATCTGTCTCCAGAGGTGATAGGAGATTTGGTGTTTTCAGTCGCAAACTTTGGAACAGCCTCCCTGTGCAGATTAGATCCAGTCAGTCACTATCCCGGTTTAGGAAAGATCTTAAAACTTACCTGTTCAAATAGATAGTTCATCTCATTGACAGCATCTGTAGACGTTTTGTCTAGCACTTCTTCTTGAGGCTCTCTGCCCATCTGCGCCTGTATACAGTTAAGTCTCTTTGGAGCGTGGTACAAATGTTCAAAATCAAATCAATCAATCAATCAATCAATCAAAATCAATCAATCACTAGGACAAACAAAAAAGGGAGCCTCATATATGGAGGCAGCACAGGCTCTCTTGAAAACAATATTACTTTATATGCTGCAGTCAGGCAGCTGGTGCCTGCTGGGCCACTTATGACCACAGGGACCTGGGTAGCTGCACGGACTGCCCATGCCTCTGGCCGGCCCTGTATGCCACAGTATGCATGACTATGAGCGGCAGCATGCTTTAATACAATATTCTACTTTTATGATTCAGTTTGCACATAAAAATCAATATTAGGTTTAGTGACAGCCACAGCAGCCTCAGCAACAGTCAACACTCAATTCAGTAGCGCAATTGGGCCACACATGTGACGTAACATGCTAGAGCGACATAGGCCAAAGCTTGAATAGATGGCAGACATTCATACGCATTAACAAGAAATTGCAGCCAGGCCTTGCCTGAAACTTATAACAGTAGTGCAAAATCATCCTCACTGCATTGAACTCCTCACCCAGGCCCAGAACTAGCATGATTAAGGATAGGGCCTGCTGACGATTTTTCGGGAGTCGTGGAGGCCCCCTTCAACATGATGTTCGGGGACCCACTGTCTACAGCTGCGACAAAGAGTCTGAGGCGCCCAATCGTGCTTAAATTATAATGGAGTCAGAAGAAAACAGTGAGGCGTCAAAAGCTGTTGATTATCACGGGGTGGGAAGCTACGGAGGAGCTGAAACACTAAACGAACACTGAAAAGCTGTTTCCCACCTTGTTGACAAAGAGCATGTTTGCAGACAAAACCACCTGAGGTGATAAGAACATTTCTGTGTACTGGGAGAGGCCGAGGTGAAGATGCATTCAAGCAACAGCCGCCTGTAACTTACACACTGCACAGCGCAGTTAATGTCCTATTTTAAAGAAGATGTTGCAATGCCATATCACTGCCAACATGAAGACAGCTGCTGCTGGGGGTCGTCCTGGGGCTTGTTACCCTTTCAACCAAACCAGTTGAAAGACCCTGACACCGTCCCTGATTTGAGACACATCATGAGACGTACCCCTGGTTCCAGGAACTCCGACATTTGTCAGAAAGCACACAGGTGAATACTGCTTCATGTCACCAGATTTATGTTGGTGCACAAAGCTGAAGATAAAACGATCAATTGGCGAGTAGAGGTACGTTTATTTCATTCGGATATGTGACTAGTCTGTGAGGCAGTGAGATGAAGAATGACACGCCACTACAGTATTAAGTGAAAAAGTCTTTTCCGTTTTCCCGAAAATGAAAAAGACCGATTTAGAAAGACAGCTCTGAGAACGCTCGAAAGGTCTTTCTAAATCTAAAGTGCCACGCCCCTGCCGCACAAGAGTGTGCAAAGGGGCTAACAGGCTGACTGAGAAGGGAAGGGCAAGGCGAGTTTCAGGTACGTGTTTGTTAGCGTGCCTCTGTGTATGAACGTGGACAGTGTTTGTAGTGGGGAGGCGCCTGGGGAGAAGGAGTGTGTCAGCGAGCGTGAGTGCAATTGTGTATGTGAGGTGGGGGGCTGGGGAAACGAGTGTGTCTAAGTGTGAGTATTTGTATGTGAGGCGAGGTTGGGTCGGGCACAGGTTGAAGGGAGTTTCGGGGGTGAAACGCCCGATTTCAACAGGCAGGTGGGAGGTAATTGATATATTTCGAATATTGAAGGCCACACAAAATCAGCTGAAAAGAAAACTTTTTTTTTATGTAGCAAGAACCTTTTGGACCCAAAATTACTCAGTACTGGTGCGTGAGGTTCCACGTGCCATTACAAATGTATATAACTTTAAAAATGCAAAACAGAGGTATTCAAACGCAACACAGATAAGACATGGTTGCCCCCTCTTTATGTTACGCTGTTCATAGTTATTAGGCAAATACATAAGGAGACATGTTAATGGATATTGGATAAATAGGATTAGTGCTCCATACAGAAGAGATGATAATAGTGTTAAGAGAACAAGAATAGTCCAAAAAGCAACTTAGTACAAATGCTTTTTGAATTGTTGGGTTATAAGGTCAACTGGGACAAAAGAGTGTTCCTATTACCAAGCGGTTTCTGGTTGCATACGGAAAGAATCTGAAACGCATGATGAAGAACCTTCAATATGATATAGGGGTAAGGCAAAAAATTGGACTGGGGGCTTCATTATAAGGTGATCAATAAAAGACCCCATACTATCGCACTACGTCTGTGAGGGTTTAATTCCCCAAAACCTTTCAATTCTGCAAGTGTTAGAAGCAACAGCACTTTAGATCTAAGACTCAGCGTAGAGTTCAGCACATGAGCACACTGATGACATCACCGATAATATTGCTGATGACATCACAGCATCACAGATGTATTACTTATGATTTCACTTACTGCATCATCAATGACATCAAAGAAAACTTGGGCACACCGATCACATCACAGATGATATCAAATCGGATATAATGTAAAACTACACATCACTTTATGCTAACAGAGAGGTAAGATACCTGCTGAAACACTGTATGAGCAAAGTGGTTACTGTTGGGGCTTCTTTGGGTGTCGAAGCAGGACATGGGGCTCAGCCATAGGCCATACCCAGAGCAGTGTCACCAGAGGCCATTTACACAAGGATCTTCTCTACCTTCATTCCTCCTCAACCTGTATGTTGAATCCCTCGGACAGACCCTTAGCAACCACAAAGCCCATTTTCACCAATATGCAGTTGACACGGAAATATACTGCAAAATCTCATCCCCCTCACAACTTCACATCCTCAAAAGCTGTCTCCACTCCATCACCACCTGACTAGCCACCCACGTCCTCAAATACCTCCTTCTGTAACCCACCAGGCACAAACCTGACTTCACCCCCTGGATCAAAGAACTCATGAACAACCAAATAATATCTCTCTCTATACCTGTCAAATCCCACAGCTTCACTATGGGCCCTCACCTCACCTTCACACACCACACAACTCCGGTCACCAAAACATGCAACCTGCAACTACACCACCTAGACAAGACAAGACACATTTTTCGTTCAGACCAGTTCTGCACCGCAGTTCAATCACTAGTTCTGCCAAAGCCAGGCCTCAGGAACTCTCTCCTCAATGGACTCCCCAACAGCACCTAGCCCTGCTGCAAGCCATAAAGAATTGAGCAGCAAAACACTTCCTGCACCCACCCAAACACTCATGCATCACTCCACCTCTCTCCCAGTTCCACTGGCTCCTCCTACCCAAGATAACTGCTTTCAAAGGACTCTGCATTATAAACAAAGCCTTCTACCAGAGAACCCCAACTCACCTTCATAACAAGCTGAAACTCATCACCATCACAAACGCAAAACAAGCTAGTCAAATATCTCGTATGCATTAGACTCTGCACAGAAAAGCAAGGATTCACCCAATGGCCACCAGAGCTTTAAGGACCCTACCATTCGGGGGGCGCTGTTGAGCAGCCTGAAAATTGCTGCCTAGCTGCAGAGCTCCACGTAGTGTGGATCTTAATTCGACCTCATCAGCGGTCCACCTTGCTGCCATTGCCAGAAAACACACTGGGCTGCTGCCTAACACTCACTGCCTGCCCTGTTCGAGCCCTGGCTGGAATCAGGCTCCAGGAGATCTGCTACGTCTCGCTCAGGTTTGCGGCCCGGCTGCACGGGCGCTCCCCGGCACTGCCGCAGGCCTGACAGCGGTCCTCCCCGGAGGTAGCCCCACCCCACTTCATCAGCGAGCTTGGATGTGTCTGCCCGCCTGCCGGCGCCCGGCTGCTTGGTTCCTATGTGTGACGGGGAGTGGGTCTCCACCCCTTCCCCTGAGGGCAGCGGCACCTCCTACTTGGCCCCCGTCTGCCTGACACCTGAAGCCGCCTTTCCTCCCCGAGCCACGGTGCTGCGGTCTGGCCTGGCCGTAGCGCCTGTGGAGCGGCCACGGCTCCTTTCCAACTTACCGGCTGAACGTTGTGGACTGGTGCTGCACCCGGGCCTCGGGTGCTGGGCGTGCACGGCTGGATGACATATCTCTGTGATCTGGGATCCGTGCGCGCTGGGGCCAGGTGACGAGCTGGGGGGGTGCTGATCTCTCCTGCGTATAGCAACCAAGTGGGTGCCTTAACACCGCGGGTGCCCCCCCTGCCTGGCCTGGACTTTGCCCATTGCTACGTTTGCCTGTGAGGCCCCAACGGACACCTCAGCCCGATCCCATCTGCGTGGCCTCTTACCAAAAATGTTCCACTCCTTTCAGGATCGCCTGATCATCCGTGACACTTTGGCCACTACTAACTCACCCAGTGGCCGCCACACATCCCCTCTGCCTCTTGCTTGGCTTCATACAGCCATAGGTCCCCCTGACCCGCGGGGCTGACGGTGGATGCCGTGCATGTTCCAATTCATGCATGTTCCAATTCACCCGCTGGGGGGCCCACAGCGATGCCATCTCTCCAACGTTGTACTGCTGGGCGGACAGATGCCACACTCTTACTGTTGTCCCAATCATCGCCCAGGCTGCCTCAAAGCACGACTTTCCATTGCTTGGATGCGCTCAACGCTGAGGGCTGCATGACCAACTGACCCTACTGCACCCTAGGGCAACCGGACCCTTTGAAACCCCCTTGTAACTTCATCACCAATTGACTCTGCTTACAATTGCTGGGCTGCCTCCTACCCCTGGCTCCCCCATTGGGCACCAACCTTGGCGCTGCACACTTGCGCCTTGCGCAACTTGGGGCTCGAGCCTGTGGGCTCCCCCAACCACAACTCCAATGTCTAATAGATCCAGGGGGGCCAATAAGGTGGGAGCCATGGACAAATTTGCAAAAGCCACCCCTCGAGCGCAGGCCGAACCCGCGGCATCCGCCCCCCAGGAGGACCCTGAACACGAGCCTTCCTTCAGTGCACTTACCCAGATCTTACCGCAACGATGGAATCTATGGCCAAGAATTTTGCTTCTTTCCACGAAAAGCTTGATGACATTAACGCCAATGTGGCATCCCTCAAGTCGTGAGTTGACCAGGCGGGGACCAGAATCAGAGGCCGAAAATTGAATTGGGCAAATGAAGACAGTCTACACTCGCTGCAGAACACAGTGGCCACTTTGCCCGAGACATGAAAACTGTAAAGGCGAAATGTGATGATCTTGAATCCTGCTCGCGCAGGAACAACCTTCGCATTGTCGGGGTCCCTGAGAACGCCCTGAAGTAGTGTATGGAGCTGGCTGTCGAGACTCTTCTTAAAGACCTACTGGGCGACCCTTTCCTGTCCCCTTATTTCACGGTCGAGCGAGCTCACCGGGCCCTATCACCACACCCCAAGCAGGGAGACTTCCCGAGGCCTATAATTGCGAGGATCCTCAATTATAGAGATAGGGATCTTATCCTCTGCCTGTCCCGCGAGAAAGGGGACCTCTGCCTTGACTCACACACCATTCATATATTCCCCGACTTTTCTGTTGGGGTACAACAGGAGAGACGCCAGTTCCTAGGAGTCAAGAAACTACTACGAGAACGCAATGTCCCCTATGCAAGCCTTTTTCCGGCCTGGCTCAAGATCACCTTCAGGGAAAAACTGTACTTTTTTACCGTCCCAGAGGAAGCCGTGAAATTCATAGAGTCTCAGATACCACTCCACAACGTGAATGATGACCCTGCACGCAATGACTGAACCCCACTTGCCCAGTAATCATGTAGCCTGGTCACTACTGCTTGCCTCTTAATGTGCTGATGGTAACAACACTCCACTGTCTCAATTACGCATACACATTTGTTATTCGAAACAACCACACCTGGCAAGTGCCCCACTTGAGGCCGTCTGCGGTCCCTTCCCTGTCTCTGCATATCTGCTCTCATTCACCGGTATCGGGCCTCACATTTGCTCAACTGCCCTTACTCCCTTGGGCGTAAGCCACCTAGGATGTTGGCACTCTGCTTCCTGTCCATATAGTTTGGTGTGGGACAATGTGATTATTATGCATTCTATTGTTTCATGTACCTCTTGATAATCCATGTTATCCGCGTTTGTCATAGGTCCACCACACGGCAACAGCGCACCCCACTATGATTACAATGTTCATTTCTGTTACACTGTTGGGTTTTGGCCCCGGTTGGGCCACTAGCGAGCTGGGCCCACGTTGGGGATCCACCGCTCACCCACGGTTTATGGGGAATTCTGGTTCTACAGGGAGGAGGGTGGTCGGATACACTACCCACAAGGATGGGGTGGTGCGGGGGGGGTATGGGTTGGGAACTGTTATTGGAAAAGGCAGAGGCAGACTGGCAGACTACACTGCATCGGGACACACACATAGTGGTGATTCACACTGCGAATATAATGTACGGCGACAGTGCTGGGATGTGCCCTAGACCCCTAGAATGCCTATTACGGTAATATCCTGGAACATCTGAGGACTGAGCAATTACACTAAGGCCCGTAGAGTCATGGCCTACGCCAGCAGACATGAATGCAAAATATTACTCTTACAGGAAACACACGTATTTGGGCCCTCTCACAAAGTGTATGGCACCATCCTGGGGCCCCAACAGATATACCACTTCATACTCCACGTGGGCCAAGGGGGTCCTGACAATGATTCACAAGTCGCTCAAGTTCGCATTGCACAGGAGCTACATCGACAAGGAGGGGAGATATGTCATACTGCACTGTACGATAGCCAATAGGAAGAACCTCCTGTTGAATACCTATGGTCCTAATGTAGACTCGCCCGATTTTGTAGATCTGGTAGCGTCCATCCAGCTGGGCTATGTGGGGGTACAGATCATTTGGGGCGGGGATATGAATTACATATTAGACATTGCCCTGGACAGAACTGGTATAGCCCCTAGACTGCTGTCTGGTGCGGCACGTAGACTGCTAGCTCACTGCACAACCCTTGATATTCGTGATGTATGGAGGACACTGCACCCACAGGCACGCGAATATACCTACTACTCCTCGGTTCACGACAGCTCCTGTAGAATAGACATGTTTCTATTGTCAAGCGTAATGCTGGGTGGAGTGGTGGACACATGTATACTTGCTCGCACGCTGTCGGACCATGCTCCAGTCTTGCTTTCTCTGGACCTGGGTGCCCATCCGTCTGCCATTAATATGTGGTGATTTAAGTCGGCTGCCCTTCAGGATATTGTATTCAAGGCAGATATCCTTGCTGACATCCAATCCTACTTTGAACACAACGCACCCCAATCCACCACTGTGGGAACCCGATGGGACGCCTTCAAGGCCTTTATCAGGGGAATGGCCATTTCCAGGGTCGCGGGAGTCCTCAAAACTATCAGAGCAGCCCTCAGCCACTCTGAAGCTAGACTACACGAACTAGAACAGGTGGACCCGGCATCAGTTGACCCTGCTGTCCTCTCCCAGATTAGTGAAGAGTTGCAATTATTTAATGAACTTGCCACAAGGGAGGTCCAGTACTTTAGCTGCCCTCAAGCAGCCCGGAAGTACGGAGAAGGAGATAGACCCGGCAAAACACTAGCCGCCTTGATAAGGGGAGAGTGGGGCCACACTCAGATCACTTGTGTTAAGGATAGTCGGGGGGCAATCCAATGGTCTGACCAACAGATATTAGACATCTTCACAGACTTCTACACAGAGCTATACTCGCAACCCCCTGAACACAGTGAATCCCATATGAGAGACCTCCTTGAGAAAATTCCCATGGCCTGCGTCTCCCCCACAACCAGAGACCAACTGGACTCCTCAATTCTATGAGATGAAATTGTCGAGGCCATATCCAGTCTCCCTAAGGGCAAGGCACCGGGCCCCGATGGGTTTACGGCTGAATTTTATCAAGAGCGCGTTGCCCTGGTGGCCCCTAAACTACTTGAGGTATGGGACGAGGCACTCCAGTGGGGGACTCTCCCTCCTACTTTGTGCGAGGCTGCTATCACTATAATACTCAAACCCGGCAAACCCAGCAATGAATGCGGGTCATATAGACCCCTTTCGCTGATGAATCTAGATACCAAAATGTTCACTAAAGTAATTGCAAATCGCTTCCTCCCAGTAATGACATATATGGTCCACGATGATCCATCAGGTTTCATACCTGGGAGATCCACATCCCACAATATTAGAAGACTCCTCAATGTCATGTCGCGAATTGACCAAGGCGCCAATGCAGTTGTGGTCACGCTTGATGCCCAGAAGTTGTTCAACATGGTGTCCTAGAAGTATATGTGGGCGGTACTTGAAACCATGGGCATTGGACCGAACATGATTGGATACATTAAATTACTTTACACCTCACCAGTGGCCAGGGTTCGAGTCAACTCCCAGACGTCTGGCCTAATCCCACTCTTCAGAGGCACCCGACAGGGTTGCCTGTTCTCCCCGATTCTTTTCGCCCCGGCGATAGAGCCAATGGCGGATCACGTTAGGGCACGCCACTCACGCAAAGGGATACGGCTGAGAGATGCTCCTGAAATCATTTCACTCTATGCCGATGAACGTACTACTGTTCATTAGAGACCCCACCAATCATCTTGATCCAATACTACGCAACATCATCCGTATAGGCACACACTCTGGATTCACTATAAATTACACTAAATCCGAGCTCTTCCCCCTCACCAGGTCCACTCCACAACCTGACACTGAATACCCGCTGCATTGGTTGCCTGAAGGGGTGAAGTACTTAGGGGTCCAGGTATCCCTGACCAAAGAAACACTACTAGCTGACAACTACTTAGCGGCAGCACAACAAGCTGAAGCCAAAATGGAGCGATGGTGCTCCCTTCCATTATCGCTGGCCGGCAGACTTTCACTTGTCAAGATGATAGTACTCCCCAAGCTACTGTATATATTTTGTAATGTCCCCATTTGGCCCAGGAAAAAATACTTCACCAGACTGCACAAAAATGGTCTGAGATGACACCCCCGTACGATAGAGGGGGGTTCACCGCCCCTGACATGATGCGGTACTGGATCGGAGCCCAGGCACAATTCGCCTCTTATTGGTACCCTGGCCCTCCTCCTCGCCCCCATGTTAAATTGGAAACTCTGGCGGCAGCGAGCATCAATGTTATGTCACTAATAATGCACCGGCAATACGAGCCGGACTCCCCTATTGATCCGGTTCACACCACTGTAAACGCCTGGGGTCAAATATTTAAGTCTTGTGCCGACAACCACTCGTACTATAAGTGGCTCCCGCCTGGGGATTCCCCGGGCTGGAACCCACGCATGAAACGGCCCTGGTGCATCATTGGGAAACTTTGGGATACCTCGCTCTAACAGATTTTTACCCAGATGGGCAATTTATTACGCCTCAAACTTGGAGATCGGGCCATTCAGGTTCAGCTCTGGAACGTCTGCAATATAATAGGCTCCGCGCTGCCTCTCGCACCGCCTAGCCTGGCTTCCCCAACAAACCCCTGGACTCCCCCGGGATTGCCTACATTGCTAACTCGGGAGGCGCCCGTGGAATGGTCTCCTCACTATACAAGATACTGCTACTGGGTGCCCCGCCCCAACCATCCAGGGCCCGGGATGACTGGGTGACTGAACTGGAGCTGGAGCTGGAGCTCACAGACCACCTGTGGGGGAAGATTCGCTATCGCACCATACAGTGCAAATTACTCAACAGGTTGTACACACTCCATACAAGATCTCCAGGTTTGCTCGAACCAACTCACAACCCTGCCCTCGCTGTGGTGCAGAAGATGCTTGTCACTTACACATGTTCCTGGTGTGCCTGATGCTTACGGAATTCTTGGGTAAGATCCTAGAGACACTGACTGAGATCTGTGACACTCATGTTGATCCAGACACATTGGGAGCCCTGTTTGGGGTGTGGCAGCCTTATGGGACTAAATGTATGGCCACATTTTTGAATGTGGGTTGCATTGTGGCTACAAAGTGTATTCTACAGAACTGGAAGAGCCCCTCTCCCCCCTCCTTCCAGAAATGGCTAAACCTACTAACCTGGTTCCACAATTGTGAGGAAGAGTTTTTGAATATGATCCCAGCTCGATCCCGCCCCAAGCACATTTGGACTGCCTTCAACCGTAACCTCCATGGCCTAGATGAGACCTCCTCGGGGGGAGAATCCTCCCAAACCTCACATCGATGCATTGTACCATCTTGATATACTGTGACGCTGCTACTTTCCGCCTGCTGTTCTATTATTGTTTTATTAACACTGATGTGATTCATGTGTGATTGATGATGTGATTCATGTATGGTTTGAATGTATTGTCCCCTCAGATGTATGTGTTTGATACATGCCTCTGCCAACAAAAATAAAAATTTTAAAAAAGAAAAAGAAAAAGATTGGCGATTGAAATCTCAGTAGTCGAAAATTAACACTAATTGAGGTTTAAGTTGTTTAAATTATTCAGCAGATGATAAACATCTGATTTTCTGAATGTTAAATTGTGGTTACACATACACAGTTTATGTAGTAGTTAAAAAAATATTTTTTTGATGATTCCAAAAATAATGCATTGGGTATTGCATTCAAGGGAATTGGAATATGCAGCTATCAGAAATATTGTTGTCTATTATAAATATTGAGATTACACTAATCCTATATAGTATTCTACTGCCTTATAGTACATACCTTCTTATTCCAGATTCCTCAGACTTCTGGAAGGATACCGCCTATGTATCCTAAAGTTTATATTAAAATGTATGCATTAAAAAGAGAAAAAAGAAAGAAAAGGCCATACCATTCCCTATCGGCACCACATCCTCCATCACCACTTTCTGAGAAGGCCTCAGAACATACCTCTTTGCCTACACCTAATCCGGCTACACCAACTCCCCTGCCATCGCCTTTCTAAACTATCTTCCTATCTTGTCTTGAAAGGTTCTCGCACTTTTTAAAATTCTAACCCTTGTAAGGCACTCCGATGCCCTCTGTGTTGGGCCAACACTGGATACAAATTTGAATAAATAAGTATGTAAAATAGGTCATGGGCATTGTGAACAGAGACTGAAATCTAGACTGTAAAGAATTGAAATAGGCATGTTCAAAAGAAGAGAAACAACAATGGTTATACATACAAGTACTGTATTGCTTAGCAAAGGATTCATAAAATATGTGAATGACAACTAGCTAGTCGCTGATAAAAACAGAGGAATAAAGCTGCTATAAGGAGTTGTAGCTAAAATACACAGGGCCTCATTACGAGAATGGAGGTAATCATGGAGCTATTATGGCTGCCTCCTTTCCGGGTTCCATTACCGGGTTCCTGCAATGGGGACTTACCGGGTTACTCCGACATAGGAGGACCCGGTATTTCCTCCTTGCAGGAACCCATCCCCATTCCCATTTGAGACCCGGAGTGCTCAATGGGAATGTGAGGGGGGGAATAATGGGCAGATTACATCTGGCCCGTTATTGCCTCCCTCTTCCCCTCGCGGGACCCGGAAAGCACGCCTGGTTTTACCAGGGGTGCGATCTGGGTCCCGCCATGAGAAACTCGTAATCAGCACTCCTGGAATGAAGAGGGCCGGTCCCGTACCGGCCCCCTTCATTACTGGAGCGCCAGCCTTATAATGAGGCCCACAGTGTGCTAGTTAAAGGGGTTTATAAATCAGCAGTTCCCTGTCACTTCCAAGGTTCACGGGTCACGCTGGAGGCATCCATATTTTAATGTCCCACGAAGGGACCTCACTTCAGTGTTTTTGAACTCCATCGGCACAATCGTCTCTTTTAGAAATAGATGTATTTATGAACTTTGTGTTGAGACGTCCTATGCTCTTGGGCCACTTGGGCAAGGGGGGACACTGTGTATTCTTTGTGTCTTGGAACTGTGCAGTGGAACCCCTTTTGGGTTTTATTCCATCTGCAGCTAAAAGTCAAGTAGGACAGAATATTTCCCAATGCTACTCCCTCTCAAACTGGATCTCAGATGAAGACTTTGAGAAAGCAATTTTACCCATGACTGTCCAACTACAAAATGACCCACAGGTTTCCCCCATTGTCCCTGTTACTGTCACCGATCAAATGTGTCTTACTGAGCTTAATAAACGTATGCGACCTAGACCATCACCGATAACCAACCTTGTACAATATGGTGCATTTTCAGGTAATTTCTCTGGATATAACAGATTGTATGGTGCATAAAAAATATACAAGAGATAAAGTTACCCTTTCAGAAACCAGGGGACATGGCGCTCATCCTGAGTTTCTGTGATAACAAAAGTGTCTTAGATGATGTGAATGGCCTCTAATGCTTTCTACTCACATGATTATCAGAGATAAAAAAAAAACACCATCAGACTTAGGGTGTGCTCTCATAAACCTCATCCAAATTGAACACATGTATATTTAGATAATATTATGTTTTCTTTGATCATACACTGCTCCATCTCCCATGCTATGAGCCAACTGAGTTTAACTGTTTTACTGCAGAGGGCATCCAGGATATGTGGTGGAAAACAGCTGCTGGACTAGATAAGTGGGGACTTGGCGAGTCTAACAGGAATGTTGCTGTGGAAGCTACCAGTTTCTCACAGCATTCATCTGCCTTTCAAGTCATTTCTGAGTACCCAAATTAATGCAAAGGTGCGGGCATATGTTGATTACATCAGATAGCCTTGTTCATCATAAGAAGCAAGTGGGTTGTAGAGGATCAGTTTTAGAATGGAGTGAAGTGTGTACTTGCAACCCAGAGAATGCACAAGTGTCAATCACTATAATGGGAGCAAAGATGTCCACCATTGATGCCAATGTTGGAGAGGAGGAGGGAGGACAAGAACAGGAAAGAGGAAGTATAAAAGTTGGAAACAAGACAAGTAGAGTGAGGGGTGTTCGGTGAGACGAGGGTGAGAGGGGGTAGAGCAAGTTCCAGGTGAAGGAAGGACAATGGTGAAGCACATTTTGGCAAATTTACAGAAGAAGTTGTTTTGCAGCCACTGTTTAATAAAATAGGGAGTAGTAGTGTAATACCTGCCACTAGGAGGGAAGTACCACCCTCCCTGTGTATAAGAAAGTTATGTGGAAACTACCCACCAACTACAGAATACTAGTTATGCTAGATATTCCTTCGAAAATGTTTTCATGTGTCTTATGTCTTATTCAAAGAGCTAAATAAGTGGATTGGCAATCATTCCATTCTTCCAATCAATCAGAAAGGTTTCAGAATGAAATCTAACACAAGTCATAATTTGATATGTCTAGTATCCACAATAGAATATGCGTGGGAGCGTCGTCAACTGCCAGTGTATGCTGCCTTTGTGGATTTCCGAGCGGCTTTTTACACGGCCATGCAGAACAAACTATGGAACAAGATAGTTGCATGAAATGTTCCTCATGGCCTGTTAAAGAGGATCCAGTTGTATTCTGACACCGGTGTGAGATTAACAGACAACTCTGGCCATCTCTCTGACCCTTTTGTAACTGTTCGGGGAGTCAAGCAGAGCTGCATACTCGCAGCTACACTTTTTAATCTATACCTCTCTGATTTGATATCAACCTTCAACTGCTCGAATGCACACCCGGTAAAATGTGGCTCCTTGAAGTATAGTTGGCTAGGCTACATAGACTATTTGTTAATAGCTGATTACACACCTAAGGGCCTTCAGGATCTGTTAGATGCCCTGAGTGAGTATTTGAAGATGAATGGGCTACGAATTAATATTGAAAAAACTAAAATTTTAACCTTTCTGAACAAAGGTATGATGAGGAGAAAATCTAAGGTGATATGGAAAATTGATGGGAAAGATCTAGAACAAGTAAAAAGCTACCTTTACCTGGGTATCGTAATTTATGAGAGGTTACGTTGGGATGAACAACTACAAGCCACTGGAAGCAAATGTTTGGTGATTGCACACACACTGAGCAATTTTATTTGTTGCCAAAGTGGCATCTCAATTAAGACGATACAACTGTTATATTCCTCAGAAATTGCATTGTGTATGTTATATAGTGTGCGGGGAGTTTTACACGCGATTTCGCTAGCGCAAGCGGGGTACGCGTACTCCAAGGGGTGTGCGGGGAGTTGTACATGCGTTTTCACTAGCGCGAGTGGGGTACACATATTCCGAGGGGTGCGCGGGGAGTTTTACACGCATTTTCGCTAGTGCGAGTGGGGTACGCATATTTTGAGGGGTGCGCAGGGAGTTTTATACACAATTTGGCAGTGTTTGCCCTCCCGGATTTTCCCCCACTCCCCATGTCCCGCAGGCAGCCCACAACACAGGGGACCACCCGACACCCACACCCCTGGCCATGCCCTGCCGGCAGCCCATCACCCCATATCATGCCCCGCAGGCAGGCCACATGGAACCATGAACTTGGGAGCCCTGACACATGTCCTCCACCCCACCCCCAGTGATGGGCACCTGCCAGCAGGCCCCAACACATGTCCCCCACCCCACCCCCAGTGACGGGCACCTGCCAGCAGGCCCCGACACATGTCCTCCTCCCCACCCCCAGTGACAGGCACCTGCCAGCAGGCCCCAACACATGTCCTCCACCCCACCACCAGTGACGGGCACCTGCCAGCAGGCCCGGACACATGTCCCCCATCCCACCCCCAGTGACGGGCACCTGCCAGCAGGCCCCAACACATGTCCTCCACCTCACCTCCAGTGACAGGCACCTGCCAGCAGGCCCCGACATATTGGCCCACCAAACAACATGTCCTAACAAAACAGACCCATGGCCCAAATGCCAACCCAAATCCCCCCTAACCCCTAGTACACGCACGCAACCATCCACTGCACCCACTCCCAAATGACCCATGCCATGAGAGTCTTAAAAGA
The DNA here is from genome assembly GCF_040938575.1 of Ambystoma mexicanum. Lineage (NCBI taxonomy): Eukaryota > Metazoa > Chordata > Amphibia > Caudata > Ambystomatidae > Ambystoma > Ambystoma mexicanum. The sequence goes on from NC_090921.1 coordinate 1,261,156,067, forward strand.
ACCACCATAGCCATGCATAAATGTACAACAGAGCCACACAGTGGCAACACATGCCTGAGGCAATGCTTATAGAGACATGCACTAAACCAATGATAGTACACAACATCAATAATGAAGGCATATGAAATGTATTAAAAAACGCAATGAAATTACATAACGAAATTTCAAATTTGCAAAGTAAGAAATAATGAAAGCAAAAAATAATAAAATAACATCCAATGTAAATCAAAAATCCACAACAGGAAAAAAGAAAAGTGGTCCATTGACAATGTCCATACAAAGTAAATAAAAATAAAAAATAACCATTGATCCATGGGTTATCCAAAGAAAAAAAGTATGTACAAGTCTGGAACTATATACAATGGAAGCCCAAAGGGTCCATGATCCACGGACAAAAGGAAACCTACAAAAAAGTCCTATGAATAAAAAACTATTTATTGATGTATTTATTGTAATGTGATGCAGTTTTAAAAATTAAAACTTTACACATTTAAACAAACAGTAGAAAAACATAACATTCATTACAATTGATACAAAACACAACACTTCACCAATTCATGAAATAATAATCTTTCCATATAAAACTAATAACTTAATACTTTTCACCAGAACCAAAAGTCAGGACCTACTGGTTCCTCCTGCAATTCTAAAGTGGCATTTGCTTTTCTGCAATAGACCATACTCTAAAAAGTGCTATGTGTAACTTAGGGTTAGGAGTGTTGATACAATAGCACCAAAACTCAATAGACCCTATATGTTCCAGATTGTGTACATAACTCCTAAGATTTTTATTGTAATGTTTGGTCATTTTAGGGCATTGGGTAAACACATGCCTTGCCGTTTCAAGTTTAGAAGACACACCACATATTCTACATGATTTTGCGGGTTCTGGAATAGCAGAACTCCGTGTTCGGGTCTCTAATGTGAGGAGATGGTTAATACGCATTAGCAGAATGAAACGTCTCAGTGCTACGGAAGGACACAGATTGAGGTACATTTGACTCCTTTTGAAGGTGTAGAGAACATAAGGCACAAAAGTGTCACTTTTTAAGGTCGCCAAGTGTGCATAATTGGTTTGCCAATCCCATCGAGCTATAGATTTTTGTAGATGATGTATCATGCTTTGGTTGTCTTGACCCCATCGCCACTTGCCTCAGAGAGAGTTGCCATTTCTCTTTCCATTTTGGATTGTTTAGAGGTTCCCATGGTTTCTTTCATACATCTTAATGAGGGATTGGATGGGTTGTTCTTAATCTAAATGTAAAGTTCCGGTAAGTGATCCTGTGTTGGATGATCTTCTGTCCGCGACACCTACAGTAGGGGTCCAGGCAGGGTTGGAATGTCCGCCTGTGGTGGTTATGGGTGCACGGTCACACTCAACACCAGTTGGCCATGTTCCTGGGGCATCAGGTCGACGGAGGGATGTAGTCCTGCAGCCGCGGGTGGTACCAATCCAGCAAGGACCACGGCTCCTTGGGCCCACCGGGGTCAACTGAGTGGGAGCATTCCATGATTGCCATAGCACAGCAACAGGGGGGAGCAGTTGAGATGATTGCTCAAGGTGTGGAAAGTGTGGCCCGTTCCATCCTCCCCTCTGTAAGGCAAATGGTGCTGCAGCAGTGGGCTACACAGTCCACGTGCCGCTCACTCAGGCTGGGCATGGCCGGGCAGAAATGGTGGCTCTGCATCAAGCACTTAATGTTCAAGCAGAGGCACACCGTGATGCCATGAGGGTGGAACACCAATCCCTCTGATCTACTCTGGCTGCGCTCATGATGGACTAGAGTAGGCGGGCAGAAGACAGGATTGTGCAACTTAAAATAACCATCTCAGCTGAACTCCATTCAAGCCAGCAGTCGCTCCGTTTGTCATGTGGGGCGATGCAGGCAGAACTCTGTCTCACACGTCAGTCCTTGAAGGAGGAAGCACGTGAGACACGTGAGGTAATGCATGCTGACCTCAGTCTCATTGCCAGCCAGGACCTGGCTTACCAGACCCGCATGCTTGCTGCCATTGAGGGGCAAGGCACGGCTAGGCGTGATGAGTCAACGGAGCAACGTCCACCTTCTAATTTCCATCTAGAGGGTGACAATGACAACCTATCTCCCAAATAGGTCAGGCCGTTTAGGCACTGAGCCCAGTGAGTTTTTTTTATCTCAACATCTACACATGTGGGTGTTGAGGTGCACCCTGTACCTCCCCCCTTACGGGTGCCCCCCTATCCCCCGGGCCATATATGGCAATTTTTGATTTTTTTTTCCTGCTATTTTTTTCATTTTCCAGCAGTTTTTTTTTTGTTCTGTAAAATTATTTATTTTTCATCCAAATTTTATAGTTTCTGTTAAGTATGTTTTTTTTTTTAAATGTTTACTTTTTCTATTATTTTTTATTACTTTATTTATTACTGGTTTTCAATTAATAATATATATATATATATTTTTTAATTATTCATTTTATTTTTATTTCTAATAATTATTTAATTTGATTTTTATTTTCTGCAGATTTTTTCTTTTATTGCATTTTCTTTTGTCTTTTTTGCATACATGTGACAGTGTGGTGCTTTGTGGCATTGGAAAGCATCCACTATGTGTTCCAGCTGGGCCCATTCAGGCTTGTCTTGTGGATGTGTTTTGCTTGGGGTCCTGACACATATGCTACTCCTGCTTCCCTTTCCATGGGCTCGCAAGGATGGCTCGGTGTGACAGCATATCACACATGGGAATTGGGCTTCTGTCATGTCTATGGTCAGCCTGCAGTCCTACTTGTGTGTACACCCCTAGTGGGTATTCCGGATGGTTTCTCCAATGCGTGTCTGCACTTCACTTTGGTGAGTATTATGTTGACTGTGCATTTCATCATGTTGCTTATGATAGTTGTTATGTATTGACTGTCTAAGTTCATGCACTTCCTACTGTAGGTGGCATAATGCACCCTTTGGCTGTGTATGACACACTGATGGTGGGAGGGGTCCATGTGCTGACAATGTTGAATGGGACACTTTCCCCACAGTGATTTTGATATGACACATGAAGGCTGCACGCTGAGTTACCCATGTCACCACGCATTTCAACGACCACCCATTCCTTGCTTGCACCGCTTTGGCCATCTTGCAGCCCTGGCTGGTGTTTTGATGTGCCATTTGAGGTATGACCGCATTGCTCTTGATTTGATTCTCATGTTTGAGTCCTGGACTGCTCCCCCCTCCCATTGGTTGCACTTGGCCCTTGCGACAATCCGGCCAACCAGGATGCTGGAGCCTGCCACCACTACCAAAAGCCCACAATGGAGGCCCTGTCTAGCCCTGTCCACCAGCCTTCTGGGTCACTTGATTGCCCCCCTGTCTCCCCTGCCCTTGCCAGTCACCCTCTGTTGCCCCCCCTCATCATCACATCCCCTACACTTCTGCACCGTCTGGTTTCCCTCTGCCCCCTGTGTGTGCTTTCTTTCCCCATCTCCCCCTTTATGCATTTTGACCTTGGCCTCCTCCTCCCTTCTCTCCTCCCTCTCCCTCTCCACCACCCTTTACCCTCCCCCTTGTCCTCTGTCTGTCATTTTCCACCACTACCCCAATTGCCATCAGCCATGGTGATACATAGCTGCTTGTTCTTTGCAGACATTTGCCCTTCTGCCTCCGTCCATCCGCCCCCCACCTTCACCTTTTTTAGTATTATTTTGCCACTTACTTTTATCATTAGTCCCTCCACCACTGATTACAGGTTGGCTGTTCCCCCATTCCCTTCTGTACTTCTTCTCCCCCTCCTCAGCACTATCTTGATTCTTTGTCGACCTACCACAGTTTGTCACTTGTTTTCTTACTCTTCTCACCTCTTCCCTCACTCATCTCCTTATGTGACTCCTGCATTGAAACTATTGCTGTCAGGCATAGCAATGTTGATGCTAGTTTTGTTATGCAACATTCCCTCCCTAGACTCTCCCTTATTGTTCCAGGCATTTGTAATATCTACTTTGATTTGATAGTTCATTTTCACATTGTGGACTGTTTGAAGGACATGTAGGAATGTACTGTTCTTCTCCCTTGTTACCTCCCTCATTGATGCGCTTTGATGAACTTTGTGTGTAGGTCGTATTATGAATTTCTATGATTCAGTGATGGGTCACTGTCTGCCATTGTCGTTGTGGCGTACTCTGTACATTTGTTCTGCTGTTCAATGGCTGATGCAATACTGTGCTTTATTTTGAGGTGTCATGGGATGGGTGTGGTTTAACACACAGTGGGGTCCTTGAGTGCAATGTTCACATGTGCTGTGTACAGGACACTGGGACTCACTTCATTTCACATGCATGTATTCGATGCATGTCCCTACTGACAAATACACTTAGGCAACACCCTCCCCCCCCAACTACATTGACACCATGCACACACGTGCACCCAGATAGCCTTCTCAGGCATTCTGTGTCACGACAATCCATGTTCACTTCTGAGTCATTGATCGTGTACATGCATGACAGGGTACTATTTGGTTGAATGCCCTTTTTTCAAATGATGCTCAACGGGTTTCCCCAATGTAATGCACACTCACTGTGCTGTCCAGTGAGCAGTGTTTGAAATGCCAATTTTCAATTGTCCAATGTGCATGTCAACAGGTATTCTGGCTTTTGTTGCTTGCACCACTGGTGGCATGCATTTGTGCCACCGTTTTCGTGGTGTGAGGTTTTGGTCAGTCATTTCTTCAGATTACATGTCAGGTGTAATTGTCTGCTGCCTATTTACATTTCTCACGTTGCACTTCATGACTATTGTGACATGTGTTGTGCATATGGTTTGATGTTTTGCCGTTGCATACCATGGTATGGTGTGGCAGATGGGGTTCAGGGATATTGGGAGGGTTTGGGTGGCATACCAGTACTTTCATGCCCTGTTTAGCAAGGGTTGTGGGGGGGAGCACCTTGCATGTGATCCCTTTGGTCACATGGGATTGGTTGTGTTAAATTAGCTAGGGATGCACACAATGTGGCAGTTCCATGGACACATTCTCAGGGTGGTAAGGTAGTGACAGTTCACTGTCCCTTTCTCATCATCGATTGTGACCTGGTATGTGCCAGGCCTGTGTGCACTCTGCAGGGGTTGGATTTTAGGTGAAAAATGTGGCCACAAGCTGGGTACGGGCTGCCTCGCCACATGCCCTTTCCCCTCCCATGCGCAGCAGCCGAGCATGTGGTTGGGGATGTGGGGGCACCACCATGACCACCGGTATGCCATGCCGTGTTGCAATGTTATGCAGGACACATGATGCCACAATGATTCTGCACACTACTGGGGGTGCATATAGTAGCTGTCCACCAGAGCGATCAAGGGAGTGGAAGCGTGATTTGAGCACTCCGAATGTGCGCTCCACTATGGCCCTGGTTGCAATATGGGCTGCGTTGTATCTTACCTGGGTGTTGTAGTGGTGCTCCGTATTGGCGTCATCATGTAGGTGCTCAGAGGGTAGGCACTGTCCCCTGGTAAGGTGATAATGGTTGTCATTAGCTGGGCTTGTGTATTTGTGTGTGACATGCATACATGTGTACAGGCATTTGTACTCACCTAGGAGCCATGTGTCACCATGCTTCCCAGCTTCCAGGGCCCAGCTCAGGGCGGATATTCTGAATATGAAACTATCATGGGTGGACCCAGGATAGTTTGCATAGACAGAGGTGATGATTCCCTTTGCATCGCATACCACCTGCACGTTGATGGAATGCCAGTGCTTGCAGTTTCGATAGATGTGCTCAGTGGCCCTAGGTGGACGTAGGACCACATGGGTGCAATCTATGGCACCGAGCACTTTGGGGAAGTGTGCCACCCTGTAGAAGTCCAGAACCACGGCCTGCCTTTCTGCAGGTGTTCTGGGCATGTATATGTGCCTGCGGACTGAGGGGCGCGCAGTGATGATTGCCAACACCTGGTGTAGGCAGCGTGACTGCGTGGGCTGTGAGACACCCCCCCACTATGACAGTTGTCCGCTGAAATGACCCAGTGGCCAAAAAATGCAGTACATTGAGCACCTTCACCAAGGGGCTCAATGCTTGGGAGCACAGGGTGGGTGATGTGAGTTCATCCTCCCACTCCCTGATCAGCTCTAGGATGATATGAGGTGGAAACCCATATCTGCCATAGACCTGGTCATCAGGCATCCCAAAAAGGCTGGTCCTGGACAAAAGAATGCAGGGCCTGGCTATTATCATCCTCCTATGATGTCCCACGATCACTGCTGCAAGGAATGGGACATTCATCGTAGCTGTATATGCTTGTTTGTTGTTTGCGCACACTTTTATGCTGCGCAGGGGCGCTTCCGCCTGCTTTCATGTGGCGGACGTAATTGTGCGTGTGTTTTGACATGCGCAGGTTTTCCCTTTTTGATTCCATGAATACGTGTTGTTCACTAGCGTGTGGGCATTCTGTGTACTTCCCAGCAGTACTTCCCCAGTTACGCCCTTATTTTCACGTGTTGTTCCCCATTCCGCGTGTTCCACCCTGTGTTCCGCTCCCTTTTTGGTGTGTGCGCTAATGTTGCGCGCTTTCGATGTGCGTGTCGCGCACAACGTTTGGGATGTGGAAGTGACGTGTGCGCCCATTTGCGCCCATGTGCGCCCGTGTGCGCCACGTGCGGATTTAGCGTACATCCTGGGAAAAACACACGCAGGGCCTTCCATGAATCGCATGCGTGTGATTCGCATGCGTGAGCCGGCTTATTCACGCTTGCGCCAGCTTGCACCACTAATTTCGGCGCACATTTATTCCATGAATGAACCCCTTTATGTCAATGTGAGAGTTCTGACACTTTGAGAACAAGAACAATGCGAGCATGCACAAATAGGGGTCTACATTTCTCACCAGCAGACATATGGGCTGAGTTGATGCGTGGCAATGATGTAAATCTAATCTATCATGTTGTGCGATTTTTTAAAGAGATCATGGTGATTGTTGAACTGTTATCTGAGTGAATTAAGTTTTAATGTTATGGCAGGAGACGTTTTTAGTTGGTATTGCATATTTTAGTCTCAAAGCTGATTTTTCTAAGCTGTATATATATACGTCTTTTATGTGTTGTGTGTGTTTTTGTACAAAGCCTTGTGTGGCTACATGCATTGAAATAAAAAGAAATATAAAGAAGTTTAGCTTTTGGGTAACTTTACAAGAGAGGAGGAGAGAAGTAGAGTAGTCAGAATAGACCTTTCTTTGTGGTTTTACTGTGGGCATGTTAATTCAGACTGGCACCTTTTCTCATTTTTTGACATTGGGCCTCATTAGGACCCAGGCGGTAAGGGGTTTACGGCGGCGTAAACAGCGCCGACCTTTACCGCCTGATTCCGAGGTCCCTTAGCGCCATGGAGGATTTAACACCTGCTTTTAGCAGGTGTTAAAATCCATGGCGCTAAGGGACCTTGTTGTTAATCACGCCACCGTAATTTACGGTGGCGTAATTAACGCCTTCCCCACTCCCATTATGCCCTATGGGGCAAAAATGGGAATGGGGAAGGGTAAATGGGGATTGGGGACTTACCGCCCCGCCAAGGTCGGAATGGGGCGGTAAGTCCGCCAACCACCATGGCGTAAACATAGTTTACGCCATGGAGGTAAAGGTACGACCCAGGCGGTAACTTACCGCCTGGGTCGTAATGAGGCCCATTGTGTGTAGACCTGGTCGCGGAGAGGATGGGAGGAGCCTTGCTCGTCAGTTTGTCATTCCCCTCTCTGCACTTTCTCCAAAACCATTGACCACTCATTCCTTGTTGGCTGCTTTGAGCTCCTCTGCAGACTTGTTCACAGAAAAGCGGGGAGGAAACGGACTTGAGCCAAGCTTCCTAAGCCAGTCAGGCATGCCCCTTTCTGTAGGAGTTCTTCTTTTTTAAATTCCTTATAGTTTCTATTTATTCTTGACTTATATTGTACATTTGTATGGTATTTCTGACTGTGTTTAACTGTGCCATGACTGTGCTTGACTGATTGACTTAGTGTATTCATTTAATTTTTATGTGTTTAATACAATTCTTTCCTTCGCCACAAAATATTTTGCTTTTTTGCACTTTCAGTGTTTTGATATATTATTGGCATTTTGCACTTTTATTCGATTATATGCCAGGTCTTTGCCACTCAGGCCAGTATTTCTCTAGTAGGTATTGCCGCCATATTGAAAGTGGTAGTGGCGGTGTTAGTCCCCATTTAAACAGACTACATAGGAATCCATCGAGGATTTCGGTGGAATTATCGCAGCTGTAATTCCGCCGGTGGTAATTCCTCAGACATTTGGCAGCAAGGTGGCGGATGTACCTCTTGCTCATAGCCGGAGGTTAATCCTCCCACTTTCCACCATATTCATTCTACCCACACCACCCAACTCATAATGAGACTGGTGGCACCTCAGCAAGGACCCCCATGTCGTCATGTTCCACGAAACTTGAGCAATTGAGCTCATCAATCTTGTAGGCTTCCTTTGGATCCACATGCCAGTGGTGAGTACAAGTGCGAAAGGTCGGCCTTCGGTGGGTTTCGCAATCTATAGCTCGGTAAATTTGAGTTGGAATATAAAACTATCTGCCAAGTCGGATGCAAACATTCTCTCTGTGATAGCTGCAACTTCGGGAGTTCAACATCTCGGACTGGTCAATTTCTATAACAATAAATAAAACTGCAACTGGGACTGTCACCCTCCTTAAGTCATTACAAAAATGGATGTTAAATGACTATGATCGACAGTGACTTGTTCTTGCTATAATAGTGGAGGGGAGGATTTCAACCTGAGATTAGGCACAGGAAAGGACCTTCTTTATGAAAATGAGGAAGAGTCAGCCCTTTTCATCCCCACACTGTGTTTGGTGGACCCTGCCACTGCGGGCAGTGCTCTTGATTTTTGAAATATACTGATGGATGCATGCTTTAGAGCCATAACAGCAGATGTCACTAAAAACAGCTGGTAATTTCAATTTTGATACCAATGGCACCTATACTCAAACTCTGTTAAGGGGAGCTCATGGCATAGTGCAGGCAAAGGAGACGGGACTAAACATTTGAATTGCAAAGAGAAATCTAGAGATTGCCAAGGAGCTCCCGGATGCCCTCTGTGCGGCAGCTCGTTCTCACCATACAAAATCCTTTTGGAAAATCATAGCCAGAAACTCTCATGGGCTTAATCTGGGTTTCTTAGAAGCTCTAGAACATGTGTCTAAGAAAGGCTGGCTCAAGAATGTGTACACTTTGTGCAGTATTAGCCGTGACTCTGAGAAGGTGAGCAGTAAGGGCAGGGAGTCTCAATCTGTGGATGTTGGGAATTGACCTCCCTTTTCAGATAGGGAATTGGCATTCATGATTGGGGGGAAGAAATTACTTAAAGACTCTGGGCTTGCCAAATGACCTATTGTATGCTAATATTGAATTGCGTGCCTCCATTGTGACCCAGATTTTTAATGCTATTATCATCACCGGGCATATCCCAGAGAACTGGAAAACTGGACTTATTGTGCAGATTTATAACAAAGGAACCACATCTCTTGAATCTTCTTCCCACCCGATTACGCTGCTAGATGGAAAATCCAAGCCTTTCTCAGGGATTTTATTAAAGAGACTGGAGGAATGTGTGACGGAATACGACACATTGACAGAAACTGAATTGGCCTTCAGGGCATATGGTCATGGTTAATCAGTGCCTTAACCTATATCTGATTTTGGCCAAATATGATCGTTTTTGGGGATCACCTGTCTACATAGCCTTTTTTTTTTTTTTAAACATTTTTATTTTGAAAAGTAAACAATACAAACCAAACTTGCAGCATTATTTACAATAGACTCGTGAATATCAATTAATTAACACTCATTACTGCACCCCAATTCCCCCCCCTCTAAAGAGCTTATTTGCATTTCCGGTTCTGCATCCGCTGCGTGTGGCTGGGTATCGCTTCCTTCCGAAGCTGCAGGATTTATTTTATTTATTTTATTTATTTATATTTATATAGCGCGCAAGCAGCCCAGGGGCATTGAGGCGCTGTTACTTGCATGAGCTTAGTTACAGGCATGGTATCAACAAGAGACATATTACAGAAAGGAACAAGCACGGTTATCATTGCAGATTATGCGGTTGGTCAATACAACTTAAGCAGTGGGTCCTATGGTTGGTATTCATGCTGCTGCGAGGGACCTTATGAGAAGAGGGTGGTTTTCAATGCTTTGCGGAAGGCTAGGAGGATCCACTACTGTGCCAAACAGTCCTGTTATTAACATTCTCCAAGCCGTCAAGTTGCCTACATCTTCCTCCCCGCAATTGCTACATGCCTCCTGCCACACCACCGTTTCAGCCTCCGCCCATTTTTGCAAGTCCCGCCACCATACCTCTACCCGTGGCTTGTGGCATTACTTCCAGCCCATGGCTATCCTTCTTTTAGCAAGCACATATGCCAGGTCCCTCAGTTTCCCAAGGTGTTTAGTGTTCCGTGGTCTGGGAAACCCTCCCAGCAGGCAGGCCCAGGCCGTATTTATGTTGAGCGGGACCCCTTTATCCGCTAGTTTCCGTGCCACTTCCCCCCAAAAAGCTTCAATCACTGGGCAAGACCAGAACATGTGTGTCATATCAGCGTCTTCCTCATCGCATTTCGGGCATGCTTGTCTTCCTGCGTTTGCAAACTTAGATATTCTTTTCGGGGTCATATAGGCTCTATGCGTTATGTATAACTGTATCTGCTGCAATCTAGCATTTCTGGACACTTTCTTGTGGTATCCTATAGCCCGTTCCCACATTACATCAGTCAACTGTGCCCCCACCTCCACTTCCCAGTCCAGCCTCAGATCAGTCAAATCCTTTCCCACCCGGGTCATCACCATCTCATATAGTCTAGAGATCTCGTGCCCTCCCTCCGATATGTCGTATATTGTTCCGATTAGAGCGTCTGGTTCTTCCGCCAGTACAGTCTCCGGCCAGGTTTTGCGAATAGTCTGCACTAGCCTAAGATACGTGACATATTGGCCTCCATGCAAGCCTGTCTCTTCTCCCAGGTCTTCGAATTCTTTAATAGCCCCTTCTTGCCATATGTCTCCCAATGTGGCCAGCCCAACCGATTCCCAATAGGTCCTGATTATCATCCTGAGCTGGTTGTCTCCCTTAGCTAAGGCAACTAGCGGCACCTGTGGGGAACACGGGCACGGGTTCTCCATCAGTTGGCATACTCTGTGCCACATCTTCCACCCAAGCAACAGCATACCCGGGCGTTCATTCATTTCAAGTCTAGGAACCCAGATAATCTCTTTTAGGTAAAACGGGGTGCAGTCCTGCCCAAACAGCCTAGATTCTGGAGTTTCTTCATCAGAGAGCCATTTGGTTACATATTGCAATTGACTGGCTACATAATAGGCCTCAAAGTTCGGCAGCTTGCTGCCCCCTCTATCATGGAAGTTCTGTAGCTTCCATAGCGCCACTCTATTGCGGGTGCCGTGCCACAGGAAGTCCCTACACATGCTGTTCAGTTTGGCAAAATACTTCTTGGGTATCAGGTATGATATATTGCTGAAGAAATGTAACAGCCTAGGCAGGACCACCATTTTGAGCATCGTCTCCCGCCCCATCATTGCCAGCGGCAGCTTCTCCCAAAACTTCATATTTGTGCAGATTTTCTTCACAGCCACCTCGGTGTTATGCAAGTGTTCCCCCTCCACAGTATGATACACATCTATTCCGAGGTAGCGGAAAGAATCAGCCGCCCAAGGTACAGACAACACTGGCAATCGTTCCAGAGGGGCTCCTATGTAGCTCCCCAATGGGAACATGCTCAAATTTTGGGGGTTTACCGCTATGCCGGACAGTTCTGCATACTTTTCCATGACCTCTAGAATATACTGAAGATTTTCCTCCGGATATTTCAAATACAGTAACAAATCGTCAGCATATAGGGATATTAGGTGTTTCTCTCCCCCTGCTTCAATACCGACCATGTCATATTGTTGTCTGAGGTACACTGCCAAGGGCTCCAGGGCCAGAATATATAACATCGGGGACCAGGGGCACCCTTGTCTGGTGCCTCTACTGAGTTGCCACCTCTCAGATATCACCGATCCCGTGCGTACTCTGGCCAGTGGTTCACTGTACAACAATTTCGCCCACCTAACATAACCCGGCCCCATCCCATATTCTTCCAGGGCCGCCAGCAACCATGGCCACCTCACTGAATCAAAAGCCTTGACTGCATCTAGGGACACCACCGCCATTTCCTCATCGCTTCTGTTCCCCTCTTCAATCACCCGGTGGAGTCGCCTGTGGTTGTGGGTTATATTTCTATTGGGGACATAGCCTGTCTGATCCGGGTGTATCAGTTTCCTGATGACCCTTCGTAGCCTATTAGCCAGGACCGCCGTCAGGATCTTGCTGTCCTGGTTCAACATTGACAACGGCCTATAGGAGCCGCAGCAATGCCCTGGCTTGTTGGGCTTGGGGAGCGGCACGATTAGTGCTTCTCTAAGTGTATCCGGTAGCCGACCCTTCTCAAAAGACTCATTAAAAATCTCTAGCATAGGGGGGAGTACTTCTGCTTTATATATTTTGTAAAACACGCCCGGGAATCCGTCCGTACCCGGGGTCTTGCAGGTGGGCAGCTGTTTTACCACCTCCTCTAATTCCTCCAGGGTAATTGGTGCGTCTAGTTCCTCCCTTTCTTCATCACTAATCTTAGGTAGTTCCATGTCTTTTAGTGTTTCTCTAATCTCCTCCTGATTGTCCCCTCCTCTGTCCTCATATAATGTTCTATAATAGCCCAAGAATGCCTCGTTGACTCCTTCCTGGGTGTCAACCACCTCCCCGTCCTCTCTAGTTATTATCCTAATCGGGGGCCTGGGGGTTTCACTCTTATATAACCACTCCAACAATCAGCCAGTTTTATCCCCACCCGCATGTTGCCTCTCGACATACTTTTTGTAGTTAAGGTTGGAGAGCCTTTCCCAAAGCTCCGCGCACCTCTGCTGCAACTCGAGTACAAGTTCTGCGTCCCCTCCTGCCTTGTCGCTTTCACGCTCCAGTTTCTTCTCCGCCTCCTCTAGTTCTGTTAGGACCCCACCCTGCAGGCATTTTGACTTTGAAATGGCAGCACCCCGCAACACAACCTTAAAGGCCTCCCAGAGTGTACCCGCTGAATCTACACTGCCTGTGTTCACCTCAAAGTACTGCGAGATCGCATCCCTGATGTCTTCCCTGAACACTGGGTCTCTGAGCGCCTCCGCCCGGAGGCGCCATGTCGGTATCCGCGCCCTGGGGCGACAGTGCTGCCAGGTCAGCACCAGGGGCGAGTGGTCCGACAGGACCCTTGCTCTATATTCTATTTGGGTGGTCTCTATCATCACATCTGGCGTGGCAAAAAAATAATCCAACCTCGTGTGTAGGTGCTGCGGAGCTGAGTAGTGATAGTACTGTGTTTCATTAGGGTGTTTCAGTCTCCAAACATCCGCCAGCCCAAAGTCCTCTAGTAATGTCTGTAATACCCTGGCTGCCGGGGTGGGCCGATCAATCTTCCCATCAGATCTGTCTACCTTTGGGTCGAGCACACAGTTAAAGTCCCCGCCCCAAATAACCGCTCCCCCCACACACGCGCCCAGATGAGTACATAGGGTTCTAAAATACGTAGCAGTGTTTTGGTTGGGGGCATATGTATTTATAATGCACACCTCTCAATTCTCTACCAAGGCCTTCAATATGACCAACCTGCCCTCCGTGTCCACCACCTCCTGTGTGAGTCGGAGCGGAACATGCGGTGCCACCCAGACCAGCACTCCCCTAGCGTAGGCAGAGTACGGAGAGCCCACTACAGTGCCTCTCCACTTTTTCCCCACCAGTTCCAATTTTTGCTGGGTCAGATGTGTTTCCTGCAACAGCGCAATATCAATCCTCTGTCTTTTTAGGTACATCATGACTTTGTTCCTTTTTAGATAGCTGTTAAGTCCCCTGACATTCCATGTTACGATCTTAAGGTCTCCCATGGCTCATAAGTGTCTTCCTGCTCCCATGTAGCGACTCCCCTTTGCCCACGTGATAAAGATACAGCCCTCCTTTTTTTACTAGTAGCTTCTCGTACCAGCTCAAACTCCCCTTAACTATGTAGACAGCAAAACCCCAACTTCCCTCCCCTCCCCCCACCCGTCCCTTCCCCAACATCACACACCCCAACTTCTGCCCAGCTCCATCCTCGGAGCTCAGACACCCCCACATCTAGCCCTGCAGGCACCGACCGATGCACAGAGCTCAGTAGGGTGAAGTCGCCCTAATGGCCACTTAACTAAAACTGTTGTGGGGTAAAGAGAATCGCTCCGTAAGGCTCCCGTTAAGTCAACATTAACCACAGTGCTTATGTCAAATAGTGCAATCGTCTGACCTTCTCTACTGAAGGCTGCGCAAGCGACTATATTCAAGTCCCACGTGCCACGCCATCTTGCGGCACCTTCTTCATGCATCACTTATCTCTTCTGAGCTCTTTCTCCGTACGAACTTCTGACTACTGGGGACATCCTTGCGCATCGAGCCATCCCTTGGCATCCTCTGGGTTCTCAAAACACAAAGTTTTATGTTTATGAATGACTTTCAATTTTGCAGGATAAAGTAACATATATTTGTAGCCCGCCTCTCTCAATCTCCGCTTTACTGTCCCAAAGTTCATACGGCTACGCTGCACAGACAGGGTGTAATCCGGGAAAGCCGTGATGTTTTCCGCTCCTCGTGTGATCGTTCCTCCCTTACGAAAGTGTTCCAGTATCCTCTCCCGGTCGCGGTAATTAAGAATTTTGGCGATCACAGGCCTAGGGGGTTCCCCGGCGGCGGCCTCCTTGTGAGGGCTCTGTGTGCCCCTTCTACTGCAAATCCTTGGGATAGGGCTCCTCCGGGTATCTCTTGCAATAACATGGATTCAATGAATTCCGTGGGATCGCGGCCCTCCATTCCCTCTGGCAGGCCCACGATGCGGATGTTGTTGCAACGGGCTCGTCCTTCCGCCTCCTCCGCTCTGCTCTCCAGGTTGCCCACTCTTTGTATCAGGGCGTGCAGTTCGGCTTTATGGGAGGCGCAATCCGCAGTATTCGTGCTGACTTCCTTCTCAAGGGACTCTGTGCGCTCCGCCAAGGCCCTGACATCCTGTCGGAGTAGGTTAACGTCCTCCTGCACCTCTCCGACCTTGAGGTCCAGCGCCGTTTTTAGTTCAGTGACGGCTAGTTCGAGCTTAGATTCCCAGGCCGCCCTTAGGTCCGCAATCGCAGCCAGGATTTCTTGGTTAGCGCCCGAATTCGTCATGCCGCTCGCAGCCAGCTTGTCCCTGCTCTTGGTAATGTCTTGACCCGGGGACGTCTTAGTGAAGTCGTATAGGGTGGGCTGTTTCGCCTTCGGCCTCACCGTTCTGTTCGACATGACCCAGGGGACCTATAGATTGCTCAAGTGACAAATGTGCACTCAGTGCGCCGCTTTCGCTGGGTCACCGTGCGGCCTGCTTCTTCCTTTGTTCCGGACGCTGGTCGGCCATTTTGTGTCGTCTTTCGTCTCCTGTGTTCCTTATCTCTTCCGCACCGATCTCTGCCGCCGTCACTCCTGCACCATCCAGAAGTTCACCACACGTAGCCCAATCATTCACACACCGGCATGTGTATTTTCAGTAGTCGACGGCCCGTCTTCACGCACTTATTTGCCCGGATCATTGCAGGATCTCGGGAGCTCTTCCAGAACGCGTCCTCCTACATGGCCCTCGTAGCCACGCCCCCCTACATAGCCTTTATGGACCTAAGTTCTGCCTTTGACCACTTGGACAGAAGGCTCCTTTCGACAACCCTTGATGAGATGGGAATTCCGAAGCCCTGAATTCAGATGATGGTGATTCTTCATACTGGCTCACAGGTTCCGGTTCATTTTGGCACAGGGGGTCAATTGATCAATCCTATGAAGGTGAGGAAGGGATTCGGGGAGGTGTACATGCTGTCACCCCTTCTGTTCAACCTGCATGTTAATTCTCTCTGTTCTACTTTGGAATCGACAAGTGCCAATGTACGCCACTGTGGGTACACAAGGCTCCCTGTATTAAGCTATGCCCATGATGCAGTGCTGCTTGCCAGAACCCCAAGATCCTTACAGCCATTGGTCAACAGCTATGGTAATTATATGTTGTATAGAGGACTGAGGGCAAATGCTGGGAAATGCTATGTCATGTCTCTTTGCAATACCAAACGTAGATCTCCATGAATATCACTGAATAGTCACAGGCTTACGACCTGTAAACATTTTGATTATCTTGGGACTAGATTCAACCACCGTCTTACTTGGAAGAGCAATGTTGACAAGGGATAAAGAAGAATCAAGTTATTGCTGGGCTTTTTAGATTTTCTTAGACCACGAAACAGCATCCAGTGAAACATTTCCTGGAAATCCACAGGAGTGAGTGACTAGTTTAGGGGGCCTCCAGGAGTCAGTTATGGGCTGCGGTAGCTATGAACCTTCCAGAGAACAGAGAATCATGTTCTCACTCGTCTGTTGGGTGTCCCTCTCTCCGCCTCAGCTCACGTTAAGCATTTGGAAGCTGGTCTAGCTTTCCTCACAGATTCAATATCACTGAGGCTGATTTTACTGTGGCATGCTGTGTTTTCAAGTGAAGATGGAAATCTAAATTGTTAGTAAGGAACTTCTTGTCTTTGGGGAATTGTCACAAAATAAACAGTTTGGCTTATATTAGGAGGTCGTTGGGGAACATGGGTTTTAGATTTAGTTTTGATAATCCCGAAAGCATCATCAATATCTGTACACAGCTATTTAAAATGACAGATCTTCTAAAACTCAGATCTTCTGGAAAAAGAGTAAGGAGGGTGCAAACCTTCACAAATCCTCTGCTAGGATGTATCTTCTCCGTTGTCCCCCTGGAGGGGGTGGGTAATAGCGGAGTAACTTTCTATGGTTTCAAACACCTATCACCATATACTCCTGACTAAGGCTCAGCTCAATGTGCTCATATTGCCGGCAATGCATGTTGCCTGTGTGGTGCGAGGGAACCCCTGACACAATTTGCATTGCTTTATCCTACAGACAATGATGTGCGGAAACAGTACCTTGGAGGGAGTGGCCTGTGGCACTGGAGACAGGCCTGTGTGTTGTTGTTGTGTCTCCCTGAGCACAGGCCTGCTTTCCCTTTTGGTCTGCTATTTGAAAAAAACAAATCTGGCAAGGAAGGAAAAAAAACTACTTGGAAGGGTCCTGCAGCAATGTAATATGTGGTTTCTGATGATACTACTTGTTATGCCTTTGTGGTGCTTTTAATGGGATGGGCTATTCTCATGATTCTCTCTATTAATATGTACATGTACCGCTATTTAAAATGTGATATTGTATGGATTATGTGTAATCTGAAACAAACTAAATTGACTGGTGTGATAGTTAATCTCATGTGTGCACACAGGAACAGCATGTCCTCCTCAAACCAATGGCAGAAATTCAATGGGAGCAAATGTCCTGGGCCATGGGTCTTTTGTTGTCATATTCGTTCCAGACTTCTCTCTTAGTTTGTATCTCCTGGCATAGCCCTCTCAGCTCCTGAGTTTTTGTGCGGATCTTTTGTACTCTTCCTAAGTGGCACAACATTAGTAGCCTGTGATCCATCTCCCATCTCTCCTTCCAAAGAGTGGCTTCCTCTCTTTAACCCTTTAAGAAGCGCTGGTTTCATAGTGTGGTCCTTCAATCTCAGTGGTAGTGTCATCACAGGCAACTTCTTGGTCCCATTAAGAATCCGTTCAAGGCGGTAGCAGTCAGTGCCCTTGGCCTCGTCTCCTCTTTTATTTATTTGGATTTGTAGAGTGCGCTGCAGCCCGCAGGCATCGAGGCGCTATAAGATAAACTTAAGAAGGCTCGATTCAGGGTTACAAGAAAGTCGCCCATTTGGAGTGCTAACTGCAGTATCTGATCAATTTAGCTCGAATAAGCTGCCGATCTGTAAAAAATTGCCGGTATTTCCATATTCAGGCCCTTTTCTAGACCGGCAGAGTACAAGTTTGCTGGTGGGGGTTACCTGATTTACCTCCAGTCAACAGCTGGAGGGAAATCAGGCCCCCACCAGCAATAAACAGCCGGTATTACCGGTACTGTTATTACAGGTAATACTGGCCGTCCCCTCCATGGAGTCCTTTAGGACTCCATGGAATGGGGATTTGCCGCCCTTCCCACCACCTGTAATATCCCGGTAATACCGGGACGTCAGGCGGCAGGAACGGTAATACCGTTTGGTGGTATCCTGCCAAATTTACCAGCGGGATACCACCAAACTCCTAATGAGGGCCAAAGAATGTATGTTTTTGAAGCAAGTCCTCACAGACATGTGCTTCTTCTTGCTGTTGCTCACTTTCATCTGCTCTGACCAGATTTGGTACTCTGTCTCTCCTTTGGGCACAGGTAGAACCCCTGAGACAGGCTCACATCGGTGTCATATTCGCTTGGTGTGGGAATTACTTCCTTCATTGTTCGCCTGGAAACAACAGCCACAGTGGTCCAGGGCAAGCCTGTATCAGTTTGGTGAGGCACTGCATCTGGAAGTGCCTTTAAGGAGATAAGGTAGGCCCATTTTGGCAGTATCCGGTTACATTATCCCCACCAATAATATCGCCGTATATATGGTTGTGGGATAAGGCCATAGGCGATATTATTGGTGGGGATAATTTATGGGGTAAATGGGGCCAGGGGTTCTGGGGTGTCCCCCGCTCCCTTTTTAAAAATATGGCGGTTGCAGGGGTGTCCCCCGCAGGTTCCATGGCTTAATATCACGCAAAATTTCAATATTTTTGTATGGCGATATTTTGGCGGGGATATTAAAACATGGAACCATTTTGGCGTGCTTCCTTTTACTTCACTGGGTAGTTCATGCTCATAGAAAGTATCATCGCCATGAAACAGTATTTGCATTTACTGTCTTCAAGGAACTAAATGAAGAAATCGATTTTTAAAAATTGAACAAAAATGTTGATTTAGAAAGACTTCTCTGGGACAGCTCAGTGCAGTCTTTCGAAATCGACCACTCTTGACCCTCACTGCACACCAGTGGGGGCAGGGGCTGACAGTCGCGGCTGGGTCAGTAGACGGAAGTGGCAGGCATGTAAGGTAAGTGTGTGTGGGGAGCAGGAAGGTGTAATAATGTATGTGTAGGGGCATGGAGGGGGACTGTTTTAGTGGGGAAAGGAATGGGCTGGGGGAGCAAACTGGGATTTAGGGGTGAGACCTCCAAATTTAAAGGAATCTCCACCACAGCAGAAGAGGGTGTGGGTTGGGGGAGGTGGTTGACAATCTGCAGGGGGATCGGCCCCTACTGAAATCATCATATTCTTGCATGTTGAAGGCCACACAAAATCAGCTGGGAAAAAAATCGATCTTTTCTGTGTGCAGGATTTAAAATGCGGAATGATCTAGTGGAAACATCTTCAATGCTGTCTTCAACCCGCCCCCCCCTTCTACTCCCTCATGACGGTTGTTTGCAGCTGAAGGGGAGAGCATATTGCTCAATAGAGCAAGTGAAACAGGCAGAACAGCCTGACAGAAAATCCCCATTCTATCACTCTCTGTCACTGGCTGTGGAACTCGCTAGATTGAGGAATCTTCTCGCAATCCCTCCTTCACAACACGTTTCCAGACGCTCTCTGCATTTCGGTTTTAATGGCTTAGGTCTTCCGTATGGAAGAAATTCGAATTAACAAAAATGCAGCAAGGGGCCTATGTTACTTGCAGACAGAGGATTGTCTCGGGAGGATAGCTCAGGGGCAACATGCTCGCCTTGGAAGCAAGAGAACACAGAGCAACACAGGTTCGATGCCTAAATCCGCACTTAGAAACCGCTGGGTATTAAGCACGTTATAAATAACCAATCATATTATATCATATCAGATGGCTTCCCTCCAGGGAGCATCCCTTGGAATACATTTCAATCTTGGAACAGTCTGGTAGGTTGTGTGCTCTTCAGACATGTTTGTGAGCTGAACGTGCAGCTCAATGGCGTTGGTGGTTTCAGGTAAGGGATTGTACAGAGGCATAGATGGACTTAGTTTTGTTGGGGGGAGTTGAGGGATGGGATTTGAGAACATAGGGGAGGTGCTATATGCGGTACCTTTAGGGTGCTGGGCAGTGGTTAAAATGGCTATAGGGCTGTGTTTGACAGGATGGTGCCTTGTATCCGGGTGAGAATGTGGGGATGGGGATGGAGTAGGCTGTGAGTGGAGTGGCCAGGAGTGCTAGGGCACCTTCCTGCATCTTGCTGAGGACAGAAGATATTGGGGCAGTTCCATAGTGCTTTGGTGGTATGTGTGAGAATACCACCTTTGCAGATGGAAAAAGCAGCATTAGTGCCTTCAGCAAGTCCTTCAGTGCACTCTAAAAACTTACTGCACTGATGTACCCCAAACGCAGTCCTCCACAGTGCACCACAAGAACATCTGGAGTATTGAAAGTGGCCATATCCCTACAAAGTACAAGCACACCTTGCAAATTGCGGCCAGGCACGCCACACCACAAAACCTCCACTCCTACAAATCCAAGGGTGGCAGAAATGCCACTTCCCTCTGCATACCTCTGCATATCACTCACAAAGCAATCTCCCACCATCCACACACTGACTCTCTCCATCTCTGTAACCAAAGCCATCTTCACTACACACAACAATGAAAAATGTATTACCCTCTCTTCCTATAAAGCACAACCAGAACACCTGATTGGCTAATCCCCATAGTTCCCTTTCCATGCCAGACATCCTGAAAAGACCCAGATGTGGCACCCCCTGTCCGCGGACTACCATGGTGTCCTCGGACCCTGTAACACAGGGGAAGCCCTTCTTCCCTTTCCACTTCACTCTTTGCAGTGCTTCCTCATTGGCTACTGTTAAGCAGTCACACACCCATCCACCAATCACATCCAAGAGCTCTACATCTATCTCTCTCATCTCAGTTCAACACTTCAGATGTACTGTTGAACGCTCAGAGTACAGGTCTCCTGTTATTCCCAAGCACCTGCATCAAAACCTTCAGTAAATCTCTTCAAGATTTCTACTTCCAGATTTATCCACATCTGCATCCATCAACACAGACTACAGGTATGCATATATTGTGGAAAGTAAATTTCCAACTCTTTTACAAATGCATGTCAACAGGTTTCCTGCCACGTACCCTGGATAACCTACTCAGTAATCATACTCTCATGTGTCCCATCTCCTGACATCAAGTGGCAGTAACTTACAATGTTCTGTGCTTAGAAAGTTTTCTTTTAATGAGCACTTTCATAACAGTTTCAAAACACATATTTCCAATGGCCAAATTCTATTTCTGTACACTTATTATTACAGTGCTTGTAGCGAGTGGCCAGATTCTTTGGTGTATGTCTGTATTATGCTGTGGTGGTTGTTGCCAGTCCCTAGATGCTCTAGACACTTGGATGCATGGCCTATATTCTAGGGCCTCCGGCCAGGCAGCCAAGTGTCTAGGGACTGGCCACAACCACCACAGCATAAAACGGCCACACACCCAAGAATCTGGCCACTGGTCACAACCAACACACGACAATGTGCCCTTAACATCCCAATTTAAACACCATCTGCAGATATCAAAGTAGACTGCCAACCCTATTTTTCACCAATGGCAATATCACCATATCATCTAGATTCCACTCCCCTACTCTAACAAGCACTCTTGAAGTCTCCAAATAACCCCATACATGTTTCTCCAGCTGCCCACCAAACACTACCTACTGCAATATTTGTGGGCAAATTCTTGGTTGAATGGCCGTATGATACTGCAGTAGTTGTGACTGGCCTATTTTTAACCTATGCAAAGATCCTCATATCATCTACATTCCACTCCCTTACCCTAATGAAGCCTGCTTGCAGTCACCACATAAGCCGCCCACACAAGGCCCTGTCTGCGGACTACCGTGGTGTCCACAGTGTGCCACTCTTCTTCCACCTAAAAAAATACATGTTGTCAACCATCTTTCACTCCTCCACTCTTCCCAGCCCCTCTTCCCGACACCAAATGCCCCAAAACAAGTTTCCCAGCCCTGTTCCCCACTGTGCTGTCCATGGACAGCCGCGGATAGAACATGGTGGGCGTTCTGGAAAAATATGACGCACATCACACATTTCACCAGCCAATCAGCGGGCACGTGGTCTCCGTGGACATCACACTGCCCTCCTGACCAATCGGAGTCCTGTCAGCAGAGCGAACAGGGAAATGGGTCCGCGGAGTGCACCCATATATCACTATTTTTTGGGACTTACATTTTGCCTGTTTTAAAGAAAACTACTGCACAGATTTATACCAAATTTACAAAAGCATGCTTTCAGGACCAAGCCGCCACTCCTGTCGCAAATTTGGTGAGAACCCATCCAGCGGTTTGGGCTGTAGGTGTGAGCAAAAATCTTTTTCCATTGCATCTATGGAAGAAAAAGAAATGTGGGTCCTTCTATAACTTAGCCCACCCTTGACAAAACCTCACCAAACTTGCCAAAAGAATTCAGAGCAGGCCATATGCATATTTTGTGAAGATTGGTAAGGATCCGTCCAGGGCAAGCAAACTTATAAACCGCCCAAGAAATGCTCTTCCTATGAGTTGAGCAATTTAACCATAACTACAAGTCCGCTACCGCAGGGCGTGTAATATATATATGTGTGCATATGTTGGGAAATTATAAGTGGTGGCATTTTCTTTAGGGTGTTGTTGACAACCAGACATGGAATGAATGCAACCCTCTAGGGAAAAAAGCTTGCCATGCCTTTTCCTAGGATAACAAAGTTTTACTTCTAAAAATAAAAATACATGTCAGCAGGGGCATTCAAACCCTACTTCCACAGAGGGCAGTGTCTAGTTCAAAGCAGACAATGCATTTTAAGGCACAACAACGTCACTTGTGACAAAAACAATATACAGTATCATCTCATCATTATCATTGGTGGGGCACCTACGTGTATACAGTTGGCCCCTTATTGACCACCATACGATTGGCTGCCAATGCTTGTGTCAATCTTATTACACTTTAGCCTTCATAAGTTCACACCCTAGAAGAACAATTGGTTCATTAGATGAATAGACCTTTATTTTCACAATTCAACCATGTGATGTGCACCTGGTAATTCAGACATGAGCTCAGTGGATACACTCAAGGTCAAGATAGCCCATCATTGGCCTACATTTGTTATCCTCACCCTGCGCAACTTGCAGTACAAATAACAGGACATTCTATTTAGGACCCCCCCCCTTGGCATGTGCCCCCTCCTTGGGTTGCCTGTTGCAACCACACTAATCAGTCGACAGTTGAGGGATTTAGGAGTTTGGATAGTGAGCCTCTGGTAATTCAAACAAAAATGCTTAGGGTATGAGGACGTGTGTGCTCTAGATCTAGGACCCATGTTTTGGCAGCTGCAGACCGCTGCCCTGCTTCTTGTGAGATTGTCCTTCAAAACCAGGCACAACCCTACCCGCGTTTCACTGGGCACATTCCTTTCGTATTACATGGGCCTACAGTGTGAGGCAAGAAAGGGCTCTGTTTTTAATTGACAGTATAAACTTCTACGCCTGGGCTGAGAGCAGGGATGGGGGTGGGTATTCTTGCTGAGGCCTACAGTTAATATTCCCTAGTACTGGGTCCCGGCCATGTATGGCCTAACATCCAAAATGGCAGTGGTTCAGTGTGCCTTCACCACTTCAAAAACCTAACAACTACAAACTCTACATTTCCCCCGAGCTTTATTATCCCTTCTATACTCTACGCCATGTCCCCCTGCC
This sequence comes from Ambystoma mexicanum, assembly GCF_040938575.1. NCBI lineage: Eukaryota > Metazoa > Chordata > Amphibia > Caudata > Ambystomatidae > Ambystoma > Ambystoma mexicanum. The sequence continues at coordinate 1,261,179,805 of NC_090921.1, forward strand.
ATCGTGAGCCATTAGGTGCGTGCACTCTTAGAGTAATGATCTCAGTCTAAAGCGATTTGGGGTAAATAGGAGCTTGGCATGCGTCTCAACATTTCCCTTACCTGGACGGAGAGTAGCCATTGTCTTCAAGGGGAGGTTGAGTTCTTCAGGGGTCATCACCTTTTGCATTTGCCAGCTGCCAGGAAAAGGCTACCTGAGAGACCCCCACTTGTAGGGATATTACTTTTCCTAATGCTCCTGCCAGACAATTTGGCGGAAGGAGCAGAGGTGCCAGGGACACGGTAGAGGGGGGGGGGGCACGACTGAAGACTGAAGGATGGCAGTGGTGAGGAAAAGTCCCTCAAAACACAAATGCCACAGATATCATGTTGGTAGGTTAAAATGTGCTGCTGCTTCACCAACCTGCTTCTAAGTTTGGTTGGGGTTTGGTGAATGCTGAGTTTGGAGGTTGACTCTTTGGTGACTTGGTGGGGTGTTGGTTGTCTACTGACTTAGGGTTGTTGTTGAAAGCTGGCATTCCCCACAATTACAGTGAACAGAAAAAAACAAATAAGAGACACTAATGAACACATCCCAGTAGGGAATGAGACCAGGACCAAGTGCAAGTGAGGAAAAAGAAAAGACTTTATATAAAGTTAAAATGAAGCACGCAGAGAACTCTGCTACTCGGAGAGCGCTCTGCTCAAACAACAGAAAATACATGTTATATTACAAAAACACGTCATCTATGAAGTGTACTATAGGGGCTGGTTGTGGCTATTGGACAAAGGGGACAGGACAGTATCTGTGCTGTAGGGTTGGTGCTCCCGGATTGGTTGGCACTGAGCTGGTAACTTTGTGGAGCACGCGGGTCAGCTGAGCTCATCTGGGAGGGGTGCAGGGTCATGCGATGTCCAGGTTGCTGTGATTCATGCTATCTAAAATTTTCCCTTGTGGGCACACACATTTTAGTTCTATACATACATTTAAAGGCATATCGTTTATATCAGTTGAACAGTTGACCCGAACAATCACGAGTGATAGTACATTGGAACAGGTGCCTTATCTGACACAGTATTTCTAAACGTCCAGTAATCAAACATCTCTTTGAGTATCGATAGCAGGCCTTTTACTTTTGTTAGTAAAAGAAAAATATATGGCTGTTATGTTATGTTATGTTATTCTATCTTACACCGCGCCAAAGCCCGTAGGCATCCAGGTGCCGATAGCGTCATGGGATTAGTGAAATGGGTGAACTGGAGTGGCACACGGGTGAGGGGCATGCGACTGTTACATCAAAAAGAGATGTGGGGTTAGGGGACCTGTGGTCTATATTTCTTTAGACGGGGTATGTTAGTGCAGAGGCAGATTTGTGGAGATGGATGATTTTTTCCAGGACCATGCTCTGGCCCGGTCACACATAGGGCAGTGATGTAAAAGGGAGAAGAGAGATACAGTGTTTAGCTTGTTACAGTTCACGGCCAATGCTTCCGTGAGAACAGGACAGCCGCAGAGACGGCAGAGGGGAGGAGATGAGGCGTTGGAATGTTGGCTGTGCACGGAGAATGAAGGGGTGAGGTGCAGGCCTGCTTTCAGCGTTTGCATGTGGCTCACTAGAAAATGGAGTTGTAGCTAACCAAATGGAGTCTCGTGGCTCATAGGTCGTGCACAGTTATGGGTCATTCAATGGTGGCCACACACCTTGGCCAGAGGTGCGCTGCCAACCGCGGAATGAGCATATCATGTGTGTTGTTAGGAATGAAGGGGGGCCTGGAAGACCCTTCCTCCCTTACATTCCTTCCTTTCATTACTTAAGTAACGAATACTGCAACTCTCCCAAACATCTCAGTTCGGCTTCCTCAGCTACTGCTTCGTCCCAAGCCGGAGTTCCCTTTCTAGGCATGCAGACCCGACACACCGCCCTAAGGCTTTCGCCCGCGCGTGCATATTCATCTCGGGTACAAGTCATGTAGATACAACCCCGTCCCCTTCCAGATCTACCCACACTTAATCATACCATTCTAATTCCCGAGGTGCCTTAATTGTGGGGTGCCAGAGTGGATCTACAATGTACCCGGTGTTATATATAGCCGTCATTCAATATTTTGGTATTTTGGTTCTGAATGTTCTCCTATTTGGACCTGGGCTTCATGTGTTATTTGTACTACTTCTGCTGTGCTGCCCATTGTCACCATCATCATTGCACTGTTAAGAATAGACTTTCCGCAGCACCTGAGTCCCAATTGGCACACACAAAAAATGTGTAAGAAAAAGACAATGATGGGTATCAGTAGCTTCACGGTCATTCCAAGCCATGACGGGACCCACTCGAACAGGTTGTCAAACCATGTGCTGGACTGTACTCCTCCTTCTTCCTTCATTCTTTTGCCGAGATAATGCACTGCCGCTATCACATGTGACAGTGTCCCGTTGTCCGCGTCGGCAGAGGGTACGAACGTGCAACATGCGCTCCCGACTTTTAGGCAAACACTGCCGTCTATTGCAGTTAGTAGCTCCACGACATAGCGGTTTGCATGGTCATCAGCCCAGGGCTCTTAGTTCCACCTTGATGACGTTGAACTCTTCTTCTGTGTTGTTGGCCAGCTGGATGATTTCCCAGCGAGTTATCTGGAGCCATTTCGCATTTGCACGAGCTTGGATGCTTGGAACGAGGCACGCGAAAAATGTCTCTGCTGAAGTAAATAACTTGAATTTGTAATGGAGTTGCACTAGAAGTTCAGACAATTCTGCAGAGATATAGTTTGATGATCTCCGCATTCAGGATACTGTGCTTTGTAGCTGCTCTTCGGATGAAACGTCATATGCAGGGGGTTCTTCGGTTGTTAACGGGGGTTCCTGGGACATCTTTGTTGCCATCCTCTCCCCTTGGATGTGGCTTTCTGGTATCACCATTAGGGCTGAATGCAGCATTGCCAGAGCGCAGGGGCCCCTCCACGACAAACGCCTGTTTGCCACATACCCAGTAAGTGTCCATTAACGCTGCTGTTCCTTTGTTCATATATGGAATGATGAGAGTTTTGCTACAGTTCTTGATCGTTCCTAAGGGCACTTTCTCTTCTCTGTGGAAGGACAGTTCATAGGATATTTTGTGCTGCACCTTGATTGGTTTCTCGAGAGCTGTTACCCACGTTAGTTTGGCGATGTGCTGAGACCAGATTGGAGTGCATGTGCTTTTAATCCATTGTAGCTTCTCGTCCGACAGTCCTCGCAACACCTCTGCCTTACACGTTACTTGCTCTTCATGCCATTTGTTGTCAGAAAACATTGGGCCTCATTCCGAGTACGGCGCTAATGGAAAAACGATGGCGGTAAAGTAATTCCGCCATCATTTACCGCCGTGGACTATTCCGACCCTTCACACCGTAATTACCGCCACCGTAAAGTACGACGCCGTAAATAGCGTACCAGTGTCGCGCGCCCGACACACCACGTCGGAAATAACGCCAAGGCGTAAACCAGTGCTGATCCCAAGTAAAGCGGACACGGTAAAAACGGCCTCCACAAGGGCGCAAAGTACCTTAACGCCATGGCGTAATTACCGGCATCGCAGAGAAGGTGTTAACAACCCTGAACAGTGCCAGAAAGAGGAACAGGTGCACCCAATCAGCACAGGTGGAGTCCATAGAGTCAGGCACAGCACAAAAGGAGCACACCCACACACCACACCCCCTCCCACACCAAGATGATACCAATTCTCGCAGCATTCATGGAGCTGGAGGCCCTGCTTGCAAGGCAGCAACGACGACAACATCAACAACAGCAACCACAGCAACCACAGCAACCACAGCCCCCACCACAGAGGATACACAGGAGGAGAAGGAGGCAGAGACAGGGCCAGCATGCCCTACCGGTGCAGCCACAATTACCACGCCGTCAACCCCCAATCCCACGCATCAGACCCACCCCCTTCAACCTCACACCAGAGCAGATACACACCCTGTACCGCCTTGACCGGGACACGATAACCACCATAGTGGCCCTGATACATAACGACATAGTGAGCCTAATAGAAATCAGCACTGCCATCCCCCCTCTACTAAAGGTAGTGTCTGTGCTCCACTTCCTTGCCACAGGGACCTACCAGCATACAGTGGGGCACATGCATGGCATTTCACAGCCCATATTTTCCCGGATACTCAACCAAGTGCTCGATGCCCTCCTCAAGCACAGAAGGGACTACATATGCCTCCCCCGGACTCCCCAGGAGACATATGATACCAAAGCTGCTTTCCATGCACTTGCAGGCATGCCAAATTGCATAGGTGCCATCGACTGCACCCACGTAGAATTGGTGGTGCCCCATGCCATGGAGGTGCCGTATCGCAACCGCAAGCAATATCACTCCATCAACGTCCAGATGGTGTGTAATGCAAGTAAAACCATCACACAATGCAATGCCCGATACCCCGGATCAACTCATGACTCCTTGGTCCTGCGCAACTCTACACTACCACGCTACATGGAGCGACATGCTGAACGACGTACCTGGCTGCTTGGTGAGTAACCGGAATGGGCCATGGCAGTCCATTGGGGCTGTGAGTAGGCTGCCAGCATACTCCACCAGGGTGGTAAAGGGTGGGGTAGAGAGATGCATAAGGTTGGGGCAGTCAACGCCATTGTACGATGTAATGGGGTCACTGTATCCTGGGACATGTGTGCATGGCCAGTGAACACCTGCTGCAATGTCAGATTAGCCCATTTCTCCACCATGATTGCACGAACACTTACCTTCATTCCACTCTCATGCAGGTGATGCTGGCTACCCATTGAAGGCATGGCTCATGACCCCCGTCCGCAACCCACAAAACAGGCACCAGGAGGACTACAATAGATCTCATACCCGTACACGGGTGGTGATAGAGCAGACCTTCGGACTTCTGAAGGCACGATTTCGTTGCCTCAGCCGGTCAGGTGGGGCCCTCATCTACAGCCACGAGAAGGTGTCCAAGATCACCATGGCATGTGCAATGCTGCACAACATGTGCATCCATCGGAACGTGCCACTGCCCCCTGACGTGGGTCTGCTCCCACCAGAGGAGGAGGAGGAGGAGGAGGAGGAGGAGGAGGAAGGAATGGCAGGACAGCATCACGGGGCCGATGCACAGGAGGGACGTCACGTGCGACAAGCATTGATTGACCAATATTTCTGAGTCACAAGTCAGCTGAGGGGGTGAGGATGACAGGACATTGGGCACTGGGTGTGGGGATACGTGTACTACATGCACTGTGAGACATTAAAAGACACATGCACAATGATCAATGTCCACTCTGTTTTCAAGGAAACACCAAACTGTGTATTTTACAATCATGTGAAAACGTGTACAAATAATCCTCCACCTTCCCCCCCTCCCCCCCAACTCCCACGCACACCCTCACCCCCCTCCCCCCCAACTCCCACGCACACCCTCACCCCCCTCACCCTCCCCCCACAACAGCCCCACAATGGTCCCATCAATACTACATAGGCCACATGTGTGTGGCTTCATAGTCAATGGGCACGCCCCGAGCATGAGGAATCATTTACGCATTGTGCGTTGTGACCTGCGGACCGGGCTGGTCTGCGTGGAGGAGCACTGGGAGGGTGGTTCCTCCTGCTGGGGCTGAGGTCTGGGGGTAGCTGCCTCCAGGGCATCAGCAATCCTGCCGAGCACCTCACAGAGCCGGTTTGTTGATGTAGTGATGACCTCGCCCAGAGCCTGCAGGTCATTGTGATGCACCAACCCTGATTCCCGGTTGTCCCGGAGAAACTCCTCAATCATGGCCGTGAGGTTCTGGGAGTGCACAGCTTCTGCGGCCGTTGTGGGGGATGTGGTTTGCAGGCTCGGTATTGTGCCTGCAGGCCTCTCAGGTGTTGCGCCAGGGGATGTGGGCTGATGTGAGACAGGTGTTGCCCCTTCGCCTGTGAGGCCTGGCCCATCACTCGACCCGGAGTCGCTGTGTGCAACCTGGCTGTATGATGGTGACTCAGGGCTGCAGACGTTGGTCTCCTCCACGTTGACCCCGGAATGGGATGTGGGGCTGTCTGGCACACTAAGGAGGCACATGGCAGCATTCTCCCCTGACATGCTGGATTCCTCAGGGTGCAGCGTGGGGCATGTTTCCTGCGGAACTGCAGCCATGTCCAGGTGCGCGGGTGGGGGTTGTGTACCCTCCATGGGGGTTGCTGGAGCAGGTGGCGTGGAATGGGCCTTATGTCTGCCAGCAGGTATGCGCTGTACCCTGCCCCTGTCCCGGGAGGTACTTGGCCGGGAGCCTTCCTGCTCCTCACTTTCATGTCCGCTACCTGTGGGGGGCAAGAGGGAGAGAGACAGCATGATCAATGATCTGGGGGTCATCATGACTACAAGCCTATGGTAACACATTGGGAGAGCAGCGTCTTGGTGATATTTTGGTTGGTGAGAGAACTTGGCTTGGATGGTAAAAGCATACTGTTGGCGGGGTCAATCATGTTGGCGGAGTACAGTGGTGAGTGACATTGGCCAGCTTTCTGTGTGGAATGGCCAATATGGGTGTCTGCCTTGCACCTGACATCATCCTGGGTCCCACTTGTTACGACATGGTTGCGGGGGCGGGGGGGCTACGAAGCAAACATGATGTGACTCTTTGGGCGGCCCTTTGCGGTGAATTAAATTAAGGATGCATGTACTGTTTGGACTCATGACACTCACCTGCATCAGCGGATGAGGGGTCACCGCAATCCATTTCGCCCACACCTTCGATGGCTTCTGTGCCCATCATCTCCGCACATGTTTCCTCCCAGGGCATCATTTTAATGGGTGAGCCTGGGCCTCCTCCTGTCTCCAGGGCCTGCTGACGGTTTGCTGACATGATGGCCCGCACCCTGAGACGAAGGTCATCCCACCGTTTGCGGCAATGCGTTGTGCTGCGGGGGGTGTTTCCAACGGCGCTCACGCTCTGTGCGACCAACTCCCATATCTCCTTCTTTCTGAGGATGGTGGGCCTACGCATGTCGCCGCAGAATACGATATCTGCATGTTCATGCAGGGTGTCGACCAGGACCTGTAACTCATCCTGGGTGAATTTTTCTTTTCGGATGCGCGCAGCGCCCTTTTTCAGAACTTTTGGCATGATGATCTTCTCTGTTGTATATTTGGTCGATCTGAGTCCTGTATGGAGTCCTGTATGTCCTGTATGGTGAGGATTGCAATGGATTGTGATTTTAAATATGGCCACCGTGATGCTTCCCGTTCCTGTGCGATGACGTTATTTCCGTTTCCGGTATTTAACGGTGGCCGTAATTTACGGTCAGCGTAACTTACGGTCACCGCTAATTACGGATTCGATCGAAGGCGGTGGTGTTAAATGCGTCTAGGCTTATGGCGGTAAGGGGTTTGACGGGACCTTTTGCGCTATGCCGCAAGGGAGTTTACCGCCATGGCGGAATACTCGTGCACGCGAAGTCGGAATATGGTGGAAATAGCGCCTTCCGACCACATCGTACATGGTATTTACGCCATGGCGGTAATTACTATTACTTACCGCGATACTCGGAATGAGGCCCATTGTCCCTTGAAAGAAAGGCTCCTTGATGCAGGTTACTCCTTGCGGTTGTTATAGCTGTTTTTTTTTGTTTCGCAGCATTTGTAAGGTAACAGTGTGTGCTTGAGAGGTGCTTTTAATTCTACACAGTGCAAGATGAAGTAGACACTGGGCCTCCGCAATAGGCGCCTCTTGTGGTAATAACACTTTAGGGGTCCCTGAGGCATGAGGAATCAAACAGCACACATAGCAGCCTTTGTTGGTAGCCTGCTTTGCCATTGTGCTCATGTCTGCGTACCATTTGTTGGACTGATGAGGGTGTTGTGGATCTTCTACTGTGTCTAAACCTAGACTATGATATTCATCATACCTTTTCCGTCCCGCCCACCTTTTCTGCCTCCTGCTCCCCCCAGACCATTTTGGATTTCTACTACTTCCTGGTATAGGATTGGGAATCTTCCAGCTATTACCTCTGCCCCCCCTCCCATCACATTGCTTCCCACCCAGTTTACCATGAGTCAGGGCTGGTGTCGGTTTTCATCATTTACATAGTCATTGCTTGAGGTCGTTTCTGTGGTTCTATAAAGGACATCATATGGCAACGCTGTCATATGCTTTTCGTACGTCTGATAATTGGATCCAGTGTTTCAGGCCCTTTACTTTCACTGCAATGGGTGTCCAGTAAATAACCTCATATGGGCTGTGAAATCTTGGAGCATTCTATCGCCGGACATAGCTGCGCACATATACCGTCTCCCCAGGCATTAGTTGTACATTTGGGCTATCTCCTGCCGGGGTTACTGTGTCACTTTCACTTTCTCGTGTGAAGGGTGGGCCTATTTGCTTTGCTATTATCTTTGCTGCTCTGGTCAATTTCCTTAGGTAATCTTGGAACTCCTCACCCAGTACTGTGGCTGTTCTGTGTGCATCTGACATCCTTCTTAGGGTGATATTGCCATGTGCAAGCGCCTCCCTGTCACTATCTTGTGGGGTGACAGGTGGAGGTCTATGCTTGGCTGGTGTCTTAATTCAAACAGTGCCAACGGCAAGCAGTACAACCAATTTTTCTTTAGGGTGTGGCACAATTTTGACAATCTGCGGTTAAGGATGCCGTTGATTTTTTCCAAAACCGCATTAGCTTGCGGGTGATAAATCTAACATAGTTTGTGTTTTATCCCCAGCAGCACCGTCACTGCTTTGAATAAGTCGTTGACGAAATGTGTTCCATTGTCGGATCGTATGACGTCACATATCCCCCATCGGGGAAACAATTCCCTCACTAAGAATTTTTTTACGCTTTTCGCATCCATGTGGGCGCAGGGTCCCGCTTCCACCCAACGCGAGAAGGGGCAGACCACCACAATCAGATATCGTGCCCCATTACGCCTTTCTCCCATGTCTGCATAATCAATATGCAATTCACGGAATGGCCCCATGGGGCGGGCATTGTTCCTCTCAATGTTCTCAAAGTCATTCCTGAGTTGTACGTCTGACACGTTGTACATTCCATTTCCAATTTTGGCAAATGTTCCTGCAGCCCTGGCACAAACCAATTTTCCTGTATGTCGGCTGCTATGTGTTGTTTTGCAGTGTGTGTGGGGAAGTGTAGTTGCTGGAATGCTATCTCTAATAACTCCACAGGCATTACTACTTTTCCTGAATAATTTTGCCACCAGAGGAGGTCAGTGGGTGACTGGGTACACCCTCTTTTAGTCCAGAGTTCCTGTTCTTCAGGTAGGGCCCTTTTTTGTAACTCGATTATTTGTGAAATTGACATTGAATTGTAACCATCATCTTCCTCTTCTTCCACACTTCTCTTTATTACAAATTCCCCTTGTACCTCTCTTTCTAAGTATGATGCCTCGTTTCCCAAGGAGATGACGTCATTATTGTTTGTTTGGGCCTGGCATTTAACCAGGGCCAACATCGTTGGTTCTGCTAATGCTTCTATCAGCTCTTTTCGAAGCTTGGCATGTTGTGCTGGGGCCCCGTCTGCCTTCTGAAACACTCTCCTCCCCCATCGTGACAATCCTCCATGTACTGTTGTGGTCACATAAGCTGAATCTGTGTAGATGGTTACTGCACACCCTTTCGCTGTGTTTAAGGCTTCAATTAGTGCTACCAATTCTGCTGCTTGAGCTGAAAAATGTGCTGGCAACCTTTTTTTGCACTATTATCTCATATTCCTCTTCTTCCATTTTCACTACTGCTGGCCCTACGTGTTTTTCTCCTGTTTCTGGGTGTATTGACACTGACCCGTCTACAAAGTACACTTCTCCTTCCTCAAGGGTATTCTCATTTGCTTTGGGTATGTCATCATCCTTCTTCCTGTATGTGGCACAGTCGTGGTTTTGCATATCTTCTATGGTACAGACTTCTGGAAGGAAGGTAGCTGGGTTTACTGTTTTGCATTGCACTATGTGTATGTGTGTGCTGGACAGAATAATATCATATGCTGTAGCTCTCTGTGTTGTCAGCGTGGACTTTGATCTTTCAAGGATGGCAAACAATGAATGTTCAACAAACAACGTTACTGAACATCCCATTACAATTGTGGTGCTTTTTTCAATCGTGAATGCTGTGGCTGCAAGAGCCTGTTCGTATGTGAAGTGTCCTTGCATTACCGTGTCAAGCGTTCCACTGTAGTATGCCAGAGGCCTGTGCCCTACTGACGTTTTTTGTGTCAGTACTCCTGTCGTCAACATTCCATCACAGTGTGAGAACAGGTAGAACTCACGGTCATAATCAGAGGTTGCTAGAACGGGTGCTGTTGAAATTAGGTCTTTGAGCATGTTAAAGGCTGTGCTCCTTTCTGGAGTCCATATAAGTGTTGTGTTTTCTCGCTGTGCTTCTTTAAGTGCATGCAATAGGGGTTTTGTGTATGCTGCATAATCGAATAACCAGACTCGGCAGTAGTTGCACATGGCTAAGAATTTTTGCATTTCCTTCACGGTGCTTGTTTTGCTAAGTGTGCGCACTGCTGGTGCTCTGTCTGGTATTATTCTCTTGCCATCTTTTGATATGAGTGGACCCAAGAACAACACTTCAATTAGATAGTACTGTCATTTTTGTTTGTCCACTTTGTACCCCTTGTGGGCCAGCAAGGTAAGTGATATTATCAAATCAGTCCTGCAGTGTTCCTTATTCTCTCAGCAAATTAGCAGGTCATCTACATACTGAATAATCGTGCTTTTTGTGTCAATGTCCCCAAGATCTTCATGTAGTATCCTGTTAAAGATACTTGGGCTTTCGCAGTATCCCTGGGTCAACCTACAATGCTCATACCTTTTCCCCCCCAGGGTGAATGCCATTAAATATTGTGAGTCTGGGTCCAGTAGTACCGAGAAGAACGCATTCTTCAAGTCTACCACCGTAAAACATTTTGCTGACATTGGAATGCTGCACAGAAATGATGCAGGGTTTGGAACAAGTGGAAATTCTTTTTGTATGACGTCATTAAGAGGCCTTAGATCCTGTATCATCCTCCAAGCCCCGCCCTTCGCTTTTTAGATCGGATAAATGCAAGTGTTACAGGGTGAATTTGATGGCACGATAACCCCTTGCTCTAATAGGGCATGTATTGTTTCTTTTATCCCTTCCTCTGCCTCTCTTGATATTGGGTACAGTTTTGTTAAACAGGAAATCATATTTTGCCTCCTTTCTCGTATATATTGGCCTAAGCCCAGTCGCTCTGCGAAGAAAACCGCATTGCAAAGTTCCGATTTTAGATCGACTTCGCTGCCATTTTAGGTTCATCCGCCATTGTGATTTCTGTTCAAATGTAACTGTGTGTTCTAAAATGGTGGACAGTGTTTCCAACTTGTAACCAAGCCTTCCTGAACTTTGCACCATAGTTAATGGTTAGACTGTCCGTTGGCCGAATGTTTAGGCTGAGGAAAGGGACCTTGTCCCATGCCTGACTTGTGGTCCTAGGGCTGTCTGCACCAATAGATCTGATCCATGGACATACATCGAACACAATGTTAAGCAAATATTGAACGTGGACACTGGCTGAACTGCATTGTGAGGGACATGTGCTAAGGCTTACTGTTAAATCCAAGAATACACAGTTGCCATTGTAACTTGTTTGTATGTAAACCAAAGATGATCCGTGTGCATATTGTCATACAAGCCATAAGTGAAGTTGGCACAAACTCTAGACCATGGATTATTAACTCACAGAGGGGCTGGACATTATTACCGAAAATGTATAAAATGCACAAATGTTTAGATATCCAGTACCTCTCACTTCTCACACTGAAGGGCTGGTATTCGCTGTGATGTACTGAGGGCCAGATAGCTATCTGTTTTGTTTCTTTGTAACTGCACAGTATTAGAATAAAGATCTGTGAATCTTTATAAGCCTGTGTTTGGTGTATTTCCTTTCATGGTACTCAGCCTCGATATTTCCTTGCTTTTACAGATGGTGCCCGAATAGGGACCCTCAAGATTGATGCCAACTCGTTGAAGGTTGACGCGGCTATCGGACTGGGATCGGACGGAGAAAAAAGGGGTCCCCTTTCTTGGATGAGAAGCGATACCTCAACAGTACTGCACGACCCGATCCCTGGACAGTGAGCCTGTGGTCCGAGATGGCATCTTGACGAGGGTCCATATACTGAGGCGGGCAGATTTGCCGAAATCACCAACCACGTGGGTCCTTCGAGTCCTTAGAAATCCGATCGGACCTCCTTAGTACTTTGATCAGTTGAGTCGTGACCCGATTCTTAAGTATCCTGATCATTTGTTTTGGCGTATTGCACTTGCAAGTACAATTATTGGCCAGGTAACACCAGTAATCTGATATGCCTGGGAAATTGTCTGCTTGCTTCAGGGCGTTTTTCCGCAGTGACAGACAATCGTTGGAATTTGGCCGACCGGTGCCAATGGAGGGGTCGCCGGCATGTACTATGTACTGTAAGCACGGCATTGGTAGTATGGTGTTTAATGATATTTGGCACAGACAAACTAGACATGCTTCTGAACTTCAGTGGCAAATCAATGGTAGTTTTGAAATTCCTTGCATAGAATACTTAGAATCTATATTATTAAAGAAAAAGACTAGACCTGCAGCATTTGATGTATTACAGAATTGGTAGAAAGAAGCTATGCAGCAACTTAAAAGTATGGAAAAACATGCACACCGTCATATGATCAACGCCGAAAAAGCGTTGTTGTATGATAAAAATAAACAGTCTGAGTCAGTTAGGAGTATGGATAGGGCTTTTTCACTTGGTATCCAGAAAATGTATCCGTTTAAAGACTTTCATGTATCTGATGAGTTGATTGATATACTTCTAAATGAACGAAGGCCTGGTGCCACTGCGCCACCTCCGTATGTTCCTATTCCTGGTGTTTTACCTCTTCCTGCTGTTATTCCTCCTCCCGTAGTTCTTCCAGCACCTCCTATCACACCTCTTGTTTCTCGTCTTCCGGCTGTTGTTCTTCCTCCTATTGCTCCTCCGCTTGCTCCTCCACCTTTGCCTGCTGTTACGGGTTTGCTAGGTTTGCCTGTTGCACCAGTGATAGCACCTCTGTTGCCGAATGTACAAGATTTGTCTACCCTTTCTTTTTCAAGTGATTCTGCACCGCTTGTAGTCGATAAGGGAGCGGGATCAAAGATTGTAACTCGTAATACTGTGTCTCAAGAGAGAAAGCGTGAATTGACTGCATGGACTAGACGCTGTATGGAGAAGGGTGAACAAGCTGATGTTTTTGCCACACTCTCACTTAGACAATTTTCCTGAGAAAAACGTTTTTATTGAAGGGTTGGGTATTCATTTATGTATAATGTGGAACAGATTAGATGATATCGATCCCCCACAAGGGTTGAGGGATCTGAATGTTTTAGCATATTCAAGAGATACTGCGGAGAAAGAACATGAGCACGTCGAGAGGGTTTTTGAGTATAGAAGGGAGTTGGAAAGGTTACAGAATGAAGATATTTATGGTGATAGTTTGGATGCTATGTTTCTACAGAAACGGTTCCTGCCTTGTTGTAAGTCGATAAATGAAGAAACTCGAATTAGCACAAAAGATGTGATTAGGTGGATTTCAGACATGTTGATAACTCCCGTAGAAGTATATGACACGTGTAGTCAGTATACTCCAGAAATGTAGAGGAAAGTGATACAGGTAATGGTAGAATACCTGCAGGATGAATGTATAAAAAGAAAGATTTGTTGTCCCGCAGAATTATTGAATATTTACAAGAGAGCTGTTTCGTTCAACACTCCTTCGGCTGCTTTAGCGCTCGAATTAGCTCTGTTGCTCAGTAAGTGTTCGGAGTTTCCTATCTCCCAGTTGCCTATGAGAGAGGTTCCCCCGACATTTGTCCCAAAAGTTGAGATTCCAGCTGATCCAGAAACGGGTGCATTTGCCTATTATATTCCTGCACGTTATGTGTCGCAGTTTGTTCACGTCGCGTTCTCGAGACAGGAAGTGAACACCATTAAACAATCCATTCCCGATATTAGGAAGAATCCAATAGGGTTCTACAAAGAGATAGAATCTGTCTTACAGTCATCAGTATTTACCTTGAGCAATATTGATTTGTTATTTCCCGTGCTCCTACCTGTTGATTTGTGGAAACAGATTAGGACTGTAGATGATGTACCAGGGTTAGGAGAAACATGGGTAAATATAGTTCGATTAGATAGAGAAAGGCCAGCTGGCGAGAGACCGCCACAGGTAATACTGACTTTGCCTGATAAGATAGTCACGAAATTGAAAGCTATAATTCCTGAAAGAAGGATTATTTGGGACAAACTTACTGCTTGTGTCCAAGGGAAATCTGAGGGTGCTACCGAATTCTTTAATCGGTTCGAACAAGTGTTTTCGGATTTCAGTGAACAAGATTTGAGCACAGAGTCTGGGAAACGACTATTTGTAGACAAATTTGTCCGTGGATTGTTGCCTGACATCCAGTCGCAAATTATGTCCTCCGAGAGTGCTTCGCAAGCTAAATCTCAGTCTGAAGTATTGCATATGGCTCAGTACTATGAGAACCGTGTCAATAACGAAAAAGAAAGAATTGAAAAAAGAAAGGGAGACCTGAAAACAAAAGTTCTATTACAGAAAATTGTTAGAGGCCCTAGAGGGGGTACTTCACAATTTCGGGGTCAGTATGCTCCACAGGGAAATGCGCCATTGGGTCCTGTAAACGTGAACCAGTGTGCGTATTGCAGACAAGAGGGTCATTGGCGTGCACAATGCCTGATCCTCCAGCAGAGGTCGAATAACACATTTGGTAACATGCGTAGACGATCCAGAGGCCGCCCTGGGGCAGTGGGTCCTGATAGAAGTCAGTTTTCACAAAATTTGCAACCTTTTTTGCAGGATAATCAGGCACCGAGTGTTGATAATAGAAACATTTTTGATCATCCTTCTGCTGCTTACCTCCCTGAAGAACTTCCTTTTGACGACATTCTGTTTCATTAGGATTGCCCGAAGCAGGTTTTGGAACCGACACCTATTCCCGTTAATCAGAAAGGTCCCTACGTTGAGATGATAGTGGGAAATAGGAAACATCTATTCTTGGTAGATACAGGAGCACAGAAGTGTTCCATTGACCATTCACGGGTTCCAAACATTCCACTGTCAGGGCAAAACAATGTTTCTGTAGCGTTTTCTGGTACACCAGTAGTCTGTCCGGTTTCTTCGCCGGTACCAATTACATTGGGTCCATTCACAGATCACTGTCCATTTCTTTTGACTACGAACTGTGGAGAGAATTTGTTGGGGTTGAATCTGTTGAAGGAATTAAATGCAGTAATTCATTGTTCTTCGGATGGAGTGCGTTTGACGATTTCACCACAGCAACTTTCTGTCTCTCCGTTCTTGACCAGACCTTTGCCCCCGGAATTTAGTGATGTTCCAGGGTGTTTGTGGGCTATTGATGATAACAATGTCGGTGTTCTACAAATTGAGCCTGTTAAGATCGTTTTGAAACATGGAGTAAAGTTGCCACGTATTCCTCAGTATAAGATCTCGGTTTATGGTGAGCAAGCTTTGAAATGCATAGTCTCCGATTTTGTGCATCGTGGGGTAATTGAGGAAATTGCAGGTAGTTTGTGCAATAGTCAGATTTTGCCTGTGTACAAAAAAGGCGATAATGCAATTCCTTTTCGTTTCATTATTGATTTACGTGCCGTCAATAAGATTGTTATTGTGCCTGATGTGACGACAATATGAACCATGATTCCGGCTTCTGCTACTCACTTTAGTGTTGTGGATCTTAAGAACGCTTTCTTTAGTATTCCTACACACAAAGATAGTAGATATCTGTTCGCGTTCACCTTAGAGGGACGCTTGTTTACCTTCAGCCGTGCGCCGCAAGGTTATACAGAGTGTCCTAGCTTTTATAGTAGGGCTTTGAAAGAGCAGCTTGACACACTCGAGTTGCCCACCACTTGTACACTACTTCAATATGTGGACGATCTACTTTTAGCTGCTGACTCAGAGAGTACCTGTAAGGAGGGCAACGTGTTGTTGCTTATTCACCTAGCAAAACATGGACACAAAGCTTCACTCAAAAAGTTTCAGTATTGGTCGACAGGAGGTCGCCTATTTAGTCTATCTCCTGTCAAAGGAGGGAAGAAGGTTGACGCCTGAGCGGATACAAATCATTTCTAGCATGTCTGTCCCAAATTCACAGAAGGAAGTCAGAGCCTTCATAGGAATGGCTTCTTACTGTAGGCAGTGGATCCCCAACTTTTCGTTAACGATTAAACCCATGTTGGCTTTGACGAAGAAGGGCATTTCTTCGCCATTGCCGTGGAACTTGGAACGCCAGCAAGCGTTTGATCTGCTCAAGACTGCACTGTGTTCGGCACCAGTTTTGGGCACACCAAATTATGAAAAGGCCTTCGTGTTGTATTTGCATGAACTTGATGGATGTGCTTTGGCTGTATTAACGCAGGAACATGGAGGGAAGAATAGCCCGTGTGGCTATTTTCTTCTGCTCTTGATCCTGTCGCATGCGCTTTGCCAAGATGTATGAGAGCTGTCGCTGCTGCCACTGCGTCCGTTAAACAGAGCGAGGGAATGGTCCTAGGCCATGCTTTAACCCTAATGGTACCTCACTCTGTAGATGTTCTATTAAACAGAACACAAACACCTCACCTCCGCATGATTAACGAGATTCGAATTGATCTTGCTTGCACCACATATTAAAATACAGAGGTGTTGCGTTCTCAATCCAGCTGAACTTTTACCTTTCCTGCAATGTACTGCTTGCAGTGACGATGAGTCACATGACTGCCTCTACACCACAGAGCAAGATACAAAAGGCAGAATCGATCTAAAAGATACCCCTTTGAACAATCCACAAGGGGAGCTGTTTTGTGATGGCTCCTGTTTCAAACTTCCGGACGGTACATCGACGGATGCTTATGCAATCACCGCATTGAGCACGATTGTGGAGACCAAAAGTATCACGCATAACTCTGTGCAGGCCGCAGAGATTATAGCACTGAGTCGAGCTTGTGAACTTTCCGAAGGGTTTACAGTAAATATATATACTGATAGCCAGTATGCTTTTGGGGTGGTTCACAACTTCGGTAGACTTTGGGCAGAATGAGGTTTCTTGACTTCACATGGCAGTAAAATCCAGTATGGCTCCTTGCTAGTACGGTTACTCTCAGCGCTTGCACGCCCCACTCAGTTAGCTATTATGAAATGCGCAGCACATCAGAAGATCATAGATAATGTGGGAAAAGGGAACGCTTTCGCTGACCAGATAGCCAAACAGACTGCCACTGATCTCTATTCAGAAATGTATACTTCATGGGAAGCCACACATGTCTGTACTTTGGATGAGGGTATCAAATCTGTGAAAAGTATTCAAGCTGATGACACATTAGAGGAATCTAAGAAATGGGCTGAGGGTTTGTCAAGATTGGATGATGACGGGTGTTGGGTGGACAAAGTAGAAGGAAAATGGTTGCTTCCAGATGTGTACATTACAATTCTGGTCGCTATGGCTCATGGTCCCACCCATATCTGTGCACGGAAAGTTACCAAATGTTGCAAAATGTCTGGATGAATGATAAAATCTCCAGTAGCTGAACGTTTTGTTCAGAGTTGTATGATTTGTTTGCAGCATAATATGGGAAAGGGCACATCGACTCCTAGGGGTAGTTTTGGTCCACCTTCTGTCCCCTTTGAGGTGATACATTTTGATTTCATTGAAATGCAGCGTTGCAACAACTACAAGTATGTGATAGTGGTTATCTGCGCTTTTAGTAAATGGGTTGAAGCCTTTCCCGTTAAAGATGTCACCGCAATGACAACGGCGAAGACCATGCTGAAGGAATATTTTCCTTGGTTTGGTTTGCCAAGAGTCATCTGGTCGGACAATGGTCCACATTTTATCGCTGCTGTAATTCTGCAGATATGCACAGGATTACAGATCAATAAACAGTTCCATTCGGCTAGACACGCTCAGAGCGCTGGTTTGGTAGAGAGACAGAATGGCATCATCAAGAACAACCTTGCTAAGACGTGTGCCGGCCCCAAACTGAAATGGCCAGATGCCTTACCGATCTTGTTATTTTCAATGAGAACGACTCCACAGACTAAGACTGGGCTCTACTCATTGAGGTGGTCATGGGTAGGCCAGCTAACATTTGGGGCCTACCTAAACCCTGATCTTTGCGTCACATTGAACATGTACTTCTTTCCGATTACTGTGGCCAGTTAACTAAAAATCTGTATTTGATTTACCAACAGGTGCGAGAAGCCCTCCCTGTCAATTACGAGGGCCCAGGTCACAGCATACGGCCTGGCAGCTGGGTCCTCATCAAGTCATTTGAAAGAGCATCCTACCTCGCACCTCATTGGCGGGGCCCGCATCAAGTTCTCTCGGTCACACAGACCGCCGTGCGAGTGGTGGCACGGAAGCACTGGATCCACGCATCACACATCAAGAGGATTCCCTTCCCTTTGCCATACGATACAGAAGACACAGATACCCTTACCAGTGCTGCACCCAACAATCACATAGCATCAAGCAACATCGAAGTGCGTCAGAGACTCTCCCTGAGCCCGTGGGGCCTGGGAAAACAGCCGCTTTATCTCCACACTCTCCAACGGATTCTTTTGCACCATTGTTAAATCCTGGTTCAAATCCACCTCTTCCATCAGGAAGCAACGACACATTGTTCGCAGATCACGCAGTGCCAGGAGTCACAAGGTACGATCTGCATCCGAGGAGTTAGACTTACAGCGGTTCGGCTGTGCCATCAGAAAAATCATTGGAGGGCTTGTCTTTTTGGCCCGTTCTTTTGCACGTAAGGGAATTCTGTTGGCTAGGATTTGGGAAAGGACTAAGAAAATGCGCGTTCTGGTGATCGCCAGCAGACTTTGGAGTATTCGTTTGAAGAAACAATGCCTGCAACCACCCCAACCCGTACGGATAAGAGACTGTGTGACCAACCGTAGTAATGAACAATCGAATGCGTGGGCCCCGAAAATGTATTGTTGTCTTGTGATTATGTGAACTGGTTTCACAATAGTAACTGCCTTAGGGTTTTGGTATTTGGAAGAAGTACATCCGCTTGAAATTTTGTTACCCACTGAAAATGTACCTACTGTTTCTACACCTTTCGTGCATCTGCACACTCTATCTCCTAGAGACTCTCAGCACAGGCAGAGTTACCATAACAATACTCTATTACTCATCATGAATGCCACACATGCCATTTTCAACAAATCTAATTGTTGGGTCTGCTCGCATTTACCGCAACACGGGGATAAGGGCTGGGCTGGTATATTCATCCTTTACTTTTGACTACTGCATGCTATGCTTCTTTAAGGGCACTATTCTTTGGCCGATGGAACGATAGAGTCTCGGGGAACTTTGATGGAACTAATTTGAATGACTTTGAGAAACGTGTTCTAACGCCCCTGGGATGCTCACTCTTTGAGAATAGGAGCAAGCTTAATGTTGCTTCTATTAGGCCTTCTGATAGACTGTCCCGTCCTTTTCAATCTTTGATCTCTTTCAAGATGGCTCCTATAGGCAACAGGGATGCCACGCCACCTTCCTATACTGCTAACCACAGCCCCGATTCAGTTTCTTTCTGCATACAGAGGAAAGGTACTCAGTCAATGGGTGATTTCAAGGGTTGCGCCAACGTTGCGAACTTGACCAGTGAGGACAGACCTTTGTATGTAGGCAAACCTGTCTACTTTGCGGTAATGTAGCTTTCCCATGGTTGCATAGGGATTGGCAGGGAACCTGTTATTTAGGGATTCTGTTACCTGGGGTATTTATAGTAAGCACTGTAGAAATCTCAAAGGCTCGTCCAAGGCGGGACGAGAATGGCGATACTTCAGCACAAGTTCTGGGTGACGTAGCTAAATCCTTCATACCATTTTGGGGGCAAATATTAAACTCTGAGGATATCAGAAGACTAGTGAGAGTACTGGAGAGGACCATCAACCGGACCACTGACATTCTCTATAACATGACTTTAGAACAAAAAGAGATAAGGTTAGTGACACTTCAGAACCGGATGGCGTTAGACGTCATCCTGGCTGAGCGTGGTGGAGTATGTAAATTAGTGGGGTCCGCTTGTTGTGTTTTTCGTGCCAGGTTCCTCCCCAACTATCTTTAAGGCAACACAAAATCTGCACGTCCTTAGTTCAGAAGTGCATCTTCCTGAGGGAAACTGGGATCTTAGCGCTTGTTTCTGGGACTTCTTGCAATCTTGGGGATGGAAGCTACTTTCAGTCTTGCTGATCATTTTGGGTATTCTGTTGTTTTTCTGTTGTTGTATACAGTGCCTTCCTGGCATATGTTCGGTGTTAGGAGGATGTTGTGCACAGGCAATGGGGACATTAGGACACAAGGTACATGCACCTGAGAAAATGACTAACAAATTTGTGTTAAAGGAGATATCTGTTTCTGACCTCATGGCGATCGATATCTCTGATAGTGATTCATGATGTATGGACATTGAGACGTGGAGTTACTCGTAAAGTGACTAGAAGTAGTTTAGCGCTTGGTTTAGGCCAAAAGGAGGGTTTGTTAAACAGGAAATCATATTGTGCCTCCTTTCTTGTATATATTGGCCTAAGCCCAGTCGCTCTGCGAAGAAAACCGTGTTGCAAAGTTTCGATTTTAGATCGACTTCGCCGCCATTTTAGGTTCATCCGCCATTTTGATTTCTGTTCAAATGTAACTCTTTGCAGCATAGTTAAGGGTTAGACTGTCCGTTGGCCGAATGTTTAGGCTGAGTAAAGAGACCTTGTCCCATGCCTGACTTGTGGTCCTAGGGCTGTCTGCACCAATAAGTCTGATCCACGGACATACATTGAACACAATGTTAAGCAAATATCGAACGTCGACACTGGCTAAACTGCATTGTGAGGGACATGTGCTAAGGCTTACTGTTAAATCCAAGAATACACTGTTGCCATTGTAACTTGTTTGCATGTAAACCAAAGATGGTCCGTGTGCATATTGTCGTACAAGCCATAAGTGAACTCGGCACAAACTCTAGACCATGGATTATTAACTCTGAGGGGCTGGACATTATTACCAAAAATGTATACAATGCAGAAATGTTTAGATATCCAGTACCTCTCACTTCTCACACTGAAGGGCTGGTATTCGATGTGATGTACTGAGGACCAGATAGCTATCTGTTTTGTTTCTTTGTAAATGCGCAGTAATAGAATAAAGATCTTTGAATCTTTATAAGCCCGTGTTTGGTGTATTTACTTTTGTGGTACTCAGCTTCGATATTTCCTTGCTTTTAGAGTTTTACATGGGGTAGTATTGCACCTGGTTTGAACTTTATCTTAACTGGTGTTACCTCCTGCAGGAGTCCTATATCATGGGGCCCTGTTGTCCACAATATGGAAGGTACTTGTCACATGTCTTTATCGAAATAGGCTGGTGGTGCACTGACAATGGCAATGAGGGGTGTCGTCACTTGTCTGTGTTGGATATTTATTTCACATGGAATGGAAATCTCCATTATTATTTCTCTGTCAGTGTCATTGTCAGTGAACAGCTCCTCATCTGATAAGTCACATAGCGCTACATTGGGGTCTATGCACAGCACTGTTCGGCATTCACACCCATGCATGTCCATTCCAATTACCGCAATTCGTCGAGCTGATACTTGCACTGCATGCAGATCTATGGACACTACCGACCTGGGCACCACCTCTGGGGCTGCTACTGGGCAAAATACAAATTTTGATGGTACTCTACATTCTTGACGTGTTTTTTCTGGCACTACTTTTCCCAGCATCTGTATCCCTCGCACAAACATGTCTGCGTCAATGGGTATCTCACGAACTGTTAGTTCATTGGCTTGTGTGTGCATTACCAACATGGCTCTCATGGCACATATTCCTGGTGTTGAACACACTATCCCTCTTTCTGTAAAAGAGATCATCATATTGAGCTTGCTGAGGAGGTCCATCCCCAGCAAATTTATGGGTGAATCTGCATACTACAACAGGGGCGCCCGCACTGTTTTTCCCCCTAGTGTTACATTCAAATCTTGAGTGTATGGAACCTCGACCACTGCCCCAGAAAATCCCTGCGTCTCCATTTTTCGATTTGAAAGCAGAAACCGGCCTTCTTTCAGACACAATTTTTCCGCTCCCAAGTCCACCACAAAGATGAACTGTTTGCTTCCTATCTCTGCCCCCAAAAGTGGTTCCTCGTCTGTGCGGAGGGTTGTTGATAGTACTGGACATACAAGTGCTTTCTGTGGGCTGTCCTATGCTTGGTGTCTCATTGCTTCATGATTGTGGAAAACATTGTCTCCCACCACAGCTGTCCCTCTGAATGGTGCCGGTGCACCATTTGCTGTTGTGGCAAATAGATTGCCACGTGTAGGTGTCATGTGACTTTGTGATGGTGGGTGTTGCTGTGTGCCTTGCAGGGGTGCTCTGTGTTTGTATGCATAATGGGGGTCCACTTGTTCTTCACCTCTATATCCTCCTATAGGCAAGCTATTGGGGCTACCTGGGTAGGGATGGCCCTACTGTTCTTCATTTTGGTAAGGCGCCACGGGGCGGCTGTGACACTCTCTTGAAAAATGGCCCCATCTACCACAGTTCCAACACACTACTTGACCCCCTCCTCTGGGCCCCTGACCACCATACCCCCCTCTTGACCCTCTGTACCCACCTCTTCCTCCTATTCTGGTCCTTCCTTGCCATTGTGGCCCTCCGTACTGTTCTTCGCCGGCCCATTGTTCTTGACTGTTTGCTGCCCAATTTGCTGCCATTCTTGACTGTATTGCTATTGGCCCCTCCTCCCCGTCTCCCAGCCATTCTGCGGGGAGCGCAGCAGCTACTGCTGCAACCTTCACCAATTTCGTTTGTACAAATTTGGCTTTGTCCACCAACCTCTTCTGCACTATCTCCATTTCCCTCTCTTTGATCCTCCTACAGTAGTGTACTATGATGCTCTGTATTTCTGGCAAGCCTTTGGCGTCTATTCAAGCAATTTTATTGAGTGCCTTCTGTACTTCTTTTGGGAGGCCACTCTTGACTATGAAGTAAAAAAGGGAAGTGGATTGATCCCAAGCCGTGACTGTCTCTGCTCTCCACATGTCCTGCACCCGAAGAATGTAAGCCGAAGCGTCTCCGTCTTCCCCATAGTGCACTGCATTACTGACTGCAAATCGGGAGTATCTGCAAATGTGCCCCTCAGTGCATCCCATACCCGGGCCATCACATTGGAGAATGATGCTCCATCATGGCGGCCACAATCCAATGTTACCCCGGGGAACCCCGCCTTCGCCCACACCCTATTGGCCTGATCGCCCACTGCGGAAACCAACAAACTATTAACATCACTGATTGCTAGGGGGACCCGGTAGTATTTTTCTCAAATGCATATATCCACTTACTTGCCCCCCCCCGAAAGTGGAGGTAATGTTTTCAACAAATTGCCTTTGTCCATTTGTGCCCACGGGACGTAATGCATCGCCCCCTTATGTATCAATGCATCTGTAACTTGCTCTTCCCTCTTCCCATACTCACCTTTACTCTTTTTTTCCCTGTTACTGGCCCCTTTCTGGTCCTATTTCTTAGTCTCCCTTGCCACCCCTCCTTATCTGCTTTTGCGCCGGATGATGAGCCCATGAGCAGTGACGCTCTGCCTGACGCCCCCCCTGTCATTTCACCTGATCCATTCCCCTCCTCTTCTTCATCTAGATTGCTCCAGTATTCTTCCTCCCTTTCGGATGACACACTTTATTGCCCCATACTCACCTGCTCCTCTCCTTGCTCTAGTTGTATTATTCTGGTGGGGGCATCATTAATTCGAAATAAAATCTCCCCCATTTTCCAATCATCACCCACTATGTTCACTGGGTTACCGGGCAGTTGGGGTGGTGGGGCCTGCTCGCCCCTCTGTGAGGGTGTACTCTGCTCACAAATTCCTCTTATTCGTGTTAGTTCTGCTTGTGTCATTGTCAATCGTGTCTCTAAGTCCTGTGTTAGCTGGCCGATATTCAATGGAGGGGTGCACATTTGGCCAAACAAACCCTTTGGATCGTATGGGGCTAGGGCTGGGGCTGTTGCTGGAGTCACGGGGGGTGAGTTTGGCTTTGATGCATACACAGGGTCACTATATCCCTCTCCAGGTTTCGTTAACATTGGGTACAGTCTTACAGGTTCTATTGGCTTTTCCTTACTCGCCCCCTCCCCCTTGCTATTATTCCTTGCCTGGCTAGACGTACCTTGGCCCTTATTCTTACTTAGGGGTACTTCTTCAAATAATCTCCATAAGTCCCACACTTCTCTTCTGTTTTGAAGCTGTTTGCCCTTGTACTTAATGAACAAATATGTTGGTACCGTGTCTAGTATTGTCTTATTAAATGACCCGCCTTTAGGCCATACCTGGGGCATACCTTCCTCTTTCATTTCTGTGCGGCACTGTTTGTGATATTTCTTAATTTTCTCGCTATACCCAGGTAAACTTTAACATATATGCATAAGTGGCATTTCTGCCCCCATCGTGCCTGAATTGTGGCCTATGGTGTGCAAGTATGGACACTCTAATATCAATTTCAAGCGATCTCTTGAAAACAATATCCTTTCTTTTTCGCCAAAATTATTGCAATACTGTTTACGAAAATACTTTTTCTTCTATTTTCAAGTACCACATTTTGCCATTACTCAACCAAAATTAAACAGGACAGTGGCCACATAACATATAACATTCAATTAGACGGATGCGACATACATCATGCAACATTAAACAAAACGTTATACACAAACATTAAAACATGTACCCTGCCTGTCTGCTTTCCCCTATTTTTCCCCCTACCCTTATTACACCCAGAATCTCCCCTCTGTCCTGGCCCTTTCTGGACCACCCTCTAAGAAACACAAAAGGAAGAAGGAAAAAAGAATAAAGCGTTTCTAAATGCTACTCTGAGTCTTCTCTTCTACACAAGACTCCTACTTTGTTCACTTTGTCACCATTTCATCCCTGTACTAGTCAAGATAGTACTATGCAGCGCCGCCTTCTACCCCCTAGCGGAGCTAGGTTCCTGTACCTCTGTTCACCTCTTAACCTCTTTATACACTTCTAATGGCCATATGCGAAAGAAAAAAGCCAGTAAAGAAAAGTCCCTCGCTGTTGAGGAAAAAGTCCCCTTGTTTCAACCCCACCATATATTCTCAACACACCTCTATATGACTCCCTTCACCTTTTCCTCCCCACCTTCTTTTAGGGTCTCTCGCACTTGATACTCACGTGTCCGTCTTGACCCGAGAGCGTCCGGACCCGGTATGTCAAGGTGCCGCCCCACACTCAACCGCCACACACGGCTCTGGCGAGTGGTACGGCTGGGTATTTGCAAATCCTGGACCCGTGGAACCTTCTGTCCTAATTGTGCGCACTCCTAAGGGTACCAGTTTCCGTAGGTGGGCAGTCTTGATGGGGGCAACCCCTGGAGCTCGCCGCTGTGGCCGCGGGACATCTCGTGCCAAAACGAAGGAAAGAATGCTATTGTGTCGGGGTCACCAAATGAAAGCTGGCATTCCCCACAATTACAGTGAAATAATCAAATAGGAGACACTAATGGACACACCCCAGTAGGGAATGAGACCAGGACCAAGTTAGGTAAAAGAAAATACTTTTTTAAATTTATTTTTTATTTTTATTTAAGCATTTATCGTAAATGAATACAATTTTTGCTTTTGGTTTCCATTATCTTTCTCATCATCAAGCCAAACATTTTACTGCTCATTGTTCATCCTACTTCTTTCCATGAATTTAAGTGTCCTATGTTTGGCTAATGTATCCGGGTACAGTTTTAACTGTTTCACAGACCTTCAGGGCCGGCTTGCTTGGAGTCCAGCCCACATGTTGTTGGCAAGTTTGGTAACAGCGTCCTTTCTCTTTCAGATTTGAATTGTTTACAAAACATCGTCAAATGTTGTAAGGATTCTTCTTCTTCATTACAAAGGCGACACATATTGTTTTCTACTATGCCATATTTCTTTAAAGTCTGACGAGTAAAGATGTTCAATCTGAAGCGCAATAGACAGTCCCTATGTTTCGGATTTTCGCTTTTTTTTAGCTAGTTTGGTAGTGTTTTTGGAAAGTTAAGTAGTTTATTTGAGAGTGTGTGAGATTTTGCTTTTGTACGTATGTCTTCTGTTTGGGCCTAGTCTACTACCAGAAGAGCTTCTTTTACTTTTTATCGGTTATTATGCAACAGTTCCATGCGGGTGCCGATGTTCCCCATTATTTCTTGGCATTTGTGTCTCCAGATACTTAACGGACCAGGCTTCATATTTGAAATTTTGGTCTTTAGCACCTTATATCGGGCAGGACAGTGACTAAGTTCTGCTTTTCCATAGGTTGTCAGCAGTTTCCATGCCACTTGTACATGTAGCGAGTAAAGGCCCAGTTTGTGTCTTATTACTCCACTGGGGACACAGTTTGGGAGCCTTAGCGTTCTTTTCCAAAATCTAGATTCCAAGTGGTCCCAAGTTTCCCATGGCATTCTCAGACAACACTCTCCCCCATAGGTGATTGTTGGTGTGACTTTTCGGTTGTAAAAGTCAATTAGGCATTGTATCGAGAACTTTCCAAACCTTTTCTTCATTATCAATGCTTGAGCGATAAGTTGGTCCATTTTTAGCTCCAGATTCAGTTTCCATGGACTGTCACAACCGTCTCCACTGATCATTGCCCCTAGATATTTCAGGTTGCTGGATAATTTAATTGATGTATCATTCAACCTCCTTTGAAATCCTTTGTTTCTTTTTGTCTTCGGTCTCCTGAAGATTAGGATTTCTGATTTCGTTGCGTTTATCTCTTGTTTGCTGGTTGCAACATACGCTTGTAGGGCATCTAGTTTTCTTTGTAGCCCTATCGGTGTCAAATCCAACAACACTAGGTCGTCTGCGTATAGTAGCGTATAGTAGGTGGGTTATAGCAGATCCATCAATACGAGCGGCACATGATCTCTCCGGGTTCAGCCAGCTCCCAATGTCGTGTATGAAGAAATTATACAATATCGAAGCCAAAGACTGTATATAAAGTTCAAATGGGAGACGCAGAGAACTCTGCTACTCCGAGAGCGCTCTGCCCAAACAACAGAAAATACATGTCATATTACAAAAACATGTAATCTATGTCGTGTATTATAGGGGATACATTAAGTCGTGGTTATTGGACAAAGGGGACAGGACAGTATCTATGCTGTAAGGTTGGTGTTCCCGGATGAGTCGGCGCAGAACTGATAACTTTGTGGAGCACACGGGTCAGCGGGGCACATCTGGGAGGGGTGCAGGGTCAGACGATGTCCAGGTTACTGTGATTCATGCTATCTAACATTTGCCCTTGTGGCCACACACATTTTAGTACTATACATACATTTAAAGGCATATTGTATATATCAGTTTAACAGTTGACCTGAACAATCACGAGTGATGGTACATTGGAACAGGTGCCTTATCTGACACAGTATTTCAAAACGTCCAGTAATCAAACATCTCTTTGAGTATCGATGCAGGCCTTTTACTTTTGTTAATACAAGAAGAATATATAGCCTCATGGGATTAGTGATATGGGGTCAACTGGAGTGGCACTCGGGTGAGGGGCATGTGACTTACATCAAAAAGAGGTGTAGGGTTAGGGGGCTTATGGTCTATATTTCTTTAGACGGTGTCTGTTAGTGCAGAGGCAGATTTGTGGAGATGGATGTTTTTTTCCAGGACCAGGCTCTGGCCCGGTCACACATAGGGCAGTGATATAAAAGGGAGAAGAGAGAAACAGTGTTTAGCTTGTTACAGTTCACGCCCACTGCTTCTGTGAGAATATGACAGCCGCAGAGACGGCAGATGGGAGTATGTGGGGGGTTGGCATGCTTGCTGTGCGCGAAGAATGAAGGGGAGAGGTGCAGGCCTGGTTCCAGCGTTTACATGTGGCCCACTTAAAAATGGAGTTGGTAGCTAACAAAATTGAGTCTCATGGCTCATAGGCCATGCACAGTTATGGGTCATTCAATGGTGGCCCCACACCTTGGCCAGAGGTGCGCTGCCAACCGTCGAATGAGCATATCATGTGCATTGTTAGGAATGAAGGGGGGCCTGGGAGACCCTTCCTCCCTTACATTGTCTGTATTCTAACTTGGGGGTGTTGACTGAATGCTGTGTTGGCTTGGCGTTAGGCAGAATGCTGAGTGGGTTTTGTTACGAGGGAGAATGTTGTTTGAGAGAGTGGTAGAAAGGGAGGGAAAAAAGGGAGCGAGGATGTCTAAGAGCAAGAGCATGTGGGAGAGGGGTAGTGTGAGAGTGGGATTGAGATGTAGGGATGGTCAGAGAGAGACTGAAAGAGAGTGTGAGACAAAGATGATGCAAGGGGGAGTTTGAGAGGAAGAGGAAAGGAGGTGAGTGTGACAAATGTGACAGGTGTGAGAGAGAGGGAGGGTGTGAAAGAGGTGGTGGGTGTATGAGAGGGGGAGGAGCGAGTGGGATAAAAAGGGAGATGTGAGGTGGGCAGAGGGTGTGTGTGACAGGGAGGGAAGTCTTGCGTGAGGTAGAGGAGTTTATGTTAGAGGAAGGGAGGGTGAATGATAGGGTTGCAGTGCGGCCACAAAGGGGGGTATGGGTAGAAAAAGGTGGGGGGCATGAGGGATTGGAGTTAGCAAGAGGGTGGTTGTGAGCCTGTGTGAGAGGTAGGCTGTGCGAGAGCAAGAGGGAGGTTGCCATAAAAGAGAGGGAGGATGAGCGAGAAAGGGAGGGTAAATGATAGAGGGAGAAATGGATAGTGGGTGAAAGAGAGAGAAAGGGAGGGTGTATGAGAGAAAGAGAGAGCAGGCTGTTGATGAGCGAGAATAATGAAGGGTGGGTGAGAGAGATCTAAAGAGAGGGTGGGTGCAAGAGAGAGAGAAAGGAGGGAGAACAGGTGAGGTGAGGGAGAGGGAAAGGGAGGGCGAGTGATAGAGATGGGAGTGGAGGGGAAGGAAGATGAGAGAGAGAGAGAGAGAGAGAGAGAGAGAGAGAGGGAGCAAGAGAGAGGCGGATCCGGGGGCCTATGGTCATGCACGAGGCTTTTTACTGCACCAGCTTGCCTCGCCTAGACTCTGGAGTAATTTTGCAAAGCAGAAGTGGGTGCTTGGGGTCCGCACAGTGTTGGAAGCGGTGGGTTCTTGCGGATGACGAAAGCTGTTGCTAATTTTGGCGCCTCTTTTCTAAAATGCTGATTGTAACTGCTCAGTTCTAATGATCGAGGCATGTCTGGGTTGTGACAATCAGGCTTTTTAATGCGTTTTAAAATAGACTGCCCGTCTGTTCATCTGCTCTCTCTGTTTCCTGAGCAGACTATTCCCTATCAGTTCGACTGATAACCTTTCACATGCCTTACCGAATTCGGAACCACGTGATCCCAGCTTTCTCTGCCCCCTCTTATATTTTCAGCTGAAGCGGGTGTTGAGGGTGAGTGGATTTATGCTACCTCAGTTCAAGTGCCATTTTGGCTCCTATGCTAACCCCTCCCTTACAATGGAGCCAGAACAGAGGTTTAGGACCAAAATGGCGACCCCGGTGCATGTTCTGGATGCACCCTGACTTAGGCACCTAGAGTATTATTGTAGGATCCCACCCTGCTCCGACTTTCGGTTTTTAATTCATTCACTACATTATTTTTCTAGGAAACCAAGCATTACTTTTCGGTGGTTCGAGATATCTTTTTATAATTATTTTTTAGCAGCACAAATGAGGGCATTGTGCGTATTAGACTTAGGGCTGGAGGACGGCCCAATGGACGTGTTGCTACTGCTTGCCTCTGAGTTTTCCAGCACCCAGCTCTGGATGAGTCTGTGCGTCTCCTATGGCTATCCTTGGCTCACCGGGTCTAGCATGAGTCTAGTCCTTCTGCATGTCAGGGGGAGTTGCACACGCTTCCAGCACACCTCAATGGCGCTTGCTGAGAACCGTACCTCCAACCCAAGCTCCTCAACTGTACTGTCCTAGAAGGCTTGCCTCTCGGCAAGGAGGACTGCACCCATAACCTCCTCAATGTAGTCACCCGTCGTTAGATAGTCTTAGACCATTTGATCCCACTAGGGCACTGACACATATATGGGTGGCTCGTCCTTGCATGCTTCCCTGGTGCAAGCCAACATGGCCCAAGGATGACACACGTCTGTGCCAATCTACCAGAGTGGCAGATCTAACAAGCTTTCTGGCCCTGGATGATCCGAGGGAGGTCTACCAAGCTGAGATCCACCAGGGTAAAGGACCCAGGAGATCCACTTTTCATCACAAGGCTGTCTCTTTGAGAGTCCCTCCAGCACTCCCACACCACTTACTCCTCCAAACCACAACTGGGACTCTATAACTTCCACACATTTACCTCAACCTGCGCGCTTCACTTCCTCTGACCTTTACCTCTCAGATGGCTCTTCCCCGAAATTGACTAGGATTTTAGGCAAAATAGTAAATCAGCGTTGAAAGAAAAGGTAATAAGAAGGTAAATGCATGCAACAGCCATTTTTGTCTGGCATCAATCGCTGAAACAAGCCTTACTTGCCTGTCGCCTCATGTACATTTGCTGATGTTTTCTCTGCACCCTCCATAGGACGCAGTCACGCCATGTGATTTCACACTGCAAGCTCTGCGCTCTCATCTCTCTAGAGGGCCCCTGGCATTGAGGACGCAGTCACGCCATGTGATTTCACACTGCAAGCTCTGCGCTCTCATCTCTCTAGAGGGCCCCTGGCATTGACCGTCTATTCGTCTCCCACGGTGGAACCAGGCTTCGTAGTGAAGCGTCATCCCCTCTCATTACTCCTCCATTTGCGGCTAGAATGTGGAGAGTGTATTGGGCTATGCTGGGCCCGCTGATAGAAACGAAGGGGTGCTATTGGAGTGGCGCTCCTCTGCTTTTACTTTTTCAGTTCTGTTTCACCATTCCTATACTTGCATTTTTAAAACAAACGGTTACAGAACGGTTTCTTTTTTTAAATGAAACCATACAAAGAAATCGGCACCGAGTACACTGCAACCAGGCGCGCGACTACTTGGCCAGATCAGGCTCTAGGCCCCGTTTGAGATTCTGGGTCATGATGAAATGACCTCGCTCACCTACCAGCCTTCCACAGACAGGACAGCGCACAAGCAGTGTCTGCGGCTGCGCTGCTCACAAAGGCCCGGCAATTACTTTACTAAAGCATGTCACTATTAGCAACTGTGCTTTCCATATGAATACACTTTTAGGCAATTGCAATCATGATGGGATGCTCGCATGTGCATGTAAGGGGAGTTACTGGAAAGGTGTATGGGGACAGGAGAGCACTATCTTCACAGTTTCACACGCGAAGGGGGCAGTTATGGCTGCTATGAACATTGAAGCTTCACCAGTAAATGTTCACTAGATAGTGTAACGTTAGATGCCCTAAACCGCACATTGGTCAAGAATGCCCACAGAAAGAAAGTGACTCACAAAATAGTTACCTTTTTATCCAGAATTCTGCTAGTTTAAGAAGGACGGAGAACTCCTGCTTAAATGGGATTACACTGCTGCTGGAATGAGCTAGCAGCGGACAAAGCCAACCGCACACCACATCCCAACCACAGCATTACCCAGCTGGCAAATGCTAATAGAAATGCGCACTTTGTCACTCAATCCTATCATGTATAGAGGCAGTGCCAGTGGCCTGGTGTTCTTTAGATTGCACAATTTGCTGCTCACTTGACACTTGCTCCAACAAACATGCCCCAGACAGATAGGCTTTCTCTTATCGCCACAGTCTCTGAAGTTAGCCCTTTTCCCAACTTTTGAAAGGTAAGCCCCTCCCTGAAGTTTTAGTCTAGTTGCGCCCCTGACAGAAACTACATTAGGATCACGGTGCTAGCACCTGCGCATTGTGCAGTGGATGAGAATTACACCATAACAGCACGTGCCCTTACAGTGCGCTGGCCCAGCCACAGTACAGGTTTCACCAGCTTCCACTGTTGCTGGTTGAAGGAAGTCAACTACCAGCATAATGCGAAGGCAAGCAGCAGACAGAGGTTTCATCTGTCCTGGCATGCACCTACCTACCTGATCCTGCAAGATCAGGGCAACTGGCAGCAAAATAAATCAATGTCAAGAGCCGACTGTAATGAGAGGCTCGAGGATGGCAGGAGAGGGTGTAATGGGGCACCAAAAGGGGCACCAAAAGACTCTAGTGCAAGCAAAACTGACAAGCCGGGAAATCCCACTCCCAGAACGGAAATAGTCAAAGTAAATGGCAAAGTCTGCTTTATTAACAATCCATATAAAGCAGGGACAGCACTAAGCACACAAATCTCAAGAGCTCTCTGATTCTCTGATTCACCAATACAAAAAAGTGGATTATAAGAAAAGAAAAAAACACATCACAACTGACGTCATACTGTAATCTTGTTTTCAAAGGCCTAAGGGATTAAGGAATTGGTTAGGTGTATTGTCTTCATATGGTTTAAATATGGGTTAGTCGTTTTCATTGGATGTAACTGTCTGATGGCCCCGACTTGGGCTACCCCTAAATTGATACAGGTAAGGGAGCGATCCTCTTAGCAACAAATAATTGGTTACTGCAACAGTCACAGGGCGGCATCATTTTGAGATTTGTGATTGGTTGGCATTAGTGTTACCAACCTTGAACACTTGGCAGGTCTTCAGCACCTTAGCAAAAAAATAGTGGTAGGGTGAGTTGCATCAGTTGCGTCTTCCAATTAAATAAGACACCATCCCTGATATCCTCGTCCACAGGCCAGGGCATCTCGCTTTGAACTCGGCCTTGTCTGGCATCTCTGTTCTGAGAATTTGTCGGGAGTGTAGACATGGGCCTGTCGGTGTCTGGAGTTAATGAATGGACATTGTCTTCTTATTTATAGGTCACGTGCAAGGATACCATGTTTTGAATTCTTCTTCTTGGCTTTTATTAAGATTTTAGCTCATATTAATGCGGGTGTTATTTCTCTCTTTGGACACTGGAGACTTGGTTGATCCATTCATAATGCAGTTTTAAGCTTTTCATTAATGGGCACCTGGCTTTCGGAGGTTCTTTGTTCTCTACTTAATCTAAGAGAAAAATGTTTAAGGCTTGGGAATTATTACCTTTTGTTCTCTTCGGAGCCATGCAGTCCTCCCTTTTCCAAAGTAACTTTGGAAGGGGTTTGTGCATATCTGGCCTGCATGGATCTATATTTCAGCTAATTCAGCAAGTCGAATCTCCCTGCATCTTCAAGGCTTCTTCAGAGCTTCCCATTCACTCTAACATGGCTTTGCCGTCCATTTTTATTCAAGTTGGCCACTCGTTATCATTGCATTTCTACGTGTAGCAAGCTATAGATGCATATCGTTTGAGCATATGCATTGATTATGTTATGTTCTTCATGTCTCTATGGTGCAGGTAATATTCATCATGTCTAAATGCACGTTTAACCTAATGTTTGTGTTTCTTCATGGTGAGTGCATATCTGCTTCTGTCTATTGTATCTTTGTGTGTCAGTTCGACAGTGAGGTCACTTGCTCTCGTCATCTTCAGTTACAGCATGTTAATTTCTTCTTAAGTTTGGAGGTTTATTTCTTCTTCTGTTTTTCAGGTATAAAGCCAGTATGGTTGCTTCAGTGAATGATGTTTCTCATTGTTGCGGTACTGAGGCGGGGGAGGGATAGACTCCATGAATGATGTACTCTTCTCGCTTTTAAGATATAGAGGTGGGAGAGGGGCGGACACCATGAATGATGTATTAATTTGCCTCTCAACATTCTCCCCTCTGGTTGAGTCCTCAACCACATGTCTTGTAGGGCCCTTGCCTTAGTAAGGCACCTTGGAGGTCCATATCTTGGGCACACCCCTCAGGTCACATTAATTCTTCATATGTTCATCGACACTCCAGGTCATATAGCAGCACTTCCCATCTGGTTTGTAGAATACCCAACGTCCCACATAATTATGAGGGCCTCGGGGATAACACAAATTAGATCCTAGAGGGACGATAGAACTTTGTCTTATGTCAATATGAGGTAGATCATCAGTTTGTGTGCATTCATGCCTTTCAGTATCCAAGTTTATCTCTATTTTCATCCCTACCGTCCTTTTAGCAGTATTCTTACATTGGTTTATGACTATTCTCAGGGTGCAGAATCCCAATGATGCTAATACTATTATGGCTAATAGCCGTTAGAATGCATTAGCCAACCAGGAGGGGATCCAGGAGAATAGATAAGAGAGGCCATCATCATTTTGGATTTCCTCCAACTTCTCTGTCATTTTGGGATGTAAATCTGTTAACAGAGTTATGACCTCTATAAGAGCCCCATTTTCCTCATCGTCGGCAGGTAATTTGTCCAGTGTAAATGGTCTCCATGGGAGCCGCGCGCACGCGTGGTCCTGCTCCATTCGCCATCTTGGTGTGGGACTAGACGGATTCAGTGAGTTTGTGTCTATCACTAAATCGGATGAACAGTGTGCTCTACGTATAGTATTATATGCCCACCATGTATACAACCCACAGAGAATGTTATACCTTAGCCAGGGAATGAGTGCAGGACATGTCGGAGTCCTGTTATATGCTTACCATGCGCCGCTACAATGGAGACCATTTACACTGGACAGATACAAGTAGTGCGTCTAGGCAACGTGCTGCTCGATTCCAGTTTCGGATGAGAACTGTGAGGTTGGTTTCACTCTGGGGATACATACGGTTAGCCCACCCTTTCTCTTGCACTTAAATATATCGCTGAAGTGTGATTTGCTATCTTCTGCCTTAGTCCACCTATCATTGCTAAATTCTGCATATGTACACCTTTTTCAATCCCTGAATTAAAACCACTAACCATATACTCGAACGACAATATGGACCACGAATGGTTTTTATACCATTTGTTAATTCATTCACTGAGGTTGTGACTGATCCATGAGTTTGTTTTGAGTTCCCCTCAATTATCTCTCTTTATCCCCAGTTCCTCACCTTGTGAGTCATTGCCCTGAACCACACCACTACCCGGGGGCAGGAATTGGTCTGCTGACCGGGTGAGTTGCGATATAAGCAGATTCAACATTCCATTATGAGGCACTATTACAAGTCCTGTTGATGATGATTGATACTTAGTACACACCTATCTTTTATATCTACTATGCAGGTAGAAGCAAGTATCTTCTATTACTTCGAACTTAAGGTTAGTGTACCTACACAGAACCAACAGGTTTTATCCTCTTTAACATACCACACGGTTGTAATTAGTGTATTTTCATCTTTGTATCAGATATATTGAGGAATTATTTTCAACATACGAAACTTAACACGTCCTGCCCTGAAGATGGATTTTCTATAATCCGAAACACGTTGGCAACCATGACCTTATAGGAGTGTTTTAGGATAATTGCCTGAGCAAAAGGAATTGTATTGCTCACGTGTATACAATGCACATGTATTTATGTTACTAATATTGGTGTGTTGCTGTTACTTTATAAGAAGAAATCTAACCTGTAATCTTTCTAGCTTATTTTGGGCACTCTATCGGCTCAAGCATGTTGTTTTGATTAAATTCACTAATATATGTTTTCTTGGAATTGTTTGTACCCCGCACTGTGCTGTAACAGTGCCTGTTTACTCATCTTGTTATATAAAAATATTTGATTCACCTGTTTAACCTGCCTTCTCAAGTGGTTCTTGACTATGTATGAGCAGGGGACGGGATCATTGATGCATTGATGTGCAAGATTAGATCAATAATCAGGAAAGCTAGGATCAAAAATGGACTGTTTCGATAATATCTACAGCACTGACCAGTGGTGCGAACTTCCTCTTACTAGGAGGAGCTGGATCCCACCAGGTCATACATTATTTTGGGATTGTATATCCCTTTTGGAGTGCAGCACAGGTTTACCGGCTAGCAACATCCAGTGTTAGTTGGTTTGTGCATATTTTTGGATCTCGAGTGGCCTCGAGATTCTCCCAGCTGCACCAGAAGCTAAATTAACTATTCTATTCACTACTAAGGAGCTCTTCGCTTCATACTTACCCAACTGAAACCTGTTAGTTTGTTAGTGCCTTCCACCTTCCAATTGTTCTACATATTCCACGGTTCCCTCGTCTCAAGAGGCCATTCCTCCTAAATCTCTTGAATGTAAGAAATTGGGTCTTTGTCATTTGTCAGGAATAAGGGCAAGCATGTGTACACTGGGCTCAGAGGGCTAAAACACTGAAAAGTCCAACAAAACTACAATTCCCAGCAGTACTTGGGAGGCTGGGTAGTTTACTGCCGTGCGCGCGTGGGGCCAGCTGATCATGATTGCTAACGGTTTATGAGCGGCCCACGCCGCGCGGCAGGTGTGGCTTATTTTGTTTGGAGGTCGAAGCTGCGTCGGTCGGAGCAGCATTCGGAGAAGTCAGGAGCCGCCCGCTATGAAATTGGCAGGAACACGGAGGCGGCGGGCGTGAGCACTTTGCAGCGGGGAGAGGAGTGATCTTCACGGCTGCTACGGGCGACAGCATTCAACGTCCGGGAAGGCTCAGGAGCTTCCCGGACACAAGATAAGTGCGGAAAGGGTTTATTGGTCATTAATGAAATGCACATGTGATTACGAGCATGCTCATAGAAGTACTCGGCGTTGAGAGACTGTGCACATTTTTCTGTTCTGCTGCAAGGAAGCATTCGACAAATCTTTGTTCTACACGTTTAATTATTGTCGTGCTTGTTGTACTTGTTAGTTGCTATAAGTGTTGCATATACCAGCCCAAGGGGCCATGTGTCATGTCTTCATCTTGGGAGTATTCCCATCGTATGTTTCATCTGCTAATCATGCTTTGTTGTTTCATGTCAATGACATACAGTGTGTGAGATACATGTATTAAGATGTTCTCAAGGTATGGGTTATCAGGTAACAGGCAGTAATACCACATATGAAATCAAGTAATCAGAGTATTGCAGAGTATGATGTTATAAGTATTACTAAGTGTAGGTTTTTTCCCTGTACTTCCCCCAGTCCTATCCAAACTAGGTTTTCCTATACCCTCTATCCGGTGTTCCTAAAACCCCTCACCCTGTCCACAACCTCTCCCTAACCCTCTTCCCCCCACTGGCTGCCACGTGGTGTCCTGTCTATATATATATATCAGGTACCTGTGCCAACCACGGTGGGAGGGTCGACTTCATTCGGCTTCTGTGGTTCGGGGGAGAGTGTCGACCTCTCCTCCTATTATTGTGTATTGTGACATAATAAGCCACCCCCATATTGGGATACTCAAACCACCCAAGCCAAATGGAAGCGACTCCTCCGCCTTTGGCCGATGTGCTAAAGGCCCTACAAGATATGCAGTTAGAATTAGCTCAGACAAGACAAGAAGCTGATAATTTGAAGACTCAAGTTCAAAGTTTGGTTGCTCAGAGAACTCCTTTGGAGGGGGTAGGTGCAATGGGAGTTGCCTCTTCTAGTCAGAATTCCACGGTAATTGTCCACCCTCCCAGTAGTGTCCCCTTGGCAGCCCCCGAGCGTTTTTCGGGGGATCCCAGAAAGTACATGATGTTCCTTACACAGTGTAGATTACATTTCCTGTGTAAACCTACGGCCTTCGAGACTATTCAAGCTAGAACGGCTTTTGTCATTTCCTATTTAACCGGGGATGCTGCAGCATGGGCAATGCCCTTGGTACAAAAGGATGATCCCCTATTATATAACTGGGATGGGTTTTTGACGGAATTTGGCCGGCTATTCGATCGCCGAGAGGTATCTCTAGCTCAGGATAAGGAATTGTTGGGATTAAAACAAGGAGTGCGGGACCTAGTAACGTATGTAACTCAGTTTAACAGGCTAGTCATAGAGACAGACTGGCCAACAGCCAAACAAACAGTATTGTTTTACCAAGGATTACGGGAGGAATTAATAGATGCCATTGCACAAGTGGAGCCGCAACCGAGCACATGTACTGCTATGATAGATTTAGCGCTGAGGTTGGATCATCGCATGAATGAAAGGAAAGGTGATAAAAAGAGACCGGAAGTAGCACCTTTTGTACGACTAGACAGATGTAGAGGAGGAAGGGCAAGTGAAGCAGAACCAATGCAGATTGGAAGTGTCAGAGGGCCATTATCGGCGGCAGAAAAGGAACAACGTAGGTCCAATAAGTTGTGTTTGTATTGTGGGCAAGCAGGGCATTTTATACGAACATGTCCCAATACTCCTCAGAAGAGTGGTGAAAAGAGTTCAAAGGAGGTGGGAAAAGAATTGGGCCGGCCTTGAGGGGAACACAGGTGTCAGGCCCATTAGAAGTAAGATTCCCCAGGTGGATTGCAAACACGGTGGGTGGGACAACTTCCCATTTTTACATTCTTGTTACATTATGTTTTGCTTTGACGAAACAGGAGGTTAGGGCGATGGTGGACTCAGGGGCCACAGGTAACTTTGTAGACATATCACTGGCTACTCAGTTAGGGTTACCTGTAGTTGACAAGCAGCAGGTAGAAGGAGTCCAGTCGGTAGATGGTTCAACATTAATATCAGGTCCCA
This sequence comes from Ambystoma mexicanum, assembly GCF_040938575.1. NCBI lineage: Eukaryota > Metazoa > Chordata > Amphibia > Caudata > Ambystomatidae > Ambystoma > Ambystoma mexicanum. Next base: position 1,261,218,288 of record NC_090921.1, read on the forward strand.
TACGACAACAGACTGAGGAATTGGAAATGATTTGTGAAGGAGGTCATCAAGAACTAATTACCTTTGACCTTATAGCAGCCCCGCAATTTGGGTTGATTCTGGGAATGCCATGGTTAAGATTACATAACCCGCAAATTGATTGGGTACTACGGACAGTAAGGTTTGATGAACAACGGTGTCAAGAACACATGCTGCTTGAAACAGGCCCCACAGCATTGTTAATTGAGAAGGTAGTAGGGCCCCAAGTGGTGGGAGCAGTGGAAAAAGGAATTCCCTCACAGTACATGGAATTTGCAAAAGTGTTTGACAAAAGAGTGGCGGAGCAGTTGCCTCCTCATAGGACCTATGATTGTGTTATTGAACTAGAAGAAGGGGCGAAATTACCTTGTAGTAGAATATATGCCCTTACAGAGAAGGAAAATGAACACTTACGAGAGTATCTTGATGAAATGTTCTCTAAAGGATTTATTAGGCACTCTACTTCTCCAGTTTCTTCTCCATTATTTTTTGTCCCTAAAAAGGAAGGTACGCTACGCACATGCATAGACTATCGGGCATTAAACAAGGTGACCATCAAGAATCGATTCCCTTTACCTTTGATTTCGGTTCTATTGGACCAAGTAAAGAATGCAAAGATTTATACCAAATTGGATTTAAGGGGAGCCTATCATTTGATACGGGTGAAGGAGGGAGATGAGTGGAAGACGGCATTCAGAACAAAGTTTGGGTTATTTGAGTATCTTGTCATGCCGTTTGGTTTGTGTAATGCCCCTGCTGCTTTTCAGTTTTTTATGCAAGAAGTATTGCATGAGTTTATTGATCTCTTTGTAATTGTGTACATTGATGATATATTGATTTATTCAGATTCCCCAGAACAACATGTAAAACATGTAACAGCAGTGTTGAAAAGGTTACAAGAATATCAATTATGTGTGAAATCAGAGAAATGCGCATTTCATGTAAGTCAGGTGGAATTTCTGGGTTTTATATTGACAAACACCGGGATTGTGATGGACCCAAGGAAGGTGCAAGCAGTAGTGAATTGGCCTTCTCCACAATGTATAAAAGATATACAATCCTTCTTGGGGTTTGCTAATTTCTACAGACGTTTTATTGGCAATTTCTCCAAGATCGTTAGTCCAATTACACAACTACTAAAAAAGGCAGTGAGATTTACATGGAGTGTGGAGGCAGAGCAAGCATTTCAACAACTAAAAACAGCGTTTACTACCGCTCCTGTGTTAAGGCATCCTAAACTAGAGAGAGCCTTTCAGGTGGAAACTGATGCTAGTAATGTGGCAGTAGGAGCTATTCTATCACAAAAGGATGAAGAGGGAATTTTGCATCCTGTGGCTTTTTTTTCTAAGAAATTGTCAGGGTGTGAACAAAACTATTCTATTACGGATAAAGAATTATTGGCCATTCGATTAGCATTTGTGGAATGGAGACATTATTTGATGGGTGCAAGACATCAGGTGGTGGTGGTAACAGACCACAAAAACTTGCAATACTTCACAACGGCACAATCGCTAAGCCCTAGGCAACTACGTTGGTCTCAATATTTTAATGAATTTGACTTTGTGGTTACATTCAGACCAGGTAGTAAGAATGGAAAAGCGGATGCTTTGTCTAGACAACAAAATGTGGATAATTCAGTAGGGGAAATTAAAACTGTTATTTCACCTGAAAGAATTGTCGGGGCTATTACACAGAAAATCATTGAGCAGGTCAAGAAGGCTTTACCAGTTAGACAACTGCAGAAATGGTGTAAAACACATCCCGCACGTACCCTACAAGAAGGCTTACCCTATCATCAGGGTAGACTGTACTTGCCCACCAAGGAATTACAGAAGCAAGCATTATACTGGTGCCATAATTCTCCATTGGCAGGGCATGCAGGTTTGAGAAAAATGCAAGAGATGCTAGGGAAATATTTCTGGTGGCCCACAGTAAAACAAGACTCGGAGAAGTACTTAAGGTTGTGTGAGAATTGTGCACGTAACAAGGCAGAGCATGGGAAGAAGAGAGGGTTGTTACAGCCCTTACCAACCCCAAGTCAGCTATGGACTTCCATTTCGATGGATTTCATTACGGATTTACCTCCTGATAATGGTTATGATACCATTTGGGTAGTAGTGGACTTCATGTCTAAGCAGGCTCACTTTGTTCCATGTGCAGGAATACCAGGAGCAGGAAAGTTGGCAGAGTTATTCTTGCAACATGTGGTCAGATTGCATGGGTTACCAAAGTCTATAATATCGGATAGAGGTTCACAATTCACCTGCAGGTTTTGGCGTGCCTTTTGTCAGATGCTGGGAATCAACTGTGCGCTCTCTACCAGCTATCATCCTCAAACTGATGGGCAAACAGAGCGCGTTAATCAGACCCTAGAGCAATATTTAAGAGGGTACTTGGGAGATGGCAGAGATTCTTGGGTACAAGCGTTATGGTTGGCAGAATTCACATACAATATTACCTATCACACTTCCCTGGGAATGGCACCAAATGAATGTTTATATGGACAAGTGCAGAATATGCTACCCGAACATTTGCCAGAAGTGGGACAAATCCCCGCGTTACAAGAGCGAAAGCAGTTGCTTCTGGAGATCAGGCAAAAGGCACGGGCAAATTTAGAACAAGCCAAAAGACAATATAAAAGTCAAGCTGACAGACATAGACAAGCAGGTCCTAAATATGCAGTGGGAGATAAGGTGTGGTTATCCACACGAAATTTAGCCTTGATAGGCTCGCAAAAATTTCTGCCTCGTTTCATTGGGCCTTACGTGATAATTAAATGTGTGTCAGCCACTGCAATGAAATTACGTTTGCCAAAAAATGTACCTATCCATCCGGTATTCCATGTCTCTTTACTTAAACCCGCAGCTCCGGGGATGACTGCTAAGAGACCACCAGCCATCATGAAAGAAGGTCAGATGGAGTATGAAGTGAAAAGTATTCTGGATGCAAAAATAAGGAATCAACGGTTATGGTACCTGATTAACTGGACAGGTTATGGGCCGGAGGACTGTTCTTGGGAGCTGGCGGAATCAGTACATGCTCCAAGGTTGGTTAAACAATTTCATCGACAACATCCGGGTAAACCAGGTCCTGGGAAGGGCCCTCGGAGAGGAGGTAATGTCAGGAATAAGGGCAAGCATGTGTACACTGGGCTCAGAGGGCTAAAACACTGAAAAGTCCAACAAAACTACAATTCCCAGCAGTACTTGGGAGGCTGGGTAGTTTACTGCCGTGCGCGTGTGGGGCCAGCTGATCATGATTGCTAACGGTTTATGAGCGGCCCACGCCGCGCGGCAGGTGTGGCTTATTTTGTTTGGAGGTCGAAGCTGCGTCGGTCGGAGCAGCATTCGGAGAAGTCAGGAGCCGCCCGCTATGAAATTGGCAGGAACACGGAGGCGGCGGGCGTGAGCACTTTGCAGCGGGGAGAGGAGTGATCTTCACGGCTGCTACGGGCGACAGCATTCAACGTCCGGGAAGGCTCAGGAGCTTCCCGGACACAAGATAAGTGCGGAAAGGGTTTATTGGTCATTAATGAAATGCACATGTGATTACGAGCATGCTCATAGAAGTACTCGGCGTTGAGAGACTGTGCACATTTTTCTGTTCTGCTGCAAGGAAGCATTCGACAAATCTTTATGTTCTACACGTTTAATTATTGTCGTGCTTGTTGTACTTGTTAGTTGCTATAAGTGTTGCATATACCAGCCCAAGGGGCCATGTGTCATGTCTTCATCTTGGGAGTATTCCCATCGTATGTTTCATCTGCTAATCATGCTTTGTTGTTTCATGTCAATGACATACAGTGTGTGAGATACATGTATTAAGATGTTCTCAAGGTATGGGTTATCAGGTAACAGGCAGTAATACCACATATGAAATCAAGTAATCAGAGTATTGCAGAGTATGATGTTATAAGTATTACTAAGTGTAGGTTTTTTCCCTGTACTTCCCCCAGTCCTATCCAAACTAGGTTTTCCTATACCCTCTATCCGGTGTTCCTAAAACCCCTCACCCTGTCCACAACCTCTCCCTAACCCTCTTCCCCCCACTGGCTGCCACGTGGTGTCCTGTCTATATATATATATCAGGTACCTGTGCCAACCACGGTGGGAGGGTCGACTTCATTCGGCTTCTGTGGTTCGGGGGAGAGTGTCGACCTCTCCTTCTATTATTGTGTATTGTGACATCATTACACATTTTGTGCATCATAATTGCACTCATGTCTGACGTGTCGGGATATTTCACTCTGAGTGCTTTCCATAGATCTGCCCTACAATTGTTAAACGGTGGTCTGTCATAAGTCGTAGACTGGGCCATCAGCCCTGGATACCCTACTTGCTTCCAAATGTCATGAACTCTCTTCCCAACGGTGGAAGCAAGCAGGATTTTTGTCACCCACTGTTAATGTCATCTCTGGTGTCATTCTTTCCAATTTATAAATCCATTTACCCGCTCACGATGTCAAAGTTGGCAACGTTCACCTTAAATTATCCTTATCCATTTGTGGCCATGGTATGTATTGCGGCAGTCCTCCCCACTTTTCTAAGAATGGAAACTGTGTGAATTAAATGGTTTGTTCACTTGCAGTCGTTCCCCGTTGCTTGGGTATGGCACCTGTGGCGTCACCTTCTTTGGTATCATATCTTTTAAGCTTCTTGTTTGCATTTTTGGAGCCCCAAAGCTTTTAGTGAGCTGTGATATTCCGTGTGCTCCTTCCAATCCCAACCACGTTCACTGTGCCCCTGTTATTAAACCTGTCGAAGGAGCTTGTGCACCCTCTCCAACTTCCTCATTTTCATCTTCATTTCTTTCCTCATCAGAAAGCATTGTATTCCAACTTCCATCATTTCCTTCATGTTCTCTGTCTTCAAACTCTAATTTCCTCAAGGGGAGCATTCTATCCAGTCTTCTTATTCCATCCTCCACACACTCCCTTTCCACCTTTGTGGAGACCCTGCCACATTCCTCTTTACACTCTAAGTGCCACTGTCTCTCCTGCTCCTGTACAAATTACTGATCCTCCTTCATATGACCACTCCCTCATCTTTATCTGGAAGTTAAGTGTTTCTAATTATGTTCTCCTCTTTCTTCTTGCATCTTTCTAAACTCCTATCTCTGTTTCTGTGCTCCAGTTCCTGATTTCTCTTTTCCTCTTGGAGCATGTGCCCTCAAAAGATCACATAAATTCATTTATGTCACCTTTCCCTGCTTAATCTCATCTCTCTTTATACTTGTCTCTTTGTTCCTCAATTTTCTTTTGTTTTTATCTTTCTTCTCTTTGTTTCCTCATTCTTTTCCTTTCTTCACTCTCTCACTCTTTTTCTCTTTCTTCCAGCTCCATTCTCTTCTCTTTCTTTCTCTCTCCTCCTCTTTCTCAATTATTCTATCCCATTCTCTTTCTTCCTCCTTCTGCTTCCTTCTCTGTCATGTTTTTTCTTCATGTTTTCTTTCCTCTTCTTCATCTTTCTCCTGTCTTTCTTTAACTTCCCTTTCTCTCTCTTTAGAATCATCCATGTTCCTGCCGTCTAATTTGAGCAATATGTGTCCTCCAGCCCACTCATTCGGAGCGATCTCCGTCTCATCCATTTTGCTCTGCCTGCCTTTCTGTCTCTGGATTTTTCCTTAGCCTCTGTCAGCCTCGTCTGCAGCTTGCATCACTCATTAATCTCCTCGCACATAGACACTGGCTTGTGTTTATTTACTGTAGCTCCATTTATAGCATCTTCACTACTATAAGCGAGGGGCGCATATACAGGGATAGTGTACCCTACTGCTTTCAATTATTTCACTGGGTAAAAACCCTGCCCTTCATCTGACGGATCAGTGCTCTGGGGAGGAGGATGAGCTGAGAGTGCTGTGCTCTCCCCTTCATGCTGATTAAGCATCTACTCCCTCATGGGTGGATCCTCCATCTCGTCCCCATACATCTTCCACAATTCTAGAATGATTAATTGCTTTTCCAATTTATTTCCTTTATATGCAGTGTGTAAATATGTCATCATGTGTTGCAGCACTGATTTCAAAAGAGTCCCCTCTTGGGCCATAGGAATAAACATGTTGCTCACTGTGCCATTAATCCATTAGGAATGGTATTTATGTATCTTTTGCTTATATCTAGGCATCGATTTGCATAAATGCGTAAGGGGAGTGTCTCTCATGATGGCACATCCCACAATAGACTGCCGATACTTACCGGACCTTAATAAATCTTCAAAAGTTCAAAAGTACTACCTCTTTATTTCTCCTTCACAATCTCCTGTCAACAATAATTCCCTCTACTTCCACCACTTCTTTGTCTCTTCCCAAGCCTCTCAACTACAACAACTCTTCGGGCAAGCACCACAAATGCCACCCACGCTCAGGACCACACCCTTCAGGTCCAAACCACAGCTCCACGTGCTCTACGATGTAAACCAACATCTACAAGGCCTTGCTTTTCACAATTCAATCCACTTTTCACCCTCCTGCTGCTTGCGCCAGCAATCACTTACACATATAGGTGCACCTTCAGTATAACCCAACGAAATCCCAAACCCACATGGCCATCTTCCTGCCCTCTTGATAAGGTTTTCATACCCTGGAAGGGGGCGTGTGATGCACTCATTCTTTTTTTGATAAAACATTTTTTGTTAATTTTACAATCAAAAGAAGCAACAACAAGACAAAGGGCCTCATTACGAGTCCGGCGGTAACCGCGGCGGTAAAACTGCCTGGTTACCGCCGGACTCGTATTACCATTCCGCCTCCGTGATTCCCGGAATTACCGGGGCATTACAACTCTGGTTTTCTGGAGGCGGAATGGTGTTAATCCCCATTCCCATTTAGTGCTATGGGACTCGATGGGAATGGGGATCATGGAAACACCGGCAGCATCTCGTAATGCTGCAGGTGTTTCCTCGGCCGCCTGCAGGCGGGCGGTGTTAAACCCGCCAGGTCAGACCTGGCGGAACATCACCTCCCGCCTGCAGGAGTCGGGATCAGGCGGTCCGGAAACAACGGTGGCGGCGGGTTTACCGCCACCGTTATTTCCAGACCGCCTGAGTTATAATGAGGCCCAAAGACTTACATTAATCCATCTACAAACACATGTCGTGGTCATGGCCATAACCATAAAAGTCATCTACACAAACACTTCAGTAGGTAATTTAAGTTCCATGTGGCACCAGGCAACCATCTTTGCTCTGTATGTAAAGCGTGTTTAGGTCTGTTCCTCCTCCCATTTTCCCCTTATTTTGTTGGCCTTTGCAGGGCAGCCCCTTGAATTGTGCATTCTGTGTTCTATCTTTGCACATATATCCTTGTCAGCTGCCCATTGAGCCGGGGTTGGAGAGTCCGGGTGCCCCACTTTTCCGCCATATTACATTTCAACAATCCCATTGCCGTGGATAAGAATAGCTTCTCCCATTTGTTAGTGGTGTTTTCATCGGGTATATCCAGTAGAAGTGATCTCGGATCCAGCGATATGGTGCGGGCAAGAACCTTAGTCAATTTATTGCAGCATCTGCTCCAGAATATTTGAATGCGGGGGCAGTCCCACAGGATATGTATGAAGGTACCTTCTTGTTTGCGGCAGCGGAGGCAATTCGGGCTCGGGGCCCGTTTCCAACTATGCAGCGCGGTCCTGGGTTAATACACTCGATGCAATATTTTGAGCTGAATCAAGCGGATTCTGGAAGAGATAGCAATCTCTTGTGGGTGCATTAGCACCAGTATCCAGTCTCCTGGGTCTATGGCACCTACATCAGCCTCCCATTTAGCTTTAAAATTGTTCACATCATAGAGTGGAGGTGAGTTTGGTGGGGATATAGGCGGGGTATGCCATAATATGGAAGACTTCAGTTCCTGGGTCAAGGTAGTTGGGAAGAATATCGCTGAGTCTTCGTGGCCCATCCCATTAATGGACAAGGCCATCAGGACAGTAAAGTCTTCTTGCCACGTGGAACATCATCAAGGAACACAAACAGATCCTGTTGCTGTAACGCACCTGACATTGCCCGCACAGAAGAAAGGAGTAGCTGCCATCATCAGTCCGGGCCCCAAAGACCTATTAAAGGGTGTTTCATCGGTCACCAGGCCGGTGGAACTATTGACAAATACATCCCATAGGGATTTACGTCTTCAAAAATCTAAAATGGCAACAATCATCGATCCCACCTTGAGCACCTTTGTTCTGGACTCAAGAAACTTTATAATAACCAATGTAGTGAAACCAACTTATCATGAATCAAGGGCTGCCCTAAAGAACAAAATCCAAGCTTGGCTTAACATAAAACTGGTCCCCAATTGTGTTAGATCAGATGATTTTAGGGTTCTTCGAAGAATTCATATTGATGACTGGTGCAGTGAGGATAAGACTGACTAAATAGTGGTGGGATGTGGATCGAGTAGCTTACCATCCTTTTTACAGAAGCTTGATAAAGTGAATTTTTCATCATATTGTATTGAATTGACTTTTCAGACATAGTCATTTCTGTACTTGTTTTCCTCATTAATATTGGGTCGAATTTCTCTGGACAATGATGGCACCCCTTTTTATGTTTTGTGTTTGTATGATGTTTGTATGTTTCATGTTTTTGTTGATGTCCTGTTGCGCCATCATGCCTCCGGGTCTATTGTGCGCAGTATAAATATAAAAAATAATAATAATAATAATAATAATGTGGGGTAGTTCCCAGTCCCCGTGCAGTAGGTCATTGACCACTGCCATTTGAGATGCCAGTAATAGGTTTGAAGACGTGGCACCCCTATGCCCCCCCTACCAGATCAATCTCTGAAGTGTGGGTAAAGCTATGCAGGGTTGTCCTCCCCCATATAAGTTCCCTGAGAAGGCGCTCAGCTCGATCAAACTCGGGTTCTGGGATCCTGAGCGGGATGTTCTTTAGCACATATCGGAAATGCGGTAGGGTCATCATCTTGAAAAGCGTGGCTCTGCCCATGAGTGTTAAGGGGAGGAGTTTCCAGTGTTGGATGTCATTTGCAAACCAATCCATGATTGGTTTTAGATTATGAGTCGCATAGTTCGTTAGGTCTCCCGAGACTTAAATTCCTAGATATCGGAAGCCATCTCATTCAATTTTGTACGGGCAGTCCTGGGGGATTGCGCACATTCCACCATTCACCAGGAAGAAAATTGATTTCCCCCAGTTGATTTTCAGTCCGCTGAACTTGCCAAAGAGCGCAAGTATCTGCGTCACTGTCGGGCAGGTTTGAACCGGGTCACTCAGATATATTAGTAGATCATCATCGTATAGAGATGTCTTGTCCTCGTTCCCCTCGGGCCATCTTAACCCTGTCCAGGCATCGCTCTGTCGAAGCCACAGGGCGAGCACTTTAATTGTGAGAGCGAACAGGAGGGGGGACAGGGGACATCCTTGTCGAGTTCCCCTGCCAAGTGGGAAAGGCTCAGAAGGCCACCCATTCTCCCTTACCTCTGCTTGCGGGTCTGTGTAAAGTAATTGCACCGAGCTCAGGAAGGCCTCCTCAAACCCCATACATCTCATGGATTCTCAGAGACTGTCCCATCGAACCGAGTCAAACGCTTTCTCGAAGTCGATTGCCAGCAACGCAAGGGGCTCGTCTATGATAGGATCCTGCTCCAATAGCAGGTGAAGTCACAGTATATTCATACATGTTGACTTGTTAGGCATGAAGCTGCATTGATCTGAGTGAACCAGAGAAGCGATGACTTTTGTAGCCTGTTGGCTAGAAGTTTAGCAAGGATTTTTGCTTCTCCATTGATCAGCGATATGGGCCTATAAGAAGCATATTGTTCAGGGGGTTTTCCCACTTTATGAATGACAACAATTGTGCTTTGCATAAATTGGGTGGAAGGGTACCTTGTTCTCGGGCCCGGAGGAACATCTTGTGATGGGGAGATGCCGTTTTCTCGCTACCCATTTTTTTCCAGATTTCGATCGGGAATCCGTTGGGACCCGGCGTTTTCCCCGATTGCAGTTGTGCAATGGCTTAAGCAATTTCAGTCTCAGTGAGATCACTATCCAATTGTGTCTTCTGTTGCTCGGATAAGCAAGGTAGTGTTATGTTATCTAACGGGAGGGGACTGTTGGAGATATTGGGCCGCGATAAAGGCCGACATAAAAGTTAGCGAAGGCTTCGGCCATTTCACGGTCTGACTGGAGCTTCTCATTATGGTCATTTACGATCTGTCTGAGATGATGCTGACCCTCCTTCCTTCTTTCTAACCAAGCCAGCATTTTATTTGCTTTGTGCCCATGCTCAAAGGTCCGGGTTCGGGATTCCCAGTGTGCATGTTTGGCGTTGTCTAGCATAATGTTACAAAGGTATTATCTGGCTTTTAACAGGGACCTGTGAGTTTCGGGAATTGGATCAAGAACATACTTAGCCTCCCACGCCTCCATCTTTTTTCTGCCTCTGATATTTTTCGGAGTCGTACTTTATTTTTGTTTGGCGTCCAGGAGATTATCTCTCCCCTAAGCACCATTTTACAGGCTTCCCATACCGTCACGGGGCTGTCAGCTGTTGTATCATTCATTTAAAAGTATTCATTAGTTCTCTCCGTGAGGTGATCGATAAGTTCAGGAAAGCCGAGATAGTAGCTATTCAGCCACCATGTTCTAGGGGGGGTAGGCCCATGCATACGCATCTCCATTATAAGTGGCGAGTGATCCGAAATACCTCGGGGAAGCAGTTCTACAGTGAGTACCCTATATGTTTCGGTGCTGGGGAGGAAGAGGTAATCTAGCTTGGACAGGGAGCCATGGGCTCCCGAATGAAACAAGTAGCCCCTGACCCGGTTGGATGTCTCTCCACACATCTTGTAAGCCCAGTGCTGATGCAAACGTTGCTAATTTTGTAGGGACATCTGGGTTTCGGTTACGGATAAGGGCATTACTCATAACATCGTTAAAATCTCCCCCCAAGATCCAGATACCCAACTGATGTTTTTTTATGAGGATAGTCAGATAATCTAAGAGTTCTTCCCTGAGCCCCGGTGTGGAGTATACCGCAGCAATGGCCAGTGTTTCCCCCCAGAGAGTACCAAGTATCACCAGATATCGACCTCTGGGATCTTGTTCCACCGTGAGCAGTACGAATGGGATGCATTTATGTAATAAGATCAGAGTGCCCCTGGATCCCATGTTATAACCTGCGTGAAATGCAGAGCGATAATTTGTTCTCCGAAAGAGGGTGCAGTTTGAGCCTGCTAGATGCGTCTCAGTGATCAGCGCTATGTCAGGGGAGTGTCTGTTCAGGAGTTGAGTGACAAGGCGTCTCTTGATCCCGGAGCCCATTCCGTTCACATTCCAGGTTAATGTTTTAAGGGACCTAGGGAGTTCAGTGGGTGATGGTTGGGGTTGCGTGGATGTCATTTGTAGTGTGTGGTATGGGGCTTAGAGAATTCATACGGGTTGGGTGTTAAGATTGTGTCCACCAAGTGGCCACTTCGGGTGCGTGGTGCCACTAAGCGATGGTTCTGGACAGTGTATGATGGATAGTTCGATCGTTCTGCCATGTGGACATGTGGTATCTTCTAAACAACATCAAACAGTTCGCAACTTCTCCCTCCCTCTCCCTATACTCCACCCCAACATGAAGTACCTGTCACCCGAACATTATTGACACTCGAAAACTAGAGCGGCAATGTAACGTAGTAACTTTAACGGTCCCGCCCCCATGCAGCCAGCCACTTACTGCCCTTCTGGCAGCCTAGGGTTCTGGGTGGTGGCCTTGCCGGCCACCGACGTTGCAGCTTGGTTGGTCATTGGAAGGTGGTGTGTGTAGATGGGTTCACGGTCGTCAGGAGGGCCTGTTTCCTTTCTCCACCCTTCTGTACTCTGATGTGGGGTGACGCAAAGGCCTGCCTTTCAATGAGCACCAAGATTATGCTTCCTACATTAGTGTGGTCTATCGCATGCACTCATCGCTTTAGGGGTCAGCATCTCCTTCCGGCTCAGGCTGTCTTTGTGGTACTGGTTGTCATGGAGGTCGGTCTCGTCGTGGCCTGTTGCAAGATCTGTCCCCGGGATCTAGACTGTGTGTTGTCCAGTCCCCTTCAATATGGTTTTCGGCCCATTTCCAGGCCTCCTGAGGGTCAGTGAAAAGCACTGTTGTGCCTTTGTGTTGTATTTTCAACTGGGTCGGGAATAGCAGACCCTATTTAACATTCATGGAATGAAGCTTTCTCTTTAGTTGTTCAAACGATTGTCTGGCTCTTTGGACATCACAAGTACAATCCGGTAATTAGCTCATATCAACAGCTTGCAGTCTGTTTTCATTAAATCAATGTTGTAAAAAGTACAAATTATAATCATTTATTTTATTTTCAATTGTTAGAAAAAACACATTTAAAGCTTAAAAAAGCAGTGGGTCAATGCCGTTCCCTTAACTTGATAAAACGTTAACACAATTTCTAAAAAACAGACAATTTAGTCCTGACACATAGATTTAGAAGCAATCTAATAACGTATGTCTAGTTGACAAATAATGGATTCAGTGATGAGTGCAGGGAGCAATTGCTGTCTTGCGTTGATCATGCAACCTTAATATTTTTCTGTTGCTGTTTTTTACTGTTTTTTACTGTAATTATTTCGATACAGTGACATCACTCCTGAAGAAAGTTCCAAAAAATATGAGAGAACTGAAACATGTTGAGTTTTCTCCATCTAGATTAGCAATCACTCGATTGATGAAATAGCCACCTTAATATCAGGTTCCATGATCAACGCAAGACAGCAATTGCCCTTGCACTGATCACTGAATCCATTATTTGTCAACTAGACATACGTTATTAGATTGATTCTAAATCTATGTGTCACAACTAAATTGTCTGTTTTATAGACAGTGTGTTAACTTTTTATAAAGTTAAGTGAATGGGATTGACCCACCGCTTTTTTAAGCTTTAAATGTGTTATTTCTAACAATTGAATATTAAAAAATGATTATAATTTGTACTTTTTACAGCATTGATTTAATAAATACGGACTGTAAGCTGTTGATATGAGCTAACTATCTCTAATGTTTATAAAATTGGTTCTGTCTGTTTCATTTTTTTTAAGTCCGAGGGCGGCCCCTCCCAGGACATGTGGTGGCAGGGAACCACACACCGCAGGGTCTGTGGGGGCCTCTGCTACACCAGTGAAATTGATACAGGTAAGGAAGACATCATCTTGGCAACAAATAATTGGTTACTGCAAAAGTTACAGGGCAGAATCATTTGGAGAGTTGGGATTGGTTGGCATTAGTCCTACCAACCTTGAACACTTGTTAGGCCATCAGCACAAAATAGTGGTGGGGGAGCGACATCAAGGAACTGCTTCGTCCAATTAAATAAGACACCAGCTCTGATTTCCTAGGCGAGAGTCCACGGCATCTCGATTTGAACTTGGCCTTGTCTGGCATCTCGTTTTTGAGAATTTGTGGGTATTGAGGCCATAGTCCTGTTGGTGTCTGGAGTTAATAATTGGACACTGTCTTCTGATTTATAGGCAACGTGCGAGAAGACCACATTTTGAATTATTCTGCTCTGCTTTCATTAAGATTTTAGCTTATATTAATGTAGGTGTTATTAGTCTCTTTGGCCACTGGAGACTTAGTTGATCGATTCCTAATGCAGTATTAAGCTTTTAAGTAATGGACACCTAGCTTTCAAAAGTTATTTGTTCTCTACTCAATCTAAGAGAAATATGTCTTACACTTGGGAATTATTATCTTCTGTTCTCTTCAGAGCCATGCAGACCTCCATTTTCCAAAGTAACCTTGGAAGGGGGCCATACAGCCACTATCTGGCCTGCACAGATCTGTAGTTCAGCTAATTCAGCAAGTCAAATCTCCCTGCAGCTTCATGGATTCTTCGGAGCTTCCCATTCACTCTAACATGGTTTTGCTGTCCATTTTATTCATGATGGCCACTCGTTACCATTGCATTTCTATGTTAAGCAAGCTATATATGTATAGTATCTGTGTTGCATTTCAGCATATACATTGATTATGTTATGTTCTTCATGTCTATATGGTGCAGGTAATATTTGTCATGTCTAAACGCATGTTTAACCAAATGTTCGTGTTTCTTTGTGGAGAGTGCATATCTGCTTCATATCTATTGTATCTTTATGTGTCAGTTCCACAGTGAGGTTACTTGCTCTCATCATCTTTGGTTACAGCTTGCTCATTTCTTCTTGAGTTTGCAGGTTTGTTTCTTCTATTTTTCTGGGATAAGGTCGGTATCGTTGCCTCAGTAAATAGCGTTTCTCATATTTACGGTATAGAGGCAGGGGAGGGACAGACGCCTTGAATGACATACTCGTCTCGCTTTTACGTTATAGAGGCGGGGAGGAGCTGACGCCATGAATGACGTATTAATTTGCCTCGCGACAAGGGGACGGTGGTGGAGCGCCTGATTTCAGGCTTCAAGTGGTGCCCCTTTACAACAGAAGAGAAGAGTAGGTCGCCATTCCCCTGTCTCTAGGTCTCTGCTTTTAGGTACCATCTGAAGACATATGCACTAGTAGGTAAATGGCATTGCCTCCCAAAATGTTGCTGTCTGTATTTCAGCTCTAGAAGTGAAGCCCCAGTTAAAATATCATCTCCTTCCTCGGTGCCCTCACCCTGTTTAATTAAGTGCCACATGTGAGTGACTATGGGCAATCACGCTGCTTGCAGGTCTTTTAAATAGAGCTGAAAAAGGGGCTTTGCTCTGCGCATTGTGCATGATTTTATAGTTGTTGTTTCTTGCGACTGATGGCGTCTTAGTGTGAAAGAAATATGTCAGTTCTTCTTTACAAAGAGAAAGCATGAAAAACGACCACATGGATTTTAAAGTGGGTAGCTTTGCTGTCCTATCAGTGTTTGGGACAGTGTGCTATTGATACATTGGCTTTCAAATTAGCAGTTTAATGTACATTCCACATCTGTACCACGTGCTCACACCTAAGAGAATATTTCAGCAATAAATGTTGATACAGCATGGCACAGAGCTGCCCAATATTAGCTGGAGCTGTCGGCTCATACATTCAAAGCACGTTTAGCTTTACATCACACTGTTCATGAGTGATGTCCTTTAGTTATCTCACTGTATTTTAACTCACATGCAAGCATTCACTGAGAAATGCCGGCACTCATTCAGGTGAGAAAAGGCAAAAACGTATCCCATGGTGATTGGTCATCCTATGCACAAATGTTACTTGTATGCTAGAAGCCAGCATTCCAAGGTTATGAAAACAGACACGCCTTGTCTTTTAAGACCATAAGCCCTGTATGTTTGCATGTCGTTCAACTGTTGTGTGTGTATATTACATTGTTCCACTTTTTTCTAAAAGAAAAATATTTTGAGAAAGATCCTGCCCTCCAGTTTTTTAATATGTTTACATTCATTTGATTTTCATGTGCTTTGTGAACTCTGTGATACAACTGCATAGCATGTACACAGTTCTCTCAGTATAAAGTATTGCACCGTCAAATATTTCAAGAGTGTTTTCACTGCTTCTTCCTACAGCTCCACGTCGTTTTTCCCAGCCAGGTGTTCAAAGATATGTAACATGATTTAGCCATGCCTCCGACACGCCTCCTCCAACAACACCATTTTTTCCTCCAGGTGCACAGCTCCACTACATTCTTCCTCCCACTTCGACCACTGGTTTCAGCAGGAAACAAAGAGGAACTGAGAACACCGAGACTGGAAATTAGCAACATTACTTGAGAGACAGAAAAAAGTACTTACAGTGACCAGAATAAAATTAGTGAAATATAAATAAAAATGTCTGGGTGTCACCTGCTTTATGAAAACGGATTAAAGCAGGACCGAGACAAAAAGCTAAATGTTTGAGATGTTAAAACACAAGAAGACTACAGCACATCATATGCGACAGCACCAGTTGTTCAGAAGTGTTTGAAGAATTGAATGACACTGCATGCTGTTAGACTTTGCATTCTACATCTGGCGACGAGGCTGTCTCCCGCCGGCTGGAGTCCTCCTCCTGCAGCGGCCGGTGATCCCACCGGGCCCATCCTCCTTCTCCGTGTCATTGCCTAGTGCCGGCGAGCCCCGCCGCGCACCCACCCCAAGAAAGAAATAACAATAAATAAACACTGTCACGCCCTGACTGGCAGGGCTCAGCAGATCTCCCACCCACCACCCAGAGAGATCCTGCACCGCACAGAAATAGAGCGACACAGGAGGTCGCTTACAACAATATCGGCAGCATCCCTCCAGATCCACTCAAGCCGACAGTACTCCCACAGCGCTCCCACTGGGACTGGGACACACTGTGAGGAGCGGACACGTCACACGGATATCAGCCCGCTCTATTGTTGGCACAGCTCCAGCCTCGGCTTCCTGTTTACACCGCACGTGCCCTGGGGGGGAATAGTCTACTACTCCTGACACGCTTGCTGAGCCCCACAAGCTCCTCTCCTCTACACGCGACCCCAGCTCACAGGAACTCTGTATTACATTGAAGGCCTCCTGAACACTAGCAAGTATTTTGGAACCACATGAGGCCCCCAGAGCTCGCCAGCAGACTGTGAACCCTCGTGATCTTCCAGAGTGCTTCCTCTTCACCCAGCGCCGATCCACCAGACACGCCAAGGACACCTCTTCATACAACCTGTGAGTAAATAGACCTTTGGCCACGCACCCCACGTTCACCCCAAGGGACACTTTCCAGCAGTATGAGCAACCCTGCCACCCCACCACCTGCCCGTGCCATGATGTCCATTCAGCTGCGCATGCCCCTGCCATTCTCTATGATGCCACAGGCCACCAACGGCCCCCACTGGACCGAGTGGATGGAAGACTTTTACCACTTTGTCAGGGGGTCAGGAGATGGCGACTCACCCCATCTATGGGACATTTTCCTCAATCTGGTGGGGGGGGTGAAAACAATTGTCAAACAATCCCAACGGCTGACCAACCTGACTTTGCCTCTCTTATTACAGCCCTCGATAGGCTGCGTATTATTGAACCCATTAGAGACTATGAGAGGTATCTTTTCAACCAGTGCATGCAGAAGCCACAGGAGACCGTGGATGAGTATATAACCCGCCTGAGGGTAAAGGGGGCTCACTGTCAATTTGATGCGTTCTCTCTAGATGAAGCCATACGTCTACGCATCATTGAGGGCTGCTTATCGCCTAAACTTAAGAAACAGCTACTGAAGAAGCCCCTTACAATCCCAGAGGTGAGCGAGCTGGCCAGGATCGTCAAAAGGGTGGACGCCCAAGCTGCGTCTATGGCAGGCACGCCTACACCAAAACACGACGCCACTGAACTCGTAGCAGCAGTTTAGCAACCAGCCCCACGGCAGGGAGACAGGGGCGCATGCCATACAAGCAACCAAATCAACAAGTACCCACACTACAGAGACAGTGCTACCGCTGTGGCATGGCGTTCCCACAGGATCCTGCCCGTTCCCATCGCAAAGATGTGCGAACTGCGGGAGAGAGGGCCACTTCCAGTCCGTTTGCAGAGAAGGAAGACCATTCCCCACCATGAGGCCCCATGCGTCCACAAGAATGCTGTATCTGCCACCACAACTTCAGTACTTCCAGCAGAGGTTCTTTCAACCAAACCAACAAAGATACGTCCGGGCTGTCAATGAATACGACTACCAAGACCCGCCACAGGGCTACGGGGGCCAAGAACAACCACCATAGCTGATGGACGATTATGACAAACCACCAGAGGGGTACCCAGAAAAAGAAAACTACTACACTCCCATGCCCATCACAGGCACCTCCTTCTATGACCCACCTCCGCAGGACGAATAGATTAACCTCGTCCAAGACAGTGAGGAAGCCAAGGAAGCTCCAAAGATCCCAGTTAAAATGGGGAACTGCCTGTTTAACTTTCTGGTGGACTCTGGCGCCACAGTAAACATTATGGGGGAGCAGGAATACTTGAGAATCCCTGATGCACCAGCGCTTGAACTAACCCAATCCAGAATTTTCCAATGGGGTGAACCACACCCCTACAAACCATTGGTCACTTCAGACGCCGCCTCCTTCTCAAAGGTCGGAAAACCGACACAACCATGAACGTCATCAGGTGCCCCACAAAATGACGCTGCCTCCTCAGCTATTACACAGCCTCATGCCTGGGACTCATTGAAATCCATGTGGGGGCAGACGACGTGATAACATCAGCAGTGGTCCATCAAGGCAGAGAGAATATTTTGAGAGCCATCACCTCTAGGAACACCCAAGGCCTCATCACCCAACTCGACATCATGGGAAAGTTTCCCCGACTGTGCACAGGACTGGGCAAGCTGAAGGGCCCCCCCATCAAAATGCATATTGACCCTTCGGTGAGGCCTGTTCCGCAACACCCCAGGAGAGTCGGATTCCACCTCCAAGAAGCGGTCTCCAGAGAGCTGGATCAACTGCTCTCTGATGACATCATGAAACCTGCAACAGGAGCCGCCCCTTGGGTCTCACCCCTGGTCATTGTACCGAAAGAAGGAGGGAGTCTGCGTCTATGTGTTGACATGAGGATGGCCAACACCGACATCCAAAGGGAAAGACACCCAGGTCCATGCATTGAGGACATGATTGTGCAGCTCAATAACGCCTGCATGTTCTCCAAGCTCGATCTAATACAAGGGTACCATCAACTAGAACTACACCCCAACTCCAGAGGAATAATGACGTTTGCCACCCACAAAGGGCTATTCCGGTACCGACGGGTGAACTTTGGCATCTCCTCGGAGGCCGAGAACTTTCAAGAGGCCGTGAGGCAAATCGTCAGGCCAATAGTGGGTACACTGAACTACAGTGATGACATCCTTATCTTTGGGGCGACCAAAGAGGCCCACAACGCCACACTCCTCGCCACCTGTGAGGTCGTCCAAGCCGCAGGCCTCACACTCAACATCGACAAGTGTCGATTTGGCAAATCAAAGCTAAAGTTCTTTGGCAACATATTCTCTGGTGAGAGGATGACGCCCGATCCAGACAAGGTAGGCACCATCAAGAAACTAAAGGAACCGAAACAAATAGCGGATGTTCGATCCTTCCTGGGAATGGCTGGATACTGTGCGTGATACATCCCTCATTATGCCTCGATCACTGACCCGCTCAGGAAGCTGTTACAGAAGGAAGCTGTGTTCGAATGGTCACCGTCATGCCAACAAGCGTTTGAATCCATCAAGCATGCCCAGACGGAAGCACACCGCCTGGTGTACTTTGAACCCTCGTGGCAACAGAAATAATTGTAGACACCAGTCCGGTAGGCCTCGGGGCCATCTTGGTACAGACGAGTGGCTCTGACGGGAACCCCAGGATCGTGGCATATGCCATCAGAGCCCTATCCACACCGGAATCAGCATACTTGCAGGCCGAGAAGGAAAGCCTGGCCGCCGCCTGGGCCTGTGAGCACTTCCACAACTTTATAATCGGGAAGAAGTTCACTCTGGTCACGATCATCAGGCACTCCTATCATTATTCGGCAACCCACGCACCAAAATGCCCCCGAGGATTGAGCGATGGGGCATCAGGTTGCAGGAATATGACTACGACATCGTGCACCGGCCCGGAGGTGACCTAAACCCAGCCAACTACTTGTTGCACAACCCCACAGGCCTTCCAGTCACACGGGGGTGGGGGGTGACATTGCATATATTGACTACGTAGTGGCAAACTCTCTTCCGCCTGCATTATTACTGGAGGCGGTCGCGGCCGCATCAGCCCCGGATCACACGACGTCTCTCGCCATCAGCCTAACAAATACCCACAAATGGAAGGACAACCAACAAGCGACTCTGACCCACCTGGGTGTGTGCAAGAAAGAGATGGAGAGACTGGCAAGAGTACAGGCTGAACTGGCTGTAAAAGACCACAACATACTCCTGAGGGGCTGCCGGATCGTCATCCCCGCCGCCCTAAGAGCCGACGTGGTCCGAACAGCCCACGAGGGACACTGAGGAGCCGAGAATACCAAAAGACAATTATGATGCCAAGTCTGGTTTCCGTTTCTAGACCCACTGGTCGACGAGTGGTTCAAGAACTGCCTCGCCTGCCAATGCACAGCTCCGGCAGAGCCATCAGTACCCCTTCAACCAACACAGATACTGGAGTGGCGATGGGAAAGGGTGGCAGTTGACTTCTACAGACCATTTATTCTCCTCATTGACAAGTACTCCTGATTACCCATTGTCAAGAGACTTGCTACCATTGCTTTCTTCCAGGTAGCGGCCACACTGGATGAGGTACTCGGTAAATGGGGCATCCCGAAAGTGATCAAGTCCGACAACGGCCCGACCTTTCAACGGTCTTGAGTTCGAGGGGCTGACGAAGCACCTTGGGTTCAAGCATCTCAAGATAACCCCCCGGTGGCCACAAACCAATGGGATGGCGGAACGATTTATGGCGTCAATAAAGAAAACTCTCCTGAGAGCACGCATAGAGGCCATCAATCCCCATCAGACCCTATGCCAGCTCCTAAGGGACTACTGTAATACCCCTCATGAGGCTACAAACAAGACCCCAGCAAAACTATGGTTCAGTATGATGTATACATAGGCATTGTGAGGAGTCCCTCGACACCTGGAGGAGCCGACACTGAGGTGAAACAATGTCAGGCAGAAGCAAAGGAGAAAGCGAAGCAGTACTCTGACGCGAGGCGCCGAGCGATACCCAAGGACTTCCAGGTTGGGGACGAAGTCCTTGTTCAACAGCCCATGGTAAAGAAGACCGACCCCTGGTTTGCTCCGAGCCCTTTGCATGTCACAGCTGTGAAAGGGACAATGGTGACGGCCCAGAACGAAGACAAGGCCATCACAAGAAACAGTTCCCTGTTCAAACACTATGTCAAGAGAGAGGACTGTGAATCTCTCCCGCCGGAACCGGATCCGGTATTTCGAGAGCCACGTGACGACTTGTGGGTCCCGCCTGGCTGTAGTGTAAGCCAGGAGGAACCCTTCGGGGACCTGTCAGCAGGGGAAGACTGCACAGCCCTCGTGACAGACCGCAGCAGATCACCAAGAAGCCGGTGCGCTGGGCCGAAGAATGTTGACCCAGATGTCTGAACATTGGTCCGGGGGAGGTGTTGCCGGTTGCTACACCTTTAAGGGACATGTCCGCCAAGCAGAGGGGCAAAGTTAAGTGACAAGGGGTTAAGGGGTGGTGTTTAGGCGTGTAGGCGCCAGTTCGTATTAACAGTTAATAAAGAGAGGTTATGTTAAACTCCCCTCCGGCTGTGCGTCCTTCTTACACACGTGTGTGCCTGACCCGGGCTACAGTAGTCAGTACGCACTTGGCAGACGGGGCGGCCCGCACCTCTCAGGATTTCTCAATAGGGGGACACTCCAGCACAACAGGCCCAGCTCCCGGCGCCAATTCACTCTCCTCAATGTGCACTGCCTACTTTCCAGACAGGGCACCCCCAGACATAAATGCCAAAGGTGTAAGCCAGCATCCAGCACCGAGGGGTGAAGCTCGAATACAGCCCATTACATGCAACCGGCCCTCCAATACCAGCCTCTACAGGATCACTTGCCGGCCAGGCTCCTCTCATCACAGTCGACTAGAAGGAGTGGCAGACAAATAAAAGATGGTGGGGTACCCTGGGGCTCTCTTTTTTCTCGTTAAACACTCTTATCACAGTTCATATGTAGCTGCTTTGCTGAATCTCAGGGTCTGCCGCAGCCCCATGCACCCAGCCCCTGAGTCCACAGGCCCCCCAGTCACACTTGGGGTGCCCCCAAGACAATGGATGTGACTGTTCCGCAGTGGGGGTAGGGAGGAGCCCTTACTTCCATTGGTGTTTTCCTAAGCTGCGATCTACCCTCCGATGTTACTGGGGTGACCAGTGCCTCTCCAACCTCGCCCCAGCTCACCAGGACAGCATCAAAGGCCCATGCAGCATATTTGCCGCAGAGCCGACAGTGAGGCGTATGTGTCTCTTCAGGCGCACCAATGGCCACTGTGCCACCAGGAGCGCTGTTCTAGTCTCGGGCTCTGCCACAAGCCTTCTCTGCCCTCAAGTTGCAGGGATGGTCTCTCTGTGTCACTGGGCCAATGCCAGCACCTACCAGGCCAGCACCAGCAGGCGGCATTCAGCAATCTCCTCTATGCTTGCCTCCGAGCTCTGTCGCTGCCAAACTCCGACCAGTGGTGACAGCAGACCGGCCCTGCTCACGTAGGCCACAAGGGGTCTGCAGCCCCCAAACTGGGACTGGGTGTGCTCCTCAGCATCCCCCATGATGGGGTATATTTTTGGAGGCCGGAAGGGCAAAATTACAGGTCTGCAGAACCGCACAAAGGGTTGTGGGTCACAGAGCCCAGGAAGAAGCAGCCATTTTGCAAGCTGCTCAACAGTGCCCCCATTTCAAGGACATGTTTTGAAGGGGCTTGGAGTGGTTCAGGATTAAGGGAAGAGATTTGTAATAATAACACACATTAAAATAATAACTTCATTGGAGGAAATGCTGCAGAAAGAGGTGGAAGAGGGAGGAAAGAGAACACAGTGCTGCTCTCCTGTCAATGTTATCACTATGACACAGCACTACAGTAAGATACATCAGTGGACTAATGCACCTATTGGGATCATGCTTGTTTAACTTTCAGGTCACAGGTTTTTATCTGGGCAGGAATGACTCAGCCTTTCATACGTTTGAAGTATAGATGAAGTTGCTAATTGACAGATTACAAGGTAGATCTGCACCATCTCTAGGTCTTTGGCAAAACCATTCACTAAAATGTGAATGGTACCTTTTCACTCTTTGTAGATTGGGAAAATGAGTAAAATGGAGGTGTATAATAGCACAAAAGGGAATGTGCATGGGAGACAAGAATATCTGAAAATCCTTTAAGGCTGTAACAGGTGCTGATTACATTAGTACCATCATGATTGGTAGGAGGTCGTATGGCAAGCATTTACCTATAGGATTTCCTGTCAAGCTATGCTGAGCAGTAGCATCCCAGCCATGCATTACTCAATCCTTGTGAGTGTGCTTATATCAGTATTTGTGGGGTTGGCAAAATTACAATAGCCAAGAGGTTTTTACTGCAGAAAGCTCAATAGGGCTTGTCCAGAGTCGGTTTTATGTCAAGCATACACAAAAACAAATTATGTAGTTCCAGACATACGTTATCCTTTGGTGATCATTATTTTAGAAGGTTGCAGCACTCCTGTCGCTTGCCACATACCCAAAAGTAATTGTGGGAATGCGCAGAGTGTTTCAGGTGTTTGGGTAACTTTGGGGAAGTCACTGTGGGAGCCTTTGACTCTCTGCTCGTAAAGTCTTTCTTCTATTGCATCATTGTGACGATTGGAAGAGCCTGCTTTCTCTACAAATACTCCAGTCTCCTCGGAGCAAGTGGAGTGCGTGGACTGTTTCAGGTGTTTTGGGAACTTGCCATTGGGGCCTTTCACTCTCTGCTTGTGAAGTCTTTCTTCTATCGCCATCATTGTGACGATTAATAGAGCCTGCTTTTTCTACAAATACTCTAGTCTCTGCAGTGCGCACAGAGTGCTTGGAGTGTCCAAGGTGTTTGGAGATCTCGCCTTTGGAGCCTTTGACTCTCTGCTTGGGAAGTCTTTCTCCTATTGCCATCATCATAACGATTGGAAGAGCCTGCTTTTTCTACAAATACTCCAGTCTCTGCAGAGCGCTCGAAATGCATAGAGTGTTTCAGGTGTTTGGGGAACTCGCTTTTGGAGCCTTTGACTCTCTGATCGTGAAGTCTTTCTTCTATTGCTATCATTATGACGATTGGAAGAGCCTGCTTTTTGTACATATACTCCTGTCTCTGCGGCGCGCACAGAGAGCATGGAGTGTTTGAGGTTTTTGGGTGTTCGTGGTGCAGCCGGTGAGGGTTCCCTCGCCAGCCGAGTTAGCTTTCAAGGACCGGCGTGTGTGGAGGTTGTAACATCCTCTCCGCTCACCCCTTTGGAACCCAGTTTCTTTTTTCCCTTGTGGAGGCGGCCTCCAACGGAAAAGGTTTGCTGAGACGCGCTGAGGCTTCATCTCCTTTACCAATGGTAAGTGCCTTTTTCTATTGGCCCACAAAGGTACGGCTTTCACATTGGATCGTCCAATATGGGTAAGCGCGCTCACAGCCCAGTGATTTATTTTGGCTGCGCCAACGAAGTGCTCCGCCCTAAGAAAGATAAAAAGACTATTGACAAAACCCAGCTACCCGACAAGGCAACAATGTTTCAATCTAAAATTGCTTCCGTTTTCAAAATGGCAATCGTTTTGCCGGAACCCAGGGCAAGCCCATTGGAAAAACCTACTTCTGAGGAAAGTACACCTTTCTGCTCTTCTTCAATTGATAATATGATATGATATGGCATTTATAACGCGCCTATACACAAGTGTTTCAAGGCGTGACGAGGCAAGGGAGGGGGAACAGAGGGAAGACAGAGACAACGATCTTACTAGGCCAGGTGACATTGAAATCGTGCAAGTGCAGGGGAGGGGGGAAGGGGAAAATTGCAGGGGGAAACGGGGAGGGGCAGTACATAGGATAACAGTAAAATAAATAAAGACAATTAATAAATAGTGCGGCCCGCTGGTGGCAAGAACTGGCGTAAGTGCAGAAATCAGGTGTCAAGTGCTGGTAGGGGGCTGTAGGGGTACAGAAACAGTCCCTGGGTGCAAGGGTTGCCAGGGGGCAGCGCAGGTGTGCAATTGGCGGGGATGGGACCTGGGCCCGAGATCAGAGAGTAGCCAGGTAACCAGTACAGTTTCAGTTTCAGACCAGGAGATCAGCAGGGGAGAGGAGGAGAGAAAGTAGAAGCAAAGAGGAAGGACTTGAGGTGCTTCCGGAAACGGAGATCGTACTCCTCAAGTTGCTGAGAGGCAGGGAGGCTGTTCCAGAGGAAGGCCCCAGCAGAAGAAAGAGATCTACTACCAACTTGTTGCTTGGAGAAGCTACTGACCATGAGGGAGTTGGAGGCAGATGAGCGAAGAGCTCGTGAAGGAAGATATTTGGGAAGAGAGAGTTGAAGGTTTTGTGGCCCCAGGCCCAAGAAGGCCTTGTGGACAATGCAGAGGGTTTTGAACTTAATCCACGCCGCAACTGGGAGCCAGTGCAGAGATTTCAATCCTGGAGAGATACGATCCCTGGGCTTGAGGCCAAGGACAAGTCTTGCAGTCCTGTTTTAGATGAGTTGCAGAGGACGGAGAGTAGAGGCAGGCAGATTTAGAAAGAGGCTGTTGCAATAGTCCATCCTAGAGTGAACCAGAGCTCTGGAGACAGTGAGCTTCTGGGGGAAGGAGAGGAAAGGACGAATACCTCGGAGTAGGTGCAGCTGGTAATGTGACTTCTTAGAGACGTCAGAGATGTGAGGAGAGAAGGAAAGTGTGGAGTCGAAGATGACAGCAAGGTTTTTAGCCTCACAGGTGGGATCAGAAAGAGGGCCAAGACAGGCAGCTAGAGAGTCACAGAAAAGGAGGGAGCAGGAGTGCCGATGAGGAGAATCTCGGTCTTACTGGCATTAAGGCAGAGATCATTGGCGGCACACCACTCCTGGATAGTGGAAAGACAGTCCGAGATGAGAGAAGGAGAAGAGGTGGCGGAAGGGATCCTGAAAATGAGTTCAGTGTCATCTGCATAATACTGAAAGTTGGAGCAGAGAGCGGCAATGCGGTGGGAAAGAAGTGCCAGGTATTGGTTGAAAAGCCAGGGAGGGTTATATCCCTGGGGAATACCACAGGTAGATATAGAGATAGAGGAGAGGAAGGATCCAAGTTGGACCTGGGAGGGTCGATTTGAAAGAAAAGAAGTCAGCCAAGCCAGGGCATGATCGGTGATACCCAGGTTATCATGGAGACTGTTGAACAGGATGGCATGGTTGACCGTGTCGAAAGCAGAAGAGAGATCAAGTAAGATGAGGACACAGGGGGTGTTGGAATCAAGGTTGGATAGCAGGTCTTCACTGATGTTCAGGAGAGCAGTTTCCGTGCTTCTGGCAGCTCTGGAGCCAGACTGATGGTCATGGAGACAACCAACAGATTCAGCCTGAAGATTAAGCTGGGAGATGGCCAGCTTTTTCAAGAGTTTGCCCAGGAAAGGAGTGATGGAGATTGGGCAATAGTTAGCCAGAAAGGAGGGGTCGGCAGAGGGTTTCTTAAGAAGAGGGTGCACAAGGGAGTGCTTGAGGGGGGGAGGGGGCGAAGACTCTAGTGGCAAAGGAGTGGTTGCAGAAGTTAGCCAGAGCAGGAGCCAGGGTGTCAATGTGGTCCTTGATGGTTTTGGAGGAACAGGGGTGAGCCTGTTTTGATGAGACTTTCATAGATCGGACTTGTCTAGAAACCTTGTCTGGGTAGAACCGGGGAAAGGAAGAGAAGGAGGGAGGAGAGGTGGCTGAAGAAGGGCCAGAGGAAGAGCAGGGAGTAGAGAGAGGAGGGGGAGAGGAAGCGAGAGAGGACAGGATGTCCTGCATTTTAGAGATTAAATGAGAAGCTAGGGCTGTGCAGAGGGCCTGGGAGGGGACAGGAGACGTAGAGACTGCAGCAGGATTGTCCAATTGCTTGCAGATTTTAAAGAGTTTGGCCGAGTTGTTAGATGCCGCAGAGACGTGATTTTGGATGTGGGCTCTCTTCTTGATGTGGACAGAAAGTCGGTATTGCCTTTGGAGCAGGCGGCAGGCCAGTTTGTCAGAGGATGTACTGGAAGCACGCCATTTCCTCTCAGCCACTCTGAATAATAATAATAATAATAATAATAATAATAATAATAATAATAATAATAACAATAATAATAATCCTGTCCTCCTTCTACACTCTTTAGGCGGCAGATGTCAGAGGAGTGTTTGACGGCTGAGCGAGAATTTAGAGTGGCAATATGGAGAAGGTTGCAACTTGCGTTTAAGGGTGACAAGGTCTGAGTCGTACCCATAGTTGCACTTGGCTTTCAGCTTCAAGCGGATCCTCATGACAGGGGCAAGAACATCAAGAGTATCAGATATAGCAGAGTGGAGTATGGAAAGGACTGTGTCAGGGTGTGAGTCAGCCAAGGGGGGAGGAGGTGGTGAGGAAGTGGCAGCGAAAGCCTCAACTGACACACACTTCATGGGTCAGATAACTGAGAAGGTAGGTGGCAGTGATGGGGTTGGCTTGGCCTGAGGGGTAGAGAGGGTGAGCTGGGAGGAAAGGAGAAAGTGAACACTTCAGGAGAGAGGAGTGGTGAGAGGGATAGAAAGGGGAAGGTCTGAAGAGATCAGAACATCCAGAGTTTGCCCTGCAGAATGAGTCGGGCTGGAGGGGCAAATGTGAGTGAGAGATAGTCACAGAGGAGGCGAAAGAGTCCTGAGGAAGGTCAGGAAGCATCCAGGTGGATGTTAAAGTCTCCAAGAAGGAGGAGTTGAGTGGTCAAGGTCAGGAGGGAAGAGGAGAGTTTCACCCACTCAGAGAGGAAGGAGTTTATCTGACCAGGTGGCCAATAGATGGTAGCCACAGTAAGGGATTGGCCAGGAGAGAGAGAGCCTGCAGAAGAGGCATTCGAAAGATGAGTAGGCCTGCATAGGAATGACAGAGGCAGGAATCCCCTCTGGAACGGGTGGATCTTGTAGCCGTCAGGGAGGAGAGTGTCAAAGCTTGTGACATAGCTAGCCGTGAACCTTGTCTCAGTAAAACTGAGGACATTAAGGTTAAGTTCCTCCAGGAGGCGGCAGATGTCAGAGGAGTGTTTGACGACTGAGCGAGAATTTAGAGTGGCAATATGGAGAAGGTTGCCGCCCTTGAAAGAATTCCGGGGAGGGGTACAAATCAGAGGTACGCCCTGTGGAGGTGTAGAAGAAGCCCGAAGGGGGGCACAAGAGGAAGGAGGAGAGGGCAAGGTAGCCAAGGAGGAGACTGTCAGAATCAGATAATCCCTCCCGTGCGTCCTCCTCACCTGAGTCTTCCACAGAGCTGTCCTGGGCTTCTGATTCCTTCTTTTTTACGCGGTTTCCTGGGTTCCTTTGGTCTCTTCTCCTACTTTTTATGAAGGTAGGGGCGAGCTCCCTCGGAGGCCACCGTGGCCTGGGACCTCACCCAAGCCCAGGGGAACTCCGAGAAGCAAGCACCCAATTTCAGGGAAAAAGCCTCCTGTGGCTCAAAAAACCATGGGTCTTGAAAAGCTCCGGAATATGTAGAAAAGGCTTTAGTTGAGTGAAATAGTAGTAGAGAAGTAGGACAGGGAGAAGAGATATAGTTAGGGTGAAAAAAAGGCCTATGCCGCCTCTACGACCTGAGGAGCGAGGGACATGGGCGAAAGAGGGAGAGGAGGAAGTGAAAGATGCGGAACAGAAGAGTTGTGGGGGGATCCAAGTTTTGGTGATACAGAGAAAATGGAGATTGAGACGAAAGAATAAGTCAAGGACAGCAGTGGTTTTGTTGCAGATTGATCTAGTGTTCCATAGGGCGATATCGATGGAGTTGGGAGTGCTAGTTATTTGTGGATAGATGAGGTTGCGACATCTGATTGAGGTGTTAGGGAGCTGAGTTGAGTAGGGGTTAGGGGGATAAGGAGAGTATAAAGAGGAGATGGTCATGATGACGAAGCAGAGAGAGTTAGGGGAGGGCAGGGGAGAAAGGGGTGGGTATGGGGAAGGGATGAAAGTGAAGGGAGGTACTAAAGGAATAATGCATAACAAGGAGCAAAAGTGACTGAGAGAGTAGTGACAGTGGGGTGGATCAGAGAGTTAAAGTGAAGTGAAAGGAGTGATGGATGAGGTAAGTAGGAAGTGGGCAGTATGTCTGGGACTGAATATCAAGTGAGTGTGTCTGTATGTCACATGTGTCTAGTGTGTATGCCTGAGTGTCGAGTATGTCTACGGCAGGGGGGGCGATGGTAGAAGTAAGTAGGAGGATGCTTGTGTGCTTAGAGGGAGGGTCAAAGGCGAAATCAGTCAGGGGGAAGTAGAGGTCGAGGTAAGTGGGAGGCGGCTTGAGAGTCAAGTTAGGTGGCAGGAGATGCAATGGTGACTGCCGTGGAGAGAGAGATTAGGGAGGAGGCGGGTAAGGGATGAGGAGGTGAAGGAGAAGTGTAGGGACTGAGGTGATGGGGTAACGGCTAGGATGCAGGCTGTGTTGTAGGAAAAGAGAAGCAAAGGAGGGGTGTTGCTGCGAAAGGACAGACAGGCAGTGGGCCACAGGGAGGAGGCGAGCTGTTGGAGGCAACTAGAGTCTGGGGGTGATTTCAGGGGCTGTGGATAATACAGGGGCCGTGAAATTTCAGGGGCAGTGAAGAATACACAGTGGGCCAAAGAGACGAGACGAGCTGTTGGAAGTGACCAGAATCCAGGGGAGAATTTCAGGGGCAGAGGTGGTGGGGGTGGGTGACACCTAGGATGCAGGCTAGATGATGGGAAAAGAGGAGCAAGGGAGGGAGGAGGCTGCAAAAGGGCTGGCAGGCAGATCAGGAATGTAGGGCAGCTGAGAAGGAGGGTGCTGCGTATGGAGCAGTCAATGTTGCTGGCGGAGAGGCTGGGAGGAGGCAGGTAGCAGCACATAAGCAGAGTTCAGGATTGCAGGATGATCCAATGGACACAAGGAGAAGCCGTAGCAAAAGCTAACAAGCTGTGTCAGTGGACACGGTGGAGAGTGCACAGTGGTCCAAATGGAGAAGTCAGCTGCTGTGGGCGATCAGAATCCAGGAATGAGGGGTAAGGCATAGACCGCCAGGAGGAGCCGGGGTGTAGGAAGAGTCGATGACAGCAGATCCGGTCCGAGAATGAAGAGCAGACAATGCAGCAAGGAAGGGGCATGTCACTGGGGCACAGCAAGAAACTCTCACCAGCACGGGCAGCAGACAAGCAAGCAGGGAAGGGAATGTCACCAGGAGGTCTGAAGAAGAGGCGAATCACTATGGGGCGAGTCGAGTCCTTGGTTGAGGAGCAAGGCAGAGACGGCCGGGAGGAGCTGCAGAGCTGGAGCGAGTTGGTGGCGGCAGGGCCCAGGAACTCCCAGGAATGGAGAGCGGACAGTGCTGGGTAGAAGGAGAGCATGATCAGACAACATCAGGAGACATCCATGGTAAGAGGAGCAGGCAAGGCTGGATGGACAGAAGGAGAAAACAGCTAAGAGGCAGTGAGGGCACAAGGGGTAGACATCTAGTCAGAGTCGCCGAGGGATCCAGCAGTGGCCCGTGGTGCTTCAACGCCGGGCAAGGAAGAAGAGGTGTGCCGTAGCAGACAAGTTAAGTTCAGGGCCACAAGATGGGATAGAGAGTGCCAGGAGGAGCCACAGTGCAGAAGTGAGAGCCCAGCAGAGCCAGCAGGGTTGGCGGTGATACGACTCAAATAGGCAGGTCAGATGGAGGATGCGGCCGGGTAGCAGAGGAGGCGCCTGAAGGGTGGATGGGCAGCAATATTCAGAGAGGGACAAAACAACTCTCATGGCCATAAGTAAAATCTCTGAGTTTGAAGGGTATCTAATTGGAAGATAGAAACCTGTGATTCAGGGACAGTGTAAGGCACTGGACTGTGGCACCACTGTAGTAGGCAATGGAGTTTTAGGCAGGTTGGCAAACTGCAAATACAATTAACAGGAGCAGGGAGCAGGCAAACCACAAGGAAGTAGGTGCGCAGTGTGTTTCTCGTGTTTCCTGCAAGGATCATTTTCAACGGCAGTCTTTTCACAGTGCCTTTGGTTCCCTCACCGGAGTGGGCGGACTGGCCTTTCAAATAGGCACTTGTACGCGGAGCGCGCGGTGTGCGCAGTGTGTTTCTCGTGTTCCTCGGGGAGCGAGGAAGGAGCAGAAAATAGGAAACCAGGAAAACGACTAAAGGTACTGTGAAAATCTTCTTTGAAACACATGGAACCTGGCCATTAAAAATGCTTGCCTCTGCTGGACTATCTATGGCAAATATTAAATAACTAGCGTACCTGCCTGATAAAAGGAAGGGAAGCTTGGGAGTGAGAGAGTTATTATTGCCATAGCCCTCGATTCCGCTATACACTATTGCACAGACCCTGGGAGTGTGATAGATACTCTACCATAGCCCTCGGTCTGCCCTTAATCTACCCCGGAACCTCAGACAATTGACTCTATTGTGAGCCGAGTGCAAAACTAGATTATTAGCACATAACAAAGGGGAATCATAAGCTCGGGTATAAATCGCCCAAAATGCCGGGAAAGGCGGCAAATCGTAATAAATCGGCGGCGGCCAGGGCGAAGAAACCTTATGGCCTACGTTCAAACAAAGAGACTGTGGACACATGTAATAAAAAGTCTCTGGAACGTGGGGGACCAAAGGAACTTGGAGATAAGCCTGAGGCCCCACCAAAGGGACCGCTAGATGCTTACTTCCCAAGTAAAACGAGAGAAGGAGATGCTGACGTTGCACGGAATGAAAACAATGTCTCACAATTGGAGGGAGAAGGAAGCTATCTCCCTCTGGACTTGGATAATGACTCCCTTCTGCAATTGTGCTATGCACTACAAGAACGAGTGGGAACTCAAGAAGGGACCCAACTAGGAGCAGAACAGTTGGAGCTCCCACAAATTGGTAACTCATATGTGGAAAAACCGGCTGAAAATACAGAACGGGTGCGCGTACATGAGAACTTGGTGGCTAGTCATGCACTAAGGGGAAATGGATCTCCCATTTTGATATCCTCTGCATCACAAACTGAAACTACCCCCTATGTCTCCATACCTGCCGCCATAATTACTCCCGTACCAAAGGCACCAAGGCTATCAGCGAGCCCCAATATGGTTTTTGACTCAGCAAACCCAACAGAAGACCCCATGCATCCAGATCTCAGTGTACATGAAACCTCTCAAACTGGAAACGCGACACTGAATTTTGCCATTAAAATCCTATTAAAACTGTGTGGAACGATGCATGAGGACCTGAAAGCTCAGGGGAGGGTGATCTTAGCCCTACATAAACTCCTAAAAACAACTAACAAAATACCTAGTTCCCCCTGCATAGACGGGAGAGGCATACCGACATTTGAAGATTCGCATGAAGATATGGACAGAGTAAACGCAGCACAGATGGCGGAAAAAATGGCAAATGATCGAGATGTGAAGATATCAGCGGGAGAACAGGAAGAGGAACCCGAAATAGTGGGTCTATTAAGCAGGAAACAAAAAAGAACAGCGAATAAAAGGGCAGAGAAAACAACTAACCCCCCCCCTCCCCGGAACTCCACCACTTGCCCCCCTCCGGACAAAAATATCTCCAAAAAAAATATCTCCAAGAAGCAGCGCAAACGTGCGGCACGTAAGAAAAGAAGATCTGCCCAAACAGTGGGCACTTTGACGAGCTGGCTCATGGAAGAAAAACCGGCGCACGCAAATCAGAATTTGGCAGCTCAGTCGGTCTCCTCTACCACATCTGATCCGGATTTATCCCTTAGGAGACCAGAACCAGTACCCGAGCTGGAACCCACACCGGGCCCACTACAAGAAGGAGAAATCATGGAGGAACGTGGGAGTGCTGAGCCACCTAAGGTAGACATTAAAAATGTGATTATATCCCCGTCTGAGAATGGCAAAACTGGCATACAGCTGAATCGATCTAGACTCTTTGCCTTATTTTCCAAAATACCGTCACTAAGAATCTTAAATTCTGATGACGTAGAATTTGTTGAACCCTCACACAGTAAAGAAGGGAAACATACAATCATCCACTGCTAGCTTCCGGAAACTGCTGCTATAATAAGGGCTAATCAGTCATCTATTAAATATCTAGGATACGAGTTGGACGTACCTATTACTGAAGAGATGAATGATGAAAACTGCCAAAAATGCAAGTGTGCATGTTCTACTAGCCCTCTAACATTAAATACAACAAAAGCCACCCAAAGGCTTAGTGATGAGCAAGGTTGGGAATGGCTCCAAGAAAGGCTTGCGCAGAAAAAAAGTTGTTGAATTTCAATAATATCAAGCTGGAATACAAGGGGATTTAGTCACTGGACGAGTGAGGGCCCTGCCCGGGAACTACTTTTGGCCAATGACTTATTCCTACTCCAAGAAACGTGGGTAACCTTTGATCTGGAATTTGATGGATATGTAACTTATCAAAATATGGCCATCAGGGGAGAACGGGGAAGACCGAAAGGGGGATTATTAATTAGTGCTAAAACAGCATACAACCCTAAATTGATCCATCAGGATGGCCCTGGAGGTAATATACTAGCAATTCAAATAAGCCCACCAGGCGGCTGGGCGGGAAGAAAGAAGGTCCTCATAATAAACATCTATGATCCACCTGGGGACACGAACACTGAAGCATTGGGAGATAAGTTGGACTCACTGTTAACCACCTGGAGCTTGGGGGAAGAAGGAGCCGCTATCCTTCTGGGAGGTGATATAAATGCGAGATGCCGGGATACAGAAGGGTGTGGGAACTACCCCTTTGTACAGAATATCTGCGAGATACCTACACCGCAGAGTAATAATAAAGGCAAACTATGGCTAGAAATTCTTAAGGAATGGAATCTTACCATACTAAATGGACGAACAAGGGGGGATATACCGGGAAAAGATACATGGTTGGTAGGAAAAAAGCATTCTGTTTTGGATTATATAGCCATCTCTGAGGGCCTGCTGAATTATACACTACAGTTAAAGGTTACCCTGAATAACTTTAGCGACCACGGCATGCTAACTTTAAGTATGGAGGGTGGTGGAGATTTGGCAGGGGATGGTATATGGAGTGAAATTAGATCTAACGAGGCGGGAAATAAGATCAGATGGTCCCAACGAAATATCGAAAAGATGATATGTATCACCTTCCCAAACGGCACTAACATTAAACAGCTATTGAGGGGTAAGAGCCCGGAAGACATTGAATGTTGGATCACACATCTGACTCACATACTGTTTAGGGGTACTCAGGGCCCAGGATTGAGCTGGAATAGAAGGGGAAAACCAAACTTTGATATTAACATAAGAGACCAAAAACGTATTATGCGCCGAGCCATTAGAAGCATCAGAATGCACAAGACTATCCATAGTAATGAAGAGGAGTACAAGGCTGAAACGGCTGCAATAAAAAGAAAATACCAGAGATGGCTCAGAATGTACCGGCAAACTCAAAAAAGAAAACAATGGCAGAATTTTGTAGTAGCTTTATGTAGCCGGAATAGCCGTAGTGTTTGGCAGATATTGGCCCAGGCGGGGGGTGAACAGAAAATGAGAGTTCTTAATCCCATTGCAAGGGATAAGTGGGTTGAATACATCTCTAACAAATTTTATAAAGAGACCATGAACATCACTAATAGCTTGAGTTGTGTAAAAATATGGCCCCTCCCCCTTAGCTATAAGAGTATAAAACAATGTATTCTGAATCTAAAAACATCAAATGCCCCCGGCCCAAATGGCCTTGCTAACGCAGTCTTGAAGAAGGACCCACATAATTGGGCACAACTTTTACTCACCTTGTACTCAAGAATTTGTAGAAATTGTCAGATACCGACTTCCTGGAAAAAATCTATATTAATACCGATATATAAAAAGGGGGAGCGGACTAAACCTACTAACTATCGGCAACTCTCTATGCTAGACGTCACCAGTAAAATCTTTAATACACTAGTTCTTAAAGAAATAGAAAGGTGGGTCTCTGAAAACTGCATTTTAAATTATGCACAAACAGGCTTTAGGCCGGGATCTAGCACTACACATAACATCAGGATACTGGACCAAATTATTAACAACACCACGAGCAGCAAAGACTCCACGCTATACATTGCTTTTGTAGACTTTAGTAGCGCCTTCGATTTGGTGATACGGAACATATTATGGTCTAAATTAAAGGCGTTGGAATGTCCGACGTGGATTCTAGATATATTAATTG
The DNA here is from genome assembly GCF_040938575.1 of Ambystoma mexicanum. Lineage (NCBI taxonomy): Eukaryota > Metazoa > Chordata > Amphibia > Caudata > Ambystomatidae > Ambystoma > Ambystoma mexicanum. Next base: position 1,261,253,020 of record NC_090921.1, read on the forward strand.
CCTTATATAGCAATACATCTACCAGGGTGCGCCTTAATGATCAAGGCGACACTACGGAAAATATCAATATCAACATGGGAGTCAAGCAAGGTTGTATAACCGCACCCATGCTATATAATATATATATAGCTGACCTGCTAGATCATATGGCTATAAAATCAAATTGCCCCCCGAAATTAGGTAATACTCCCGTAATAGGAATGCTATATGCGGACGATTTGATTCTTCTAGATCGCACGATGTCCGGTATACAGAACATGATGAATGAGTTAGGGGAGTATGCCACCCAGATAGGACTTGTAATTAATGTGGAAAAGACAAAAATAATGACAATAGCACGAAAGGGACCTCATCGCACGGGTATAGATACCAAGGTGGGTAAAATTGAGGTTGTGGAACAATATCCCTATTTGGGTTTGGACTTTAAAGCACCCACAAACTATGATGCCATAATAAGACACAAGACACGTAGAGCAAAACTACTTACACTTCAGGTGGGTAAATTCGCTAAGGGTACGGCTGGCTTCAGTATGGCTGGTATATTGAAACTCTATCTTCAATGTTTTGTGCCGACAGTTCTCTATGGTTTGGAGGCATTGGCCATGCAAGACCTAACCTGGCTTAACACTTTGGAAGGCCACTTCTGGCGTATGGTGCTGGGACTGGGTCCTTCTTGCTCGATACAATATCTCCGCCTAGAACTGGGCCTCATCTCCCTTAGAGGTAGAGCACTTCGGGCTCGAGGTGCGTTCTACCTAAAATCGCGTGCAGACCCCCATTGTAAACTGCTGGGCCTGGCAGGAAAAAACTACGACACAGAAAGGCACATACGTGGCACTAATTACAAAGACCTGAATGAAACATTATTTAGGGAAATTGATTGGACCTATACAAACTTGAGCAAATTACCATACATCCATCAAAAAAAGGCATTTGAGGAAAAGCTGAACAAATGGGACTGGTGTGCAAATCTAGACCACTTGTCCAAATTGAAGGGATATGAGGCGGTCAGATATGTCTCACATAGATATTTAAAAGTGCAGCCATATCTGTTACTATGCCCGGCCCCTGAGGTGAGAAATTTCTTGTTAAGATTAAGAATCAACCAGTTGCCTGTATTGACTATCATAGGACCTCGATTGAAAATACCTAGGGAGGCCAGGATATGCCGTATCTGCCAAGGGGCAGGAAAATCGGAAACCACTAGACACGTGCTAACTCTGTGCCCTAAATTGGGCCCTATATGCATGAATGCATATGATAAATGGGTCCATAATTATGAGGCAATTATTGAGGATAATTTTTGGTATATGTGTTTAAATACTGAATCTCTTAGTTTGCAGTTGTCCCTTTTTAGAGTATGGACACAAATTATGCCCTTACTATCACCAACACAGGAATAGCAGTAATAAGGACATTAACCAACAATAAATAATAATAGCAATAACATCAGTAGAATTAGAACGCACCTTTCGTATTGTAATTATGATTATAAATGTGATTATAATGGTATTATAGTATACTGTTGTGACATTACGCTGTCCTGTGCTTTTATATTTTAACTTTTGTATTTAATATTTTCGCATATATTTTTTATTATACTTATTCCCTTATATAACCTATATTAGTATGAATTTTACATATGGATAATTGATGTAACAATGAATGAATGTATTTAAAATGTGTTGTGTAAAATCCATTTCTTGGATTATACCACAATAAAGTATTATATATATATATACAAGGAAGTAGGAGGAACAAGGCAGAGAGTACCCAGATTATCAACCGTAGGCATTGTGGTAGCAGCAAGAGTAGGGATTGGCATTGTTTTGAGAGAAATACCAAAGGTAGAGAAAAAGGGGCTGTCTGTATGTCTGGTGTTATTATATGCGACCTCTGCCATATCCAGAAAGGTGGCCAAATGTATTTGCACAGAACCAGTGTAGCAGCATAAATAGCCCGCCAAAGTTTGGTTGGTTCTTTCTGTTTTCTCATTGGTTTGTGGATGTTAACTGGATGTAAGAGCCTTTTGAATGTGCTGGGTTTGTCAGAGAGTCGTCCAAAAATGTGAGATGGATTGCTGTCCCCGATCGGATATGATTTTCTCTGCTAGTCCGTGAAGACGATAGATGCCATGGAAAAAGGACGTCACTCTGTGGTGTGCCCTGGGAAGTGCAGCAAAGGGTTAAAAAAAGGCAACTTGCTAAAACAGTCAAAACCACCAATATACATGTATAACCTTTTGACAAGGGAGGTTCCACGATAAAATACATAGTGATGGTATACCAGGGATAAGGTTGTATTTCAATGGGGTGGAGAAATCCTACAGGCTTGTGCCGAGGTGTTTTCTGCGTGGCACATGTAGGTCAGGTGGGCACATAGGAAAGGACTTGAGTTCCACCAAAACTAGCGAGTTATCGATTCCTGAGTTGACGTTTGTGCACAATGTCCAGCTTACTTAGAGTAAGGAAACCTTGTATTATCATATATTGTAGACCAGTGGTTGAAAGGGACAGCTTGCCATGATAGAAACCCAATCCTTCTTGGACACTAAAATGCTTGGAATCCCATAATGTAGGCATGTAGAGATCCAAGGCTTGAGCTGTCTACACTGTATCCAAAAAAGACTGGACTGCCATTAAAAAATGTTGGGCAGGTAGGATCGGCGATAGTTCAGTAGGAGGCAAGACATATGTGTCCTTGTTGCGTGATAAGGCAACTGCTTACACGTTCTGTGTCCATGGGATATGGGTAATGTTAAAGGTGAACTGTGAATAAAACAATGCTTCGCATGCCTGGCGACTGTTATTGCAAGTCAGGGATTTAAAGTACTGTAGATTTCTATGGTCGTTATAGACTTGCACAGGAAACCGACCACCTAGGAGATGATTCCCCCACTCTGAGAAGCTGTCTTTAATGGCGAGTAGTACCTTCGCTATAATGGCATAATTGAGCTAGCTGAATCTCATTTTTAAAGAGGAGCAGGCTATTGGATGTTCAAGGCTAGTCACAGGTTTCCATTATAATAGAACAGAGCCAATAGCACTGGCAGAGACATCCGTTGTGACAATGAACAGAAGGTCCTCATTGGGATGTTGCAAAATGGGTGCCTTCATAAACTCAGCTTTGATTCTTTAAAGGTTTTTTCTGCTCATTCATCTGAGTGGAAAGAGGTTCTCTTACATAGAAGACAAGTGATTTGGGTAGTCGTTCGGGCAACGTCAGGAATATACTGATGGTAAAAGTTGGCAAAACCCAAGAATCGCTGGACTGACTTAACATCCCGGGGACTGGACCATTCCTTGATAGCCTTGATCTTCTTTGGATCCATGTGAATACCGGTGGGACTGATGATGTAACCCAAACATTCTATTTGTTCTTGATGGAATTCACATTTTTTTCTTCTTTAGCAAACAGGTAATTGTCCATCAGTCTTTGAAGGACCTCGGAATATGGAGCAGGTGATCTTGCAGGGATTTAGAAAAGATGAGCATATCATTGCGATCAATCCAAGTGATGAGACCAAGCAAATCCAAAAAAATAGGATCCATGAATTGCTGGAAAACAGCTGTAGCATTGCACAGGCCAAAAGGCATGAACCGGTATTCAAAATGCTCCAGCAGAGACTTGAAAGTGGTTTTCCATTCATCACCTGGCTTGATTCTTACCAAGTGATTGGCCCCTCACAAGTCGATCTTAGTAAACACTGTGTCATCTAGGAACTTCAGAATATGCCAGATAAGTGGCAGAGGATATCTATCCTTGATGGTTATTTAATTGAGTAAGCAATAGTCTACACAAGGCCGTAAAGTAGCCTCTTTAATAGGAACGAAAAATAATGAAGCCGATGCTTGTAACAGTAAAGGCTGAATGTAGCCCATTTCATGGCACTCAAGGATATATCGACATAACTCTTCTAGCTCTTGAACAGATAGAGAATACAACGGGTTGATCAGGACATATTTGGATTTCAAAATCAAAAGGTCATGAATGTGGCAAGGAGATATACTCCGGAGAGGAAAATACCTGGTTGAATATGGTGTATTCCGAAAGAGGACTCAGGTTGATCAATTCTATGGGAGATATTTTAATAAGATATTTAATTCTTAGTTTTGGTTCGCCCTCTTTTGAGGTACTTAGGATTTCTTTAAAAACTGCTTCATAGATGAAAAATGTTTTTATTAGGTTTCTCTATCCACAGGGTATTAAAAGAGAGTACATATGGACGTATTTTTATTGGATACTTGTGTTTATTCGTCTTAAGAAGTAGTATCCAGTTGTTTCCAGTTTTTCTTAAGAGTGCCGTTCTCCCGTATTTTTTCTTCTGTTCTGGTCTTTTTCATTATTTACCAGAATCCAGTTTAGAAGTTTCAGAGATTCCCATCTTTTTCAGGGGAAGTCATAAATCAGGATCTCCGGCGAGTTTCAGGTCGATTATCTACTCGTCTGGGGCTATTCCTGATATTGGAGCCACAAAAAGCCTACCGGTTTCAGTGGAATAGAGGCCGCATTCATCAGGGGTGGGCAGACACTTAGAGGTGGATGTGTCAACATGTGGGTAGCTGGTTGGATAATGCCAGGGAGGGAGGGAGGTGGGGGAGGGGGACAAGAGAAGATACAGAGAGCACCATCATAGTCATTTTTATCACAATAGTATATTACAAAGGTGCTGTCGTGTACCAGACTTTGACGTGATCTTACCTAATTAAAGGAGTACCCACGAGTATCCGTGTGGTTGGGAAGGTTTGATTATGTACTTCCCAAAAGAGCATGGAACACTTGTCATGCTCTGGAAACTGAAAAAAGAAAATAGTATTTTTAAACTTTTGCCAGAAGGGGCGAACAAAGTGACATCGCTTTTAAAAACAGTAAAAAATAGATAGTGCTCAACTAAAAGGGTCATGTTGGAATGACCCTCAGCAAGGTTCCCACAAAGGGCTCCAAAGGGTGTGCCGTACCTTCTAGGGGACTAGGGTGGCTATACTGTGGAGTCTGCTATGCCTGTTAAGCAGGGATACTCCCTCATCATTTTCCTGCAGTGCATGTACAGGAACTATCAGAACCACATTAACATCGGTTGGCACTACCCATGGCTTCAGAAAAATTTCACAAACTGTAACAGCAAGAACGTTATCTATCTAATCACCTGTCCCTGTGACAAGCGATATGTGGGAATGACCACCCGGTCCATTAAAATCAGACTGGCTGAACATCGGTCGTGCATCCGCACCAAGAAATTAACTGCCCCTATGGTCACCCACTTTGTTGAATATCAGCATGGAGTGATGGACTTCAAATGGACAATTATTGAAAAAGTCAATGTCCCCAAACGAGGGGGAAATATTCATGACCTACTCTTCAAAAGAGAACAATTATGGATTTTTCGCTTAAAAACAGACAAGACGGGCCTGAATGAGCCAACCAGCTGGCAGACCTTGGCTACCTTGTGAAAGAAAAGAAAAAATTACTTTGGCTTATTCCGCCATGTTTATGTTATGTTTGTCTGTAAACTATGCTGTACTTTATGAACCATTTGATATCACTGAATGTAGTTGGGTTTATACCATCTGTAACAATATGTCCTGATTGTACCCAACTTTTTCTAACTCTAGGACTCATTAAACACAATCCACCTACACTGGTTTGGTCTCTTCAGCATTGATGCTTTTTCATAATTACCTGCACCCTCTAAATTGGTGGTTGTCCTAGGCGGGACTTTACGTGTCTTTTGGGTGTTTTCTGACAATGGCAGTAACAGTCTTGATGCCAATGCATGATACCAACTAACTGTATTAATGATGTTAATCCATTTAACTAATTGCTCTCCTAGGGCCATACTCTTAGATATAACAATCATATAAAATATGGCTTTAGCACGATACTTTAATAATTAGCGGATTTTTCAAGCTTTATTTCCCGCTGAATGTGCGCGCAGACTCATCCAAGATGGCGCGGACCAGGAACAAGTCCCTTTTCTGTTTCCTGGCTTTACCCTGCGTCACAGGATGGACGCATAGAAAATACATCCTAAAACATGGCCGTACGCGAACACGCGTACAGCTACAAACAACCTTACGCGGGCCAGCATCTTCCGCGAGCCGACTTCTTTGGAACTCCGACTTAAGCGTAGAAGGTAAGCTCGGTCTTGCGAGCATTGCGAGACAAAGAAACAAACAAATAGGCGCGAACGCAACGGCTTTCAGTCTTGCATCCCTGGCTATGACTTTACTACATCGTTGGGCTACAGTAGGATTTTTACGAGACCACTCTCCCCTTTCCTCGGCCTTTCCCCTTTGGGTTAAATGTTCCACTCTAGGGGTATATGCCATAAAAATGATGAGGGAGTATCTATGCTTAATAGGCATAGCAGACTCCACAGTATAGCCACCCTAGCCTTCTAGAAGGTATGCACACCCTTTGGAGCCCTTTGTATGAACCTTGCTGGGGGTCATTCCAACATGACCCTTTTAGTTGAGCACTATCTATTTTTAACTGCTTTTAAAAGCGATGTCACTTTGTTAGCCCCTTCTGGAAAAAGTTTAAAAATACTATTTTCTTTTTTCAGTTTCCAGAGCATGACAAGTGTTCCATGCTCTTTTGGGAAGTACACAGATACTCGCGGGGACCCCTTTAATCAGGTAAGATCACGTCAAAGTCTGGTACACGACAGCACCTTTGTAATATACTATTGTGATAAAAATGACTAAAATGGTGCTCTCTGTATCTTCTCTTGTCCCCCTCCCCCACCTCCCTCCCTCCCTAATCTGCAGGTGGGATCCCCTGGCATTATCCAACCAGCTTCCCACATGTTGACACATCAACCTCTAAGTGTCTGCCCAGCCCTGATGAATGTGGCCTCTATGCCACTGAAACCGGTATATGCGAATAACAAAAACTTCTAAACTGGATTCTGATAAATAATGAAAAAGACCAGAACAGAAGAAAAAATACGGGAGAACTGAACTCTTAAGAAAAACTGGAAACAACTGGATACTACTTCTTAAGACGAATAAACACAAGTATCCAAAAATATATGTCTATATGTACTCTATTTTAATACCCTGTGGATAGAGAAACATAATAAAAACATGTTTCATCTATGAAGCAGTTTTTAAAGAAATCCTAAGTACCTCAAAAGAGGGCGAACCAAAACTAAGAATTAAATATCTGATTAAAATATCCCCCATAGAATTGATCAACCTGAGTCCTCAAATGTGTGAATACATAAGGGTATACTCAGGTATGAGACCCTTCCCTTGGTCCTCTCGTGTCAAGTATTCCGAAAGAGACCCCAAGAGACTAGTTATGTGGGTCTTGCATCAGCGAGAGTGAACTGGATCACTGGAGGTCTAGAGATCGCACAACACTTGCTGGTGCACTGGTCAGAGCAAAAAATCATGGTCTGCATAGCCCGATTAATGAAAGGATTATGGAAGACCAACCACAGTAACCCAAGCACCAGGGGATTGGAGGGTGATTGGATGATGTCAAATGGCAATGTTTCTTGGTGGTGGTTGAAAGTCAGCAAAACAGGTTCGACTTTTCAGGTTATCAGTCCCAAATCCAATAGAGTTCCATCAATTCCTTCTACCACAGATGGGTGGATCTTTTATTGTGGTGTTATGCCATGTAGGACACCAAACTGAGAATCCATGTAATTACCAGACTCCCAGAATAAACCAAAGCCATGAAATTATGTTGATAGTCTTGTTTCACCATCCCCATGGGAACACAGGGGCTGGTGAAACAAGTCTCACTGGACTTGTTGTTTCCATCCAGACTGACAACAGGTCCACTAGTTTCCCCACAACATAGCGTGCTGAATGGGACAGTTACTCAGAAAATGTGTTTCATCTCTGCAGTACAGACACAAATTGTTGGGTCTATGTCTCCTCTTCTCATCTTCAGACAGAGGCCCTTGTACTGCTGCAAGCTGCATAAGCTCCACCCCTATGTCACCCAAAGGAGGGAAGCCCCTGGTTGCCTGAATTGGGGAATGCACTGGTTTACTAGTGTCTTGCCATCATCGTTCGGTGCATCTTTCCAGCAGGTGATTATCTATCTTGATCACCTGGCTGATTAAATTCTGGACAGTAGCAAGTTCTGGTGCATGGAGGGGTTTGTCCCTATATTCTTCTCTTAAACCCAATGAAACAGGGTTTTCTGTGTCTCGTCTGGCCACTGAGACTCATTAGCTAATTGACGGAAGAGGCCGATGTACAAAATTAAGTTTTGTTAGCCTTGTCTTATGTCCAACAGGTGACTCACAGCTCTAACAGCTGTGTTAAGTGACTGGAAAGCCTTGGAAAAAGGCATTTTCAAATTCAGTAAATGTGTCAAGAATGGGACACTGAGTTGAACCATAGCGTGTTGCCCAAGCCAGGGCAACACGCAGTATGTACCCTATCCTGGCTCTATCGCTCACAAAGTGCACAGGGAAAAACAAGAATTGTACACAACAGTGGTTGCAGAACTCTGTTAGCGTACAGGGGTCCCTGTCATATTTAACAGACCCTGAAGTGGCCATGGGACTTTCAGCGAGTGGTGTGTGAGAAACCAGAAGGTGTCTCACCTGATATTCCCTGCAGATCTCTCTCTCAGGTGGCCAGGGCACGGCCATCACCTTTGGATGCAGACCCTGGGGGTGGACCATTGCGGGAGGATCACCTTGATGAGGGGTCTTCGGGAGTAGGAAACTGGATGGCGAGACGTGGTATCACTCCCCCGGTAACACCTTTACCCATCCTACTGAATACGATACATGGGAACTTTACCCCCCTTTCCCTTCACATACACTTCCACATGGACAGCCCGCTCTGGAAGAAAACAGACTCACACCCGAGCAGTGTATCAGACATGTCCTGCCACTATGATCAGGCAAAGTCAGGCAATTACGGACATTCATTCACACCAGACTTCCAGTAAACTTCCCCACATGGATGAAAGGCAAAGCACGAGAGCACACTCTGAGCGAGGCAAAGAACACAAAGGAACAGTAGTTTTGAATCGGCAGCTGAACAAGGGGAGAAAGATGGCAGAACAAGAAGGTGTCGCAAAGAGGGAAATACCCATGACCTTTTCTGCTAGAAACCATTACTTTCAAAAATTCTTTGACAGTGAAAGCGTAAGGCCAGGAAACCAGACTGAAGAATCCTGCATTGTGTGTCATCGATACCTAAGGCCCTCCCGCGTGGCTTATCAGTGCAGGGAGGAGCATTTGCCGCCGTGCTATCATCCTTGGCTTCAAGAGCAAAGAAGCGTCAGATAGATTAACACAGCCAGCGAGTTGGGGAGACCGATGCAACACCGGTCTGTGTTGAAGTCAAGGTTGCAAGCGGCAACATTGTATAACGAGTGCTGGAACGAACATTGTTAAATGCGTGTATTGAAAGATGCGAGCAAAGATAAACTGCTGATGAATGTTTGAACTTGAGAAGGAAAGATACAACACCGTGGACAGAGTGGTCCGGCACCGTGAACGTGCTCAATCGAAAGTCTCTGTTAGGTATCCCACCAAGAAGTGGCAGAATTTGATCAGAACATTGTGTGAAGTGAATCAAAGTGGTCCTGTGATGGTTTAAGCAAAACCTATCGCATATTCGAAAGTCTTCGATTTTGATGTTAACAGGAAACAGTAGAATGTGATCTGAGCCCGAACGAGGGAGATCTATGATGCAAGCCCGAATTAAGGAGATCCATGATCCGAGCCTGAACAAGAGAGACCCATTGTCTGAGCCCGAACGAGGGAGACCTAATGTAAATATTGTGTTAAAAGGATCCAAGCACAAATGAGGGAGATCCTGGATCTGAGCCCGAATGAGGAAGATCCATGGTCCATGGTTTGAACTGCATCCTTGTGCCACAGTATAATCAAGATCTGCTGGTCATGCCTAGATGTAAAATGAACAAGGTTGAAAATGGAGCCTTCTTCGCTACATCCCCGAAGGCTTGGAACTTGCTCCCTTCCCAAGCTACGTGGTCTTTCCTCCCTGAGTCTTTTCAGAAAAAAAGCTGAAAACGTGGCTGTTTTCGTAACTTGACTGGACATGTCCCCTCCCTCCCTCATATCTGATTAGTTCTGTACTCTGACCTCACCTTCTTTTTATTCCCCCCTCTGTGTTTCTTTATGTCCGTCTTTTTACGCACCCTAATGCCTAAGGTTCCATGGCTGTGCTATATAAATATAATAAAGTAAAGTAAAAGTAAAAGAAGCCAGAGTGTGTGTGAAGCTCGAATGTGCTGCCTTTCTCTGTGCTGAAAATGTGGGGAAGGGAAGCCAACTGCCTAACGATCCTGACATATTATTTCATGAACACTTTCCTTTTTGCATACACAGTTGTCCCACTCACTTTTGTATTTAGAAGTAAGGATTGGCAATAGGTTTATTAGTATAGGCCTTTTTATTTTAACAGAGACTCGATTAGGACTGTATTATTACTTCTTAATGGTCGTAGCTTGCTCCAATCCTTAGATTTAGGTTTAAATAGGCTTTCAACCAACCCATTGAAGTTTAATAAACACCCTTGAACTGGGATCACTTGTGTCTGTCTTCACTGTTTGATCATGCCTTCCTTACAGGTGCAACAGTGGTTTGAGCTATGGCATCTTTTAAAAGTTGATTCTCTTGCTTGGGTGAAGCTACTTCCTGGCGCAGCACTCACCCTTCATCATCAATTCTTGTATAGCCTTCATATTACTCAAATTGGAAGGCAGGCATCTCAATCTGTCAGACAGTATTGAGCGCTGTTGCGTACGTGATCATGGGGTCTGTTGGACTGGAGTCACCATGATGTCCACTGAGACTAGAATTGCGCAAGAGCGATACCAAAAACCCACCTTACACCCACCCGCCAAGAACACAGCCCCTCGGAGACAGGATGCAGGACAAGTTTTCCTACACCATGAGAGGGTACCCCAGATTAGCGTGATGCAGGTACAGTGCAAGACACTGGACTGAGCCATCACAATAGTAGACAATGGAGCTTTAGGCTGGCTGGAAAACTGCAAAGACAATTAGAAAGGAGCAAGCACACCACAAAGAATTAGAAATAACAAGGCACAGTGGAGCCAGGGCGAAAAGGGGGCAGAGAACAGATTAGCAGGCAAGCACAGGCTGTAGCAGTCAGAGTAGGTGGATGGAGACAAAACAGAAATACAGTAGCTCAATCAACAGAGATATTAAGATGTGCAGAGGAAGTGGCGCTTCAGTCCTTTAAGCCCTGGTATGGTAACAAGGCTGTTGTGCACTGGTTGCCAGGAAATGTTGTGCGGGTGTTCACGCTGTGTCATCAGATGATGTAATAGCCTTAGTGTCCAGGAAGAAAAATGGCGACACCCACCTGCTCAGGGTATCGGTAAGCAGGAAGCCCCATTGTGGCGATGCACCGCAAGATGGAACCGCCGCCACCAGCTCCAAGGATGAGGCGCAGATAGACAGAAGGTAAGTGGTATGATGCTGCGTATGATGCCGGGGCAAATTCCACAGAGGTTAGAGCCTCCAGACTCTGTGTCCCTGCATGAGGACCCGGGATGTAGACAGATAGTGACAGCTGGCCATTGACAGCAACACTTTGTGGCACCTTTTTGTAGGTGTAGGTTTATACACAATTAGCACCTAAGAGTTGACCCAAGGGGTCTAGTTTCAATAATAAACATGCTTTATCAGCTGGTAACGGCACTAGGGCATCGAAATAAGACCCTTGCTTCACTTGGGCTATGGGCCATTACAGGCCAATAAAGTCCACTGATGCAGGTAACACTGATTAAATCAAGAGACTACTATCATTATGGAACCCTAAACTTGCCTACAATTGAATAGGGAGTTGTATATGCTTCTCTTTTGACTAAACCTACTTACTTTATTAACTGTGATCTATGTGTTGACTTAGAAGTGTATACAATAAATATATATTCTCTTTTTAATACAAACATTTGGGCAGTGTTTCCTTGCTCCATAGTACTGTACTACCTATTGTGTCAACCCTGAACACTGCTCATCTCCCTCTTGAGATAAGTCTGACTGCTCAACCACAGCTACCAACTAAATCTTTGTGGTACAGACTGATACCAAAGGGGATTTATTGCTCTCACCTGTAGTCCTAATCTGGAGTAGTGCTCCCAAAGGGAACTGCCCTGGATTATGCCTAACACTGGTGTACAGCGGTGAGGATAAAAGTATTGGATTGACATTTTAGTGTTACTAGTGCCTTGGTGCAACTAACCACAAGGTTAACAATCACAAAAAGTTATTTTAACAAAAGTCAAAATTATGGAAAGTTATAGCCAGGAGACCATCCTTACTAATACTGCTGATTATTTAAGGGATCTGTGTAGACAGAAAGATCTTCCTGTCAAAGTCAAGAAACAAGGAATGATTGATAGACTGTTAGAGAAACAAAGTCTGGAAAGTGGTGCTGTAGTGCCCACTCTTCGAGCAAATGTGGCAAACAGTAATGAGGATAATGTTGAAGATGTTATTGTTGAGACAGATGAGGAAGAGGAGGATAACTATGTCACCCCCTCTGGTCCTCTGCCTGCTCAAGCGTCTTAACCTGTAGCTACTGGACCGTTACCAGGTCCCACCTTAAGTCCTGAATTCATCTCCTTAGAAAAAATGAGACTTGAACTTGAATTCAAAAGAATCAGTGCCCAAACTGAACAGAGACACCAAGAACTAAGGCTCAAAGAAATGGAGCTCAACCATGAGCTTGAAACAAAGAAATTGTCTTTGGAAAATGCTTCTCTCCCCGAATCATCTAGATCTTTCAGTCCAAAAAGACCACGGATGCCTAAAGAGATTGTGGGTATGTATGAACCTAAGTTGGGTGTATTAGATTGGCTTGCTATGTTTGAATATAATCATGGGCTCCAGGATATCACAGGTGATCAGTTGATCCCCTGGTTATTCTCTAGGCTCCCCCTGTTGCATCTGATGTGGTAATGGAGTTGGGGGAGGAGGATAGAAAGGATTGTGAATGTGTAAAGTTAGCTTTAATAGCTAGATTTGGGAAGACTCCTTCCCAGTACCTTAAGAGGTTAAGGACCCTCACAAAGCATGATAGTACCCCTTGGGCTCCTTGGGTGAATGAGTGTTTGGATTAAGGGTTATAGAGTTAACACTTATGAAGGAATGAGAAATCGTGTTATGATGGAGTTTATCTATGATGCCTGCTCTCCTGAGCTCAGACAGCACTTAGCTGATTCAAAAGAGTTAGATTCTAAGAAGCTGGCTAAGGCTGCTGACTTGTGGGTTGCCAACAGGGCAAGGATTCAGGGGTAACTCAGAAAAAAATGAGTGAAAGCAGCCAAAGAAAGACAACAAAGAGAATTCAAATAATTCCAATTCCAAAGAGGGCCACAAACAAAATTCTAAGGGTAAGCCACAAGGGAAACCTAATCAGGCTAGTGTACCTTCTGGTCGCAGACCAGATTAAGTCAGAGCAAGCCACCATTCATAAAGACATTTGGAAAATGTTATGTTTGTGGCTCAACTGACCCTGTGAAAGGGGATCCCAGATGTAAGGGTAAACCTTCAGGGGTCCGCAATGTCTCCTTAGCCTTTGCTCCAGAGGAGGAAGTACATATGGCCAGTGGAAACTTTCAACTACTAGCTGGTGATCCCATTGGTGTCTCAGCTAGCTGGTATATCTTTAGTATCTCTTGGGTTGTGGGAACAACAGAATTTAGATGTGTATAATGCTATCCCTCCTAATACTAAAGAGTATTATAAAGACAGTGTCCTAGTCAATGGTCAGGAGACTCCTGCCATTAGAGACACTGGGGCCAGCATAACTGTGGTGGACACATCTTTTTCAAGGTGGGGGATGTTGCTAAGGCACCCAAACGCCTCCCCAAGTTAGCTGGAGGGCCTGTGCAGATGCTTCCCCAATTACCAGCTCTCATCCAGTGCAATGAAATGACTGTCAGGGTACCTGTGAGTGTACAATCTGAAATACCAGGAAGGGTGCTGTTGGGCAATGATCTGAAAGACCTGGGAGAAGTGTAAGAGATTACAGGAGCTTACCAGACCTGCAAGGGAGAGGACCTCCTGAGGAGATGATAGAAAAGAAATCACTCCTACTCCACTGGAGTTCCTTACTGCTATCTCTAAACAACCAGAAGCAAAGGGGAGACCCAAGACTTCCAAAAAGAAACCAGCAGAAAGCACTCCAGTGCTGCCAACCAGGGTATCTCCTAGGTTAGCAAAAATCACACCTGTGATTCCTCCTCCAGCTGAGGCTGAGAGTGAGGTACAACCCTGTGTTGTTGAACTAGAGCCTGAGGACTCATATCTAGTAGGAGGCCAGGAACTCATTGGAGATCTTGACCCTGTGGACCATCCTGAGCTGCAGTCGTTACTGGCAGAAGGTGGACCCTAAAGGGCAGATTTCAGTAAGGGACAAAGCGAATGTCCAACTCTGGAAGGTCTTTGCCACCAGGCAGCTTCCCAGTGTAACCTATACTTCCCAAGAGCCTGGGAAGTATAGGTTATACTGGGAAGATGGCCTTTTCTATAGTGAACCAACAGAGTCAACTCCTGGGGACTACAAAGGACTTGTAGTGTCCCAAGCAAACAGACTCCAATTCTTGCAACTAGCCCATGAGATACCTTTGGCTGGTCACTTGAGCTTCAAGAAGGCCCTCTCTCTACTTTTATTGGCCTAAAATGAGGGCTGAGGTAGATAAGTATTGCAAGAGTTCCCACACCTGCCAAACCTCTGGCAAAAGTGGCTCCAAGAACGTGGCCCCTCTAGTGCCTCTCCCTGTGGTGGGAGTACCCTTTGAGAGGGTAGGAACCGACATTGTTGGTCCCCTTGATCCTCCTACTTCTTCAGGCAACATGTTTATACTTGTTGTAGTAGACCATGCTACTAGGTTCCCTGAATTAATTCCTATGAGGACTGTTACAGCTCCGGCTGTAGCTAAGGCCCTCCTTGGTATTTTTACCAGGGTTGGGTTTCCTAAGGAGGTAATGTCCGACAGGGGGTCAAATTTTATGTCCCACTACATGAAGGCCATGTGGGAAAACTGCGGAGTTCTCAACAGCATACCACCCTCAGACAAATAGATTGGTAGAAAGGTTTAATAGAACCATGAAAAGCATGATAGGCGCTTTAGAAGACCCCCTTAAGAAAAAGTGGGATCTTCTACTGCCATGCCTTCTCTTTGCATATAGAGAAGTCCTTCAGGAGGGAGTGGGTTACAGTCCCTTTGAATCTATCTATGGCCATCCGGTTAGAGGTCCATTGGCCCTGATCAAGGAAGGGTTGGAGAGTGCTCCTTCCCCCACACCAGTCAGAGTCACTGACTATGTGATAGGACTCCAGAGGAGAATGTCACACATGATGGCTGAAGCAAGTGATAACTTGAAAGCAGGTCAGGCTCTCGTCAAGCATTGGCATGATCAGAAGGCCAACATGGTTGAGTTCGCTCAAGACCAGCTAGTTCTTGTTATGGTACCAACGAGGCAGAGGGCATTGTAGGACAAATAGATGGGACCCTTCAAGGTTGTGAGAACACTTGGAGAGGTGAACTATCTGGTGGATTTAGGCAATCCTAAGGAGGCTCCTAGAGTCTTTCACATCAACCTTCTAAAAGCTTATGTCTCGAGACCAGACTGGGAGCTTTGCTTCTAGCTTCAGCTCAGGAGGAGGAGGAGAGTGAACCTCTGCCTGACCTCCTCAGAGGCAAACCTTTAGATGAGAAAATAGAAGGAGTCAATCTCTCTTCTAACCTGACACCTGAGCAACAGGAGGAGTGCAAACTTTTGTTAAATCAATTTGCCCCTCTGTCCTCACTGACACCAGGTTTGACCCCTTGGGGCCAACATGATATCCAAACTGGTGACTGTCTACCTGTCAAAAGCAGGGGCTGCAGGATGTCAGAAAATGTAAGAACCCACATCAAAGGAGAGGTCAACAAGATGCTTGATCTCGGGGTAATAGAGCCCTCTACTAGTCCATGGTCTAGCCCAGTTGTGTTAGTACCAAAGGCAGCATCCAAGGAGTTGAGATTCTGTGTGGACTATAGAGCTCTAAATGCAGTCACTAAGACTAATGCCCATCCTTTGCCAAGGGCAGATGGGCTGGTGGATAGACTTGGTTCAGCCAAGTTCCTCAGCACATTTGACCTCACGTCAGGCTATTGGCAAATAGCCCTGACTGACCATGCCAAGGAGAAAACTGCATTCTCCACCCCAGTTGGCTTATACCAGTTTAAGGTTATGCCTTTTGGATTAAAGAATGCACCTGCTACATTCCAAAGGATGGTTAATCAGGTTCTGAATGGAATGGAGGACTTCTGCATGGCATACTTGGATGACATTGCAGTGGCATACTTGGATGACATTGCAGTGTTCAGCCCTACTTGGAAAGAACATGTTGACCACCTAGGATATGTTTTGCAGGCTCTGCAACAGGCCCATCTGACCATAAAGGCAAGCAAATGTCAAATTGGTCAGAGCAAAATGGTCTACCTTGGGCATGAGGTAGGAGGTGGTGAAATAAGGCCTTTGCTCAGCAAGATTGAAGCTGTGCGAAATTGGACAACCCCTTCTACTCAAACTCAGGTGAGAGCCTTCCTAGGCGTCACTGGGTATTACAGGAATTTCATTGAGAACTATGGATCCATAGCTTCTCCACTGAATGTAATCTCTTCTCCTAAGGTTCCTAAAAGGGTCAAATGGAAGGAGGAGTGCAATCAGGCCTTTGAAAGCCTAAAGAAATCCCTTTGTCAAGCTCCAGTTCTCAGAGCTCCTGACTACCACCAACCCTTCATTGTACAGACAGATGCTTCCAATATAGGTATAGGTGCAGTACTCAGTCAACTGGATGAAAAAGGTAGGGAACACCCCATTTGCTTCATCAGTCGGAAACTGAAGGAACCTGAAACAAGGTGGGCAACTATTGAGAGAGAATGTTTTGCCATTGTGTGGGCTTTAAGGAAGTTTAGACCATACATCTATGGATCTACTTTCACCATTCAAACAGACCACCAACCCTTAAAATGGTTGATGCAAATGAAAGGGGAAACCCAAAACTGCTAAGATGGTCAATCTGCCTCCAAGAGTTTGATTTTACCATTGATCACTGGTCAGGATGTCACCACCAAAATGCTGATGGTCTCTCTAGGGTGTTTTTAACCAACTAGAGGTATGAGACTCATCCAGGAGTGGATTAGATCCTCCTGTCCCTTAGTCTGGGGGGGGCGAGTGTTAGGGAGAATTCTCATTTCATGGCTTATTTCCCTTACCTATAGAGTCCCCCAGCAGCTTTGCTGGATTTGAAGGGTTTATTTCTTTTTACCTGCTAAGAGTGAGACTCTTTTTCCCACTCTTAGGCCTTTTTGCTATGTGTGTTCTAGGCTATTTTTGTGTTTAATGCCTAGGGGATCTTTTCTCTCACCCATAGGAACCATCTTTATGCACATGTGTCACACAGCACCCTCCGTGCCGTGACACAGGGGTGTCTTAGCGACCCCCAAACATAGACTCCATACCCTGTGACTGACTACTGTCTCCCAGGGCATGTAAAGTCCCCATTGACTTTACTAGTCGATTTTTATGAACTTAACCAGTACACCCCATCTTAATATGGAAGTACTGGAAGGGGTTAATAGTTTTTCCCCTATGTTCATTTTCAAGAGGGTACCTTAAAGTCCCCCTCTACAAAGTTTCTGGCTGGTGGCAGTGGTTACTACCTTTTATATTCGACCACAAATATTACTCTATGGGATTTTCCCATTGTTCGAGGCTACCACTTTTACTGACAGCCTCTAACATACCGCCGGTTTATTTTATTATTAACTTTACTCCGGTAGGTTTTATTTGCCAGAACTTTGATAAAACTTCTTTCTTGAGTCTTACTCCATTTTCCTAACCCAGGTCGGGGATCCTTTGTTCGTCCTTTTGGTGGGCTTCTGCCAAAGGAAAGGAAGGAAAGAGAAGCCAGAGACATCTTCACCATCTACACCACCGGTGAAGCCCTGCCGGATCGTCTCACCACTTTTCTTCCACACGACGAGAGGAGATCTTCAGCGAAGGATCCTCCTTCCCTTGAGCTGGTGGGGTCAAGCAGTTCACTTGCTTGGTCGACTCAACAGTGCCCCGCACTTGAAGACCGGATAGCCAGGCAGCTATCGACCCGGACCGCAAGTAAAAGGAGGGTACCTTTTAAACTTCGTTTGGCAGCACCGCGGCTGGTTTCATCCCTGGGTAGTGCAGCGACTCGAACCTTCCTCCGCGACGAGAGCCTCTCTTCCTTTGTTGGACCCCTCAACCTGCAGGAACTACCAGGAACAACCGCCACCGCAGGAGCCACTTCTCCACGTTTAAGGTACATTGTTCCGCCAGGCCGCCCTTTCTCCGTGGTAGCCCTAAAGGTGTTTTAAATCCTTTAACTACTTGTGGGGTCAGTCGTCCTCTCTCTTAAAACTGTCTTTTGCCTTACATCTACCTCTTCAAAAGTTTTCTACTAAAGACTTGACTGCAGCTACAAGAACATTTTTGCTCCAAGCTCTTGGTCCTGTACCACAGACTCTGGCTCAGGCCTATTGACTCTGGCCGATGTGTTAGATCTGCTCTCACTAGCTTAGTTTTCAATGAGAAATGTGTTGATGCACCTAAATCTTCTAAACCCCTCTTCCTACCTACTGTTTTAACTTGTGGAGTGCCATTTTGCTCAGTTTTCATTCACTTGTCTTTTGGTTAAAGTGTTACTGTGCATTACTTGTTCACAGAACTTCAGGGAAGTGTTGCTAGGGGGTGTCTGAAGATATTTCTGTTTAACTTGTCCCTCCCTTTCGTTCAATTGGTAGAGTGCCATTTGTTGTTGGTTTTCACTGTGCCGTTTTGCTCAGGTTTCACTATACCGCAAACTTGTCTACAATTGAATAGGGAGTTGTATATGCTTTTCTTTTGACTGAACTTAACTTACTTTATTAACTGTGATCTATGTGTTGACTTAGAAGTGTATAAAATAAATATATATTCTCTTTTTAATACAAAACTTTGGTCAGTGTTTCCTTGCTCCATAGTACTGTACTAATTATTGTGTCAACCCTGAATACTGCTCATCTCCCTTTTGAGATAAGTCTGACTGCTCAGCCACAGCTACCAACTAAATCTTTGTGGTACAGACTGATACCAAAGGGGATTTATTGCTCTCACCTGTAGTCCTAATCTGGGGTAGTGCTCCCTAAGGGAACTGCCCTGGATTCTGCCTAACACATATGGTCGATATTCACGATTTTATTTTAGATAACAATGTGGATATCATGTGTGTCACTGAGTCTTGGCTTACTGACGCACATGTCCAACCATAGAGCAGATGACATCCCCCGGTTATGCCTTATTTGGCAAACATCGGGAGGTAGGCACTGGAGGTGGTGTGGCAGTTATATGTAAAAAGGAATTAGGCATTTATCAATGTAAAATGGATTTTGTAGGCTGTGATCTCCTACGCATTAAACTGCTTGTTGTCCCCAATCATAGTATTAATTTTGTTTTAATCTATCGCCCCCCCAGGTGACTCCTCTAATTTTAATGACGACATTGTAGACACCATTACACAGCTGTTGACCACTAATTTTGCGGTAGTGATTTTGGGCGACTTTAATCTATGGAAGGGACATATTAAGTATATGAAGGCTATTGATCTTGAAAAATCTTTTAACAGCCGCCATATAACTATCCACAATAATGAACCTATACATATAAAAGAACACATTTTAGACTGAGCGGGAAGTGGAAACATCTTAATTAACAGCATGATCACAACGCCATGTGTTTGGTCAGATCATTTCTCCATTTGTTTCCAGCTTACACTTCCAATCACCCTTCCCAGGAAACATGAGCCGATGTATAATGTACATAGTAGGAATATGAAGGCTGTTACCTCACCTGCCCTCTTAGCATGTTTGTAGGTCATAATGAGCAAAACTAAGAATTCCGACAGCCCGGATATGCTTATTAATATAATGGCGAAAATTTAAGAATGCTAGATCAGAACGCCCCTCTGAAAGTTAGAATGGTTAGAGACACCCCAAACCATCACAGATGGTTTACTTCCACCTTGACAGAATTGAAAATAGCTAAAAGACAGGCGGAACATACTTGGCAAAAGGACAACACCACAGAACATTTTGAAACGTGGAAAATCAAGGCCAAAGTATATAAGATGAAAATAGTAGAACAAAGCCGAACTTCTGCAATAATCAAATTACCCAAATGGGGAACCAAACAAAAGAGCTTTTTGGACTCCTGAGGACTTGGGAAAAGCCTGCTAGCATAAACCCGGCCATTAAACCTACGAACGACAACTGCAAAAAAGTGCAAAAAGCAATCGCCGATAAATTAAAAATGGCTCAAAAGAAAATCCTTCAAGAATTAGTTGAAATAACTCCCACTGATATTCACAAAGATTCTA
The DNA here is from genome assembly GCF_040938575.1 of Ambystoma mexicanum. NCBI lineage: Eukaryota > Metazoa > Chordata > Amphibia > Caudata > Ambystomatidae > Ambystoma > Ambystoma mexicanum. The sequence goes on from NC_090921.1 coordinate 1,261,273,443, forward strand.
GTCATAATAATATCAAGAAGACACAGTTTAATCTCAAAACCGCCCCTAAATCTCCAGTTGATGGAGAGAAACCCTCTCAATTATCTCAGGCTGAATTTAGTTTTAAAGAACACACTACGACAGAAATCTGCAATATTATGAGGGATATGCACCCTACAAGATGTCCGGGCAAACTCGTACCGTCAAAAATCATACTTGAACCTAAGGACATTTTCGCCCCCTTTCTCTGTCGGTTTGTAAACTCTTCTTTTTGCACAAGTCACATTCCCCCTTCTATAAAACATGTAGATGTCACCCCACTGCAAAAAATAGTTGGCCTGGATCCTAATGATGCTGCCAATCTTAAGCCAATCACCAATACCCTCTTCTTCCTAAAACTTGTGGATAAAGTAGCAACGCTACAATTACAGACACATGTGTTAGAAAATGGTATCTTCCACAAAAAACAGTCAGGGTTCCGCAGTTCCCACGGCACCGAGAGTGCCTTATTGGATTTGCAGACGTATATGCTATCAGGTTTGGAATTTAGCAAGTCAGGGCTGCTGATGGTATTAGATTTATCGGCAGCTTTCAACTTGCTGGACCACGGGATTCTATTGCATCTGATGTCCACTGTGGGAGGTCTCTCAGAAGAGACAGTGACCTGGCGTACGTTGTTTCTTGAGGGGCGCAGTTCCCGAGTGCATTGAAGCGACAGAGCCTCTGATGCCGAAATTACCATTTGTGGAGTTCCTCAGGGGGCTTGCCTTTCCCCTTTGCTTTTTAATATTTACATTATCTCATTATGTAGAGACCTTGACAATTCAGATCTTTTTTTCTGCAATAATGCAGATGACTTTCAGTTGGCTCTGGAGGTTAGTGGAGATCATAATAAAGATCAACAGACATTGGATCAGGCCTACCAAATGGTGAAAGGCTGGATGACAACTAACTGGCTCTGCCTTAATGCCACAAAAATGGAACTTATACTGTACGGTCCTAAACAGGTCAGAGAGAAGCTGGATCCCCTGTACAGTAGTTTCCTGGTTGATGGAAATCAGATACCAGTGGTACATAAGGTCAAAACTTTGGGTACTTATTTGGAGGCCGATGTAGAAAATAATGGCCACTAGATGCAATTGTAAAAAACACCAATTATCATCTGAAAGTGCTCTGCCAAGTGGCCCCTCTAGTTTCAGAGGAAAACCGCAAAAAACTGGTTTGCGCTGTAATCTTACATAGAGTGGACTATTGCAATGCTCTCTTGGGTAGATGAAGTGCTTTGAGCCTACATCAGCAGCAAGGAGGACTCTCCACTGGTTGCTAGTCTCGGCCAGAGTTCAGTTCAAGGTCCTAACCATTTGTCATGAATGTGTTTATGGGGATGCACCCATTTACCTTAAGAACAAGCTGAGATTATATATCCCGAGAAGGCCACTTCGATCAGCTAAGGACTGCTTTCTGGAAATAGATCGCTTCAAAAGAGCTGGTGGAAACGGTCGCACTTTTCATGTGCGGGCCGCACAGGCTTGGAATGCCCTGCCGGCTCCTCTACACAACACAGCAAATCTCCTGGTTTTCAGGAAACAGTTGATGACATTTTTGTTTGCCTACATTTTTATCTGCTACCTGGCTCAGATAGGGTTTCCTTTCTTCTCTTATGGCGCCTGGATGCCTTTGGGCTTTGGCGCCTTATAAATAAAATAACATAACATAACATAACATAACATAACATGAGGTCCATACTGGTTTTTTACAAACATTGCAGAATTGAACCGACCTTCGCTTTCAATTGTTTGATGAAAATATTAGACCCTCTAGCTTCTTCTTGGGCTAAATCCATATACAGGGTATTATCTTGAGGTCATTTGATCAGTCTATAGAGCTGCAATAATTTCCATTCTAACCTTACCCTCAAAGATTTGAATCCCAATTCATATCGCAGGGCAACTATTGGCAGCGACAGAGGGAGCCTCAAGGGCTTCTTCCACAGTTTTCCCTCTAAATAGTTCCAGTC